>NC_041397.2:283159888-283514658 GCF_900747795.2 Erpetoichthys calabaricus | reverse complement strand
CTATCTATCTATCTATCTATCTATCTATCTATCTATCTATCTATCTATCTATCTATCTATCTATCTATCTATCATCTTCTTCTTGTTATTTTTATGAATTCAATACCTTCTTTTATCTCAATGACCAGATAACCAGTTTCTCGTTTCTTAGTATCGAGGCTATTTTGTTAGGTTGACCTGCTTGCAAACACAGGTAGGCTGCTGCTGCAAACAGCCAATCAGACGGCTGCTTGTCAATACTTATACACTCAAGTGAGTTAGTTATTTGTCAATGGCAAAGACCTACTCAGTATGATTATTGGTAACAGATCCGGTGGTTACCAGAATCTTAGGAAGAGGTGCACTGCTGGGATTTTCATGCTCTGTGGTCTCTTGATTTTACAGAGAATGGTGCGATAAATGTACTGTTAAAAGATCCTGTTAGTGGCAGGTCTGTGGGCAAAATCACCTTGTCAGAGGATGTCAGTGAAAAAAGGTCAGTCTCCTTTACTTTCACCCTTCGGATGTTTTATCAAAAACACACCATTCCCACCGTGAAGCATGGTGGTCGCAGTATCATGCTACGGTGCTTCTTTTCTGCAGCAAGCCCTGGACAGCTGGGCAAATTAGGACACAAAACCTTCAAGAAGTGATAAAAAGTGGAATAGGTTTTATTTTTTATTGTGCAGTTCTTAATTCATAAATAAATAAAGAACCAAGTAAAAACAAGTATCTGTGGAGGATAAATAATCCATAAGAACGGGGTTAAAATCACTGGAGGGAGCTGTCCTTAAAAATACAATAGGAGCTATGGTACTTCCTTCTCCACCACTTCCCTGCTTCTCAGCTCTTCTGGGTCTTCTCAGCTCACACAGTCGCTTGCTAATAAGTGCAGTCATAACCTCCACACAGTCATTCACCCTAGCCACCTCATTCGGTCACAACTCTGGTGCCCTAAAACCAACATGTGTCCCTCACTACTATCCCTCAGCATATGCACGTACCCACAAGCCCTGCTGCATCTCCCATCCACCTCCACCACAAGGCCTTAAGGTGGGACTCCACTCGGAGCAGTTGGTCACTCCTACTCCCAGAATGCTCGGCAGTAGAAACCCCTACTCTCATGAGTGCTCGCTATGTGATCCTCCCTGGGCATAAAACTCAACCGCTTGCCTTTTCCCTACCACACAAGCTCAGCCACGCTACCTTCGTCTTTCTTCTCTTTTAATTTAGCCTCCATAACTCTTTCTTATCTTGGTCTTTCCTTTATCTTCCTTGTTTACTGGCCAGGCTCCCTTTTAAAACTGTGGCTGGGCACAGATTCTGCATTCACCTTCTGCGAGGCACGAACAAAGCACTTGACCAACCTGCTCGTATCTACACGTGAATCAGGCAAGCACCTCAATCAACTGTTGAATGTCGTGTGCACATTATCACATACTGCATACCTGTGCCCACCTGGAGCCTGCACACTGAGTCATTTATCCATCCATCCATTGTCCAACCCGTTGAATCCGAACACAGGGTCATGGGGGTCTGCTGGAGCCAATCCCAGCCAACACAGGGCACAAGGCAGGAACCAATCCTGGGCAGGGTGCCAACCCACCACACTGAGTCATTTATTTCATTTTAAAAACACACAATGCCACAAAACTCTCTCATCACATAGATCCCCATTTTTATGAAGTTTTGTGAAAAGGAGTAACTTTGACCCTTTGTATCCCTCTAGGTGTGCACTAGAATGGGTTGGTGTGGGAGGCACAACTTTAAGTCCTTGTTAAACTTGCTAAGGGTAAATTTTGCACAAATGTTAGGAGGCTTTTCTTAACAAAGAGAACCATAGACAAATGGAATAAGTTACCAAGTAGTGTGGTAGACATTACGACTTTAGAGACTTTCAAAACTAGACTTTATGTTATTTTGGAAGAATTAAGTGGATAGGGCTGGTGACCATTGTTTGGCTGAATGGCCTGTTCTGGTCTGGATTGTTCTAATGTTTATCATTTTTGCAGAAGACACCTATTGGTTTATTCTTTATCACAAGCATGTAAATATTTCAACAAAACATAGTCCAAAAATGGCCTAAAAATGAGTGTTTTTCAGGTCCAAAGGGCCAAAAAGCTCATTGTGTAGCACAACTAGACATCACAATGAGTCAAAAGCTTTGTTCTATGTGGGGTGCTCTCATACCGGAGAGTGTGGGAGTGCTGGACTGAGAAAAAGTGTTTATAAGTAATTCTTATGAACACAATAATCCCTTCTAGTGATTAAAACAAATGCTAACCTTTTAAGTTTTCTTATTTCTGTTTTGCATTTTTATGATTATTTCTGGAGATGAAGGGAAGTTTCTTCTTTGGGGAGAGGTGATTGTTATATCTTCACAGCCTTTCTTGGTACAAATCTGCAAACTTAACATCTACAAAACCAAGAAATTGGTTATTGACTTTTGCCACACCAAAGAGCCTCTATGTCCAGCCATTATGGATGTAAAGGTGGTCCACTCATACAAGTACTTCCCTTGTACTGAGAAGGTTGGACTGGTCTCATAACACATATGAACTATATAAGAAAGGGGAGAGCAGGCACCTCTTCCTTAGGAGACTGAATTCTGTTAATCTGAGAAGTGACATCCAACACATCTCCTATAACTCTCTGATGTGCCACTTCAAGAGAGGCCCACTGAATCAACAGAGTTAGTAGTAAAGGAGAGAATTAAAACAAAATGGAGTGCTATTGTGAAGAATGCTACACATCCTCTCTCTGATACAGTAATGCAGAGGACTTTCAGCCAATGAATTATTCTGCAAAGGGGTGTCAAGAAACGCGTCTGGGGCTCCTTTATATCAACAGCAATATGTCTGCATAATGCATCACTGGGACTGTGAGTGCCAAGTTAGAAGTTTTTCTTTCTTTTTAATTTTTTTGCTTGTAAGTTATTCTGTTGTGGTTTCAGACCATATTGTGTGTTCATTTATTTGTGTATGTATGTATGGTATGCATGCATGTATTTATATATATTTATTTAAAGAACTTCTGTAAAAAGCAAAATTTCCCCCTGGAGACAAATAAAGTTCTATCTGTCTGTCTATCTTGTGATAGTACCATGTTTCATGCCATCTTGGCACTTTTCTGAAATGTTGCATGTTTGCTAAGCTAACCGTTACGCGGTCTTCATTATGGCTCTATAACATAGTCTAGTTTATCTCCACACAGCCCCAAAGACTTCTGTGTGAGCTGAATTACTGACCTTAAATTATCAGAGTGAGCAAGTGTAGGTGTGTCCACTAGTGTGTCCTGAAGTAGCCTGACACCCTGTGCAGGGTTTGGATTTTTGTTAGGGTAGGGTAGGGTTTGATTCCCTGACATGCCTGATGATAACAGAATAAGATTCAGCTCTTCATAATTCAGCAATTGGAATAGGCAGCTTCAAAAATTGGCTCTGTGAGATGTCATTTCGAGTATATGTGTGAATGTTCCCTGTAGTGGACTAGGACTGAGCCAGAGGCTTCCTAGAACTCTGCAGAGTTCAGGTTCAGTAAAAACTGGAAGGGAACAATTGGCAGGAATAGATAAGAGAACAGATATCTTGTAGGGGATAGCAAAGAATCAAAGCACAGAAGGATAAGTAAATTTAGGGCACATTTTCATCTTCAGTGATGTTTAGTCAAAGCTTTGACTGTTCTTACTTCTTTCTAATCAAGTTAGCTTTTTTCACTAATCTTTAGTAAACGACTGTCACAAAGCAAGAAAAAATTACTTTTATCATTCTAATTGAAGGCAACAGCACTATTTATCACATTTGAAAACACTGCTTTTAACTTGCACCTTTTCATCCTGATTCATGATTGATCAAAGCACTCGTGTCAGTTGCTAAGAGAAGATGGAAGTTTAGGGAACTGTGAAGTTATAAATATATTTTGCCTGTATGTGACACTGAGCTGTCTAACTGACTTGTTGTTGGGTGCTGATTTTTGGAGCATATTTCCATGAGCTATGTTCTCTTAAGCAAGTCTAATAGCACACAAGTGTGTGATATGTGCAGCAGTGGGAAGTGCTCACAGCAGAATTTATCTTGGTGCAATGAAGGGAGAAATCGTTTATGCACTTTATGAAACAGACAATAACAATAAGAAACTAGAGAATGAGTGGCAAAGGAAAACAAGTAAAACAATCTAATTACACAATTGTCTTGTTTATTATAAACATGATGATTTTTGTGGTGCTCTTTTGCATCTATGATCTATTGCGCACTTAAGGTCTAATTTTCAGAAGATGATAAAGAGTTTGCTCTTGATTAAGATCCTTCCGAGGAAAGCAACTTTCTGGAAAGACATAACAATCTCTCAGACATGTGTAATGCTTCATAAATAATTGTTTTCAGAAAGTGCATAATAAACATCCGCCCATTGTGGTGTTTTTAAAACTGCTTATTCTGGTAGATTGTAATGGAAATTTATTAATCAATGCAAAGCATCCTAAACTGAAGGGATGTCGGCCATTACAGAACACACCAGCACACACTCATATTTATACTGTATATACTGGGCAAGGTCAGCATCACTAAATAACTGAAAAAGGTCTAATGGTGTACCTATGAACTATGGAACTATCCCAGGATACCCATTTGAACAAAGGGAGACAAAGCAAACTTCACAAAGTAAAAATTCAATCAGGGAATTCAACTGAGGTTCAAACACTATGAGGCATCAAAACTGCACTGACTCATTGGAGGTAGTAGCATGAGTAACTGAACCACTATGAATAACCTTCATTTTAGTAGCGTTTTTCCTCATATATAGCTTCAGTTGTATCATGACAACTGAGCAGGGGAACACAAAGTTAAAAAGAAAGTGTCTAGAAACTTTTGGACTGAGAAACTAAACTGTTTATCTACAGTATATTGTGACCGGAGCGGCACGGTGGCGCAGTGGGTAGCGCTGCTGCCTCGCAGTTGGGAGACCTGGGGACCTGGGTTCGCCTCCCAGGTCCTCCCTGCGTGGAGTTTGCATGTTCTCCCCGTGTCTGCGTGGGTTTCCTCCGGGCGCTCCGGTTTCCTCCCACAGTCCAAAGACATGCAGGTTAGGTGGATTGGCGATTCTAAATTGGCCCTAGTGTGTGCTTGGTGTGTTTGTGTGTGTCCTGCGGTGGGTTGGCACCCTGCCCAGGATTGGTTCCTGCTTTGTGCCCTGTGTTGGCTGGGATTGGCTCCAGCAGACCCCCGTGACCCTGTGTTCGGATTCTGCAGGTTGGAAAATGGATGGATGGATGGATATTGTGACCGGTGTTGCCACCAGTTAGCTGCCCATAATGGTGGCGACTATTGCTCATGTGCAGTCCAGTAGTTCCCCTGCTCCGTTTTTTCTCCTGCATAGCGCCACCTGCTGCACGCTCTTACACTCTTAACTGTGAGCCCTTCAGAAACTCCCTCTTTAACAGTATTTCAATGAGAAACAAACACATTCTTACCCATCCCTTTTACAGGATCAGCTGTAGGCCTGCAGGCTTACCGTGCAACATGCTTCTTGCATAAGGGTTAGAACATTTTAAAAAACCAAACCCTGGCCGACCTGACGGCTCACTCTCCTATCTTCTTCCCTCAGACTGTGTCTGCTCCAGTCACTGCTTCTGAGCCGTCGAACCCACTTGATGAGGAGGACTTTGTGTTCTTTTGAACTGGAGAGGGAAGCTGGTCCACTATATTTGACAGCTGCAACCTGTATGATTTTTTGCTGTTGACAAACCCCTTCTGGATAAGGTCTTGTCTGTACCTGCCAGTTCAGCAATAAAGATTTTGTTCCTTGGAAACCCAATCCCTTTTCCAGTCTCCTGTGCAACTCTGTGACTCAACCTTGACAATATAAATAACACTATATTACCTGTTGTCTGCGTTTTTAATTTTTTCTCTTCTTTTGATGTTATTTATCTGTTTTGCACACCAAGGACTTCGGTTTACATCTTGTCTGTTTGTTTGTTCGCCAATCATGCAAACACAGCTGAATCTGTTTTCAAGACATTTTGCCTACGGGTTGCCATTGATCCAAACTAAAAAAATAGTCTATATGGCATTTCAAAGAAATTATCAAGGGGGTTGTAATGAGGGAGGGCAAAAAATGCATCATGCCAGAAGTGACGAAGATCCTGAAATTTTGCAAGTTCGCCACTGTTGACAACTTAAAATCTAGACTTTAAGGCCTTCAAAAGTTCCATTGAGAAACAGGGTTGTAATGGGGTTGGGTGCAAAACCAAAACATCACTCCGTCACTCCAAAACTGAAAGTAGTAAATTTGGCGTATTGTTAGAATTGGCCCAACTTACAGTGAAGGCTACATCCTACATCAGTGATTCAATGGAAGTGACATGTTGTGTGATTAGATTAGATTAGATTAGATAAGATTTATTAATTCCATGGGGAAAGTCAGCTGCAAAAACATTAAAAATCATGGATACAGACTCACAGGACAGATAATACTGCCAATCAATCAATTAATCAATCAATCAATCAAGTACATAAATAAATAAAAAATGAGTACATCAGGTGGAAGCATTCAATCTTGCCTTATTGCAGTGGGCAGAAAAGATCACCAGACCCACTTCTTAACACACTGTGGTGGAATGAGCCTGGGGCTAAAAGTGCTCCAAAAAGGTGCCTCCTGGAGGGGATGAAGGGGAATTTTATTAAGGCATCCAATTTTGCAGTCATCCTCTTTTCCACAAGAGCTTCCAGTTTGTCTAGGTTTGTGATAGAGCATACTTTTCTAATAAGTTTGTTCAGGCATTGTGTTTCTTTTGAGATCAAGTTGCTTCCCTAGAACACCACACTGGCTACTATGGACTAGCAGAACATTTCCAACAGCTTGTTGCACACATCAAAAGAGTCTGAGTCTACTTAGCAAGTCCAGTCTTCTCTTTTCCTTCTTGTACGGTGCCACTGCGTTGTCAGACCAGTCAAGTTTGTTGTTCATGTGAAACCCCAGGTACTTGAAGCTCTCTTCTAGCACAACAAAAAATGTGTACATTACTCAAAAACAACTGCTTTCATGAAATTTGCATTTACATATTGTTTATCCAATTTACAGTCTTTGTAGAGTTTTAAAAGTTTCATCATGAATAGAGGTTCACTAGAGTGAATGACATAAAAATGGTAGTTTTGCCCTGCTTATATGCCCTATCAATGATTCATTTGTTCAACAGACCATCTAATTTCTTAATGTGGGGTTAAATGTTTATGTGTAAAACAATGAAAACGGAGTGGTGGCTCTGAGGCTAGGGATCTGCACTGGCAATCTGAAGGTTACCGGTTCGAATCTCATAAATGCTAAAAGGGACTCTGCTCTGTTGGGCCCTTGAGCAAGGCCCTTAACCTACAATTGCTGAGCGCTTTGAGTAGTGAGAAAAGCGCTATATAAATGCAAAGAATTAGTATTATTATTATTAAAAACCAGGAAATACAAAGAAGTAGCATTCAGGGTTCCAACTCTGCAAGGTCAAGTAAGGTAAGGCTGGGGAGCACTGGTACAGCGCATTGGCGCATCCACCACACAACAAAACAGCTCGGGATCCCAGTTGGCAACCCCCCAATGCAGACACGCTGTCCAGTCCCACCATCCCGGAAATGGCCATCTATCTGGCACAGGTGTTACTTTGGCATCCCCTTGGCTGGGTGTATCCGCTCAGGTCCAACAATGAGGATCCTGTGAACCGGATCATCCTCGGGGAATTGCGCTATATGGCCGTACTGCCATTACTGACACTCCCTCACAATGCACTTAAAGAGCCTCATTTGGGAATTCATGAGCATCCGATTGTTCGAAACAAAGTCAAACCAGCAGTACCCAAGGATTCTCTGAAGAGTCACAGTACCAAAGAAGTCCAGTCTTCTTCTCAGGTTACTGGATAGTATCAATGTCTTGTAGCCATATAGCAAGACAGGAAGCACCAGGACTCTAAAGACTTTGTCCTTTTGCAAAGATATTGGGAGCGCCACACACCCCTCTCCAGCAACCTCATGACTCTCTATGTTCTCCCAATCCATATACTGACTTCATAAGAAGAGTAACCAGATATATGAGTGTCACTGCCGAGGTAAGTAAACCTCTGGATGAGGTTGACATTCTCTCTGGAGACAGACACACTGCTGATGGATGTGCCCAAGAGGTCATTAAAGGCCTGGATCTTGGTTTTTATCCAGGATACTCGCAAGCCCAAACACTCAGACTCCTCGCTCAGTCACTTGAGAGCCCCAATCAGAGCCTCCATTAACTCCACAAAGTTCACTGCATTGTCAGCAAAGTCAAGAGCAGTTAATCTTTCTTCACCAACAGATGCAATGCAACTCAACAAGAAGTTACTGCAATTATGGAACTGTTTATCAGAGAGGTGGTGTTGATGACTTTTCAGCCAGCAATGACAAATGGGTGAAAATCTAAAAAACACAAATATTTGCTTTCTTACCATAACCAATTATGGAAATATACCCAAGCAAAGCTGATTGTTCTGGCTAGGTATACATAAAGAACAACTGACAAGGTTATGAGTTGCATCATTAAAAGAGAACAAAAAGTTTTTTTTTATGATATTTTCAACACTGAACCAGTGCTTCATTACATAAGATGTGTGAGGACAACGCATCATGCAATGATGAAGGTTTTGACTTAAGTGTATGAAATAAAAGATTTTAAAGAATAATTTTGACACTCAAAAGCATCTAAAATTGTGCACCACTGAGAAGAAAAAATGCACTGAATGCCCAATCCAGTCTTTAGTTTAATTTATAGACTCAAAACTTCATAGCTCGAAATAGTCAATAAAAGATTGAAATGTGAAAAGGGGAAGAATGATTGGTGCACTTCTCTTTAAATAAAAGTCTAACATTTAAGATGCATTTTTTAATGCACCCATGTAATCCATTTAAAAAAGTTTCCCAGCAGCATCAAACACACGACAGGAATGAACGCTGGATGAGGTGCCAGTCCATCTCAGGTAATGTCTAATGTCCTTTCATCCTTCCATTTTCTAATCCACTTAATTCAGCATCATTTATAGCTGGTGTCTTTCTTAGCAGTATTGGGTATAAGATGGGAATCAACTTGGATAGGCCAATGGTATGTATATAACTCATGTCTGGACAGTTTACAGTCACCAATTAACTTAACATGGGAGAAAACAAAATGGAGTAACTGAAGAACAACTGTTTACAACAGCAACTGTAACCATTGGGCATCTGGACCATTTAGGGATGTCTAGTGTGAAGCGCTTCCTTCCATGATTTTAATCGCGGCATTGTACACTCCAAATGTATAATGAAAAATGTGAAATTGTTATGTGGGTGTTTGCAGGATGTGGTAGATGGAGGAACAACTTATACAATGATGGTTGTGTAC
Organism: Erpetoichthys calabaricus; assembly: GCF_900747795.2. Lineage (NCBI taxonomy): Eukaryota > Metazoa > Chordata > Cladistia > Polypteriformes > Polypteridae > Erpetoichthys > Erpetoichthys calabaricus. The sequence continues at coordinate 283,505,299 of NC_041397.2, read as the reverse complement.
GATCCTGTTCAGGTAATTTGCAACATCCCGGGACATTATTTTGGAATAAATAGATTCGGAAAATGAATGAATGAATGAATAATCCACTGGATACATTTCAAATAGAAAGCTCCAGAGGTTTGGATGGAGTAACTAAGTTTTTAATTTAATGTAATGTGTAAAACATTATATGGTATGTTTACTCATGATGCCTGTTGGCCTTAATCAGTAATTAACCTATGTTAAAATAAACATTTTATAATTAGGCCTAGGCATGAAATAAGCAAGATGTCATGAGCAGATGTGGCTTAGGATTTAAGGACTGTTACATACAGACAAAGATGCCACTTGTATAATCCACATCCAAACATATACAAGTCCATCTATATTACTAAACCACAGTTTGATTTATGCACGACGGACACATGCGTACTGCACTGTGGCGCCCGCCCCAGAGTCAAACGCAGCGGCTTCCCAGAGTCAGTGGATACGCATGCGTACTGCGCCGTGGCGCCCGCCCCAGAGTCAAACGCAGAGGCTTCCCAGAGTCAGTGGATAAAAACAATAAACGGAGCTCCTACAGCGCGCTTCACAAACACCAGAAGCAAACAACTCACAGGCCATGGCACCCCAGAGTCAAATGCAGCAGCTTCCCACCAAGGTGCATGCGTACTGCGCCGTGGCGCACGCCCCAGAGTCAGACGCAGCGGCTTCCGTGACCTCATGGATAAAAACAATAAACGGAGGCTCCTACAATGCGCTTCACAAACACCAGAAGCAAAGAACTCACAGGCCGTGGCGCCCCAGAGTCAAACGCAGCGGCTTCCCAGAGTCAGTAGGTGGCACCCAAACAACACAACCTGTACACTACACTTGCTCTAATCCACTGTGCCAGTAATATAGATCACATAACAGTCACAGACTCAAACCCAGCAGCTTCCCAGACTCAGTGGCTGGCACACAAACACCACAACCTGTAAACTAAACTTGCTGTGCTCCACTCTGCCAGCAGTCGGTGTCAGCAAAGGCAACGGGATCATGTCTCCACAAAACGAGACTGCTTTAGTACAGATATGCTTATTTAATTAAATGACATTTCCCCAGACGCACCCACCCTCCATGATATTTCATCCATCCAAATATCGGACGGAACAGAAACTGATTGCCATTCTTGGATTTACGATTCTCTAAAGAATCGCGGGGTTACTTGTATACAAGAACATAAAGGGATGGAAGGAAGCAGCCTCCTGGGCTGTGTGCTTTCCCAGTGTGTTAGGCAGCATCATTCCTCTGGTGGATCTCCCATGTGAACATCTGCAGGGCTGCATTATAAACATAGTCCCAAATGGGCGACCCTGCCGGGTTTCTTGGGAGGCAACGGGGCAACTGAGGGAAACAGCCTGACCTGGAAGTGCTTTCTGGGTGCACTGTCATAGCACCAGCATACAGCCACTCTGCTTCACCCAGGTGAGTCGGGTATGGAGGACAAAGAAAGCTCACCTGGGAGGCGTTGAGGAAGAAAAGAGAGAAAAGGAGAATCGTATTGTGGTGGTGAACATGGTGAAGGAGCCTTTGTCAAAGAACTGCATGACAAATAAATTCTTATTTGAACCCGGGACTTGTGTCTGTGCAATTGTGTCTAGGGTTTGAGGTGCTATTAACAGCATGTATTTAGTACTTGCAATGCATGTCCCCATAATAACAGAAAGTGACACTTCAAGTTTTTAAAGCAAGACAGAATGATTCACTGCTTAAGGCTAAAACCTGAGCACCTGACAGTTTCATTTTATGTTTCATCTGCAGAGATGAAACAGGTTGTCCGTTGGGTTGGAATGTTGAGATATGTAGCACAATAGGAAAAGCTGCCAAGAGTACTTGTCAGAACACCATGAGTTCTTTGTTTATGAGGAGAAAAACAATCATTAGAGGGCCACAGCTGTCAGTTGGCATTGTACCAGTTAAGCGGCATAAACCTTAATGAAAAGGATTGTTGACCTTTGCTATATGACTAATAGGATCCATTTAAGGTGATCGTAGTCATCACAACTCTATAGAACATTCAGCTGAACATCTAGTTTACTTGCCAACCACCCATTTTCAGAACCCACACTTTACGCCGTAAGGCCATGTGGTACCAGAGATTCTAAGAAGCATCAACTTTCAAAGAAAAAGCAACCCTGGGCAGTACATCAGGTCGTGACAAGGCCCACTTTCTTACTCACATGTACTCACTTGTACTGTGCTTAGAAATATGACTAATAAAGTCAAACTAGTGTGGTAATAAAAACATGGTGTGACACAAATGTATGTAAATACCCTTAAATGAAAGTCTGCAAACTGCACTTCAATAATTGTTCATTGTTTATATATATATATATATATATATATATATATATATATAGTATATGCTTGATTTTTTTTGACCAATGACAAACTGCCCATTTATTTAGTAACATTTATATTTTTCTATCGGTCTCGTGTCTCTGGTAACCTACCACAGTCCAAAGACATACAGGCTACGTGGATTGGCAATGCTAAATTGGCCCACTTGTGTGTGTGTGTGTGTCTGTGTCTGTGTTGACCCTGAGAAGGAATGGCATCCTGTCCAGAGACTGACTCTCTCTTTCATCTAGTGATGGCTGAGATAGACTCCAGTGAACCTGCTCAGGATTAAGCAGGCTTAGAAAATGTCTGCAGATGATTTGATTTTTTTTATCCAGTGTCACACACGTGCACATGGGAGGCAGCTAAAGGGCCTGAATGAGAGTAATTCCACGCCAGACCAGGGGGTGGCGGAGTACACTAACTCTTTATCTCACTTCACTGCAGACCAGTTACGGGAAATTCTGTCTGGTCATGATGATGTCACTTCTGGTTCTGACCCACTGATGGTGTCACTTCCGGTTCCGAGGCTGATGATGCCACTTCTGGTTCTGGTGCCCATTGATGACATCATTTCCTCTGCTGGCCTTTCAAGCTGCCATCTTTTGGCCAAGATATCAGTTCTGTGCTGGACTACAATCTGTACGCATCTGTACAATAATTATTCCTATTTTGCAGCCAGAAAACAATATATAGGTGGCTGCCCCAAACCTTTTTTATGTCTCTCGTCCATTCTTGTGACACCAGTTTATGGTTTTCTTCTACATATATTGGTATATATTGGCAGTCTGCTCTACAGAACTCTGTCCTTTCATTATGTACATATTTCTAGTTTGATTTTTTTCATTGGTTTTGTTTATTGCTATTTTCCCCTCATATACCTTGCACTCCTAGAATTATTCTGGGCTTACTTTAAAGACTGTATATGCTTTGTGTAAGATTAAGATTACAATATTTCATATGTAGCCTCATAATTGTGCTTTACACCTTAAGAAAAATGTCTCCATACTAGTCACTCCGTACAGCCTGGTGCTGTGTAATACAACTTTCAAATACCTTTTTAATCACTTTAGTGCACTGCGAAGCTGTGGTTAGTGTACTAGGGCTCCTAATATAAACATTGTACATTGTCACACATGTGTGCATAGGAGACAGCTAGAGGGAATAATCCAGGGTAATTGAACGCTGGGCCAGGATGGGGTGCACTAACCTTTCCTCTGATTCCTTACTTCCAGTTCTGGCCAAGAAGACTTCACTTCCTTAAAACCCTGACAACCTGCCCCTGCAATCAGTTTGATCTTGGACTCATTTCTGCACACAACTGTACTACAAACTTTGCTTTTTGCAGCTGGGATTAAAGTACATGGGTGTTTCCTTCCACACGCAAAAAAAAAATAATAATAAAATACTGTGTAACTGTTCAAATATGAATTTTATTCCAGTCCATCAAAGGAAATGTTTTCTGATTCTTGGATGCTCATCTTGACTGGATTACTGCAAATGTCTTCTTCAAGGTCTTTCTGCTCGAAGCATAGATCAAATGCAATAAGTTCAACATGCTGCTGCCAGAGTTAATGAGCACAGTAGCTAGTTTACAATGACCACTCGTTTAGTATCATATTATATTAAAAATTTCTTTCTGACTGACAAAGTTGTTGATTTCAACACCCCAGATTACCTGTCACTATTACTTGTATTTTACCAACCTGTCAAACAACAGAGGGGTTTCTAAATGAAACAATTCCTGTTGTCCACCGTTCCTTGTTTTTTTCTTCCCTTACTTCATCTTGTGCTCCTGTATAGGTGTGTGTATTACTGTTTACCCATAGACCCCTTTTTCACCTCTTATTGTGTTTTTGTTTAATTAGCCATTTCAGGTGAAGTCGGGTAGGGGATGTTTGTTTTGTTTTTAAAGGTGTCCTTTTGCTTGGCTTTTCTCTTTTGTTCTTACCTAACCCATAAATCAGTTATTGTTGTTGATTTCCTTTTACTTGAGAATGATAAGATGGGCAGGAGGACTCAAGGACAGCAAGAACAGTTGAAAGGTGGATTCCAGTAGGAAGGAGAAGAGGAGGAAGACAAAGAAAGAGGTGGAAAGATATGATGATGATAGAGGAAGCAACAGACAGAGGAAGTATGGATAACTAGCTAACTTTCCTTTTTCTGTATTCCTTTTTCATTTTATCAAGAACAATATAATCACAAAAAAGACTGCATTGACCTCTTGAAAAATGAAAAGATTTAAATATATATAATATCTTTTAAGTCTGCTGTATATAGTATACTGTGTTTTCTTTCATTAATTCATTGTTACCTTTCTCAAAGTATGGCCACAATGTATTGAACAGTTACAGTGTGTATTGAGTACAGTCGAGTAAATAAATATCCAAAATAAAATTTATAACATTCAGATGATAATCTGAAGATAATCCACAGAAGTATTCCAGTCTTTGCCATTGACTACATTTGCTATTCTAATTTTAGCTACCCTTAATTTCAGATCTCTTTAATTATAATGGATTCACATTGTTAAGTATGCATTGTCTCAGTGTACTTGCTGAACCTCACAAACAAGCACACAGGACAAAAGACGCTTATCTGCACCAATAAGCATTATTGTTATTGCTTTATATTTTTCAAACACCTTTACCCAAGGCAATTTACAAGATGATGTATACATTTCAATTGTTCAGATTTCCTACACCTACTTAAGTGGCATGCTTGAGATTACACAATGAGAGGCATGCTGGGATAGAAACAGCAGCTTCACAGTTTAAAGTCCAGTCTCCTATGCCAGCACATCTTACTGCATTACAAAACCAATTACCAATATGTGAAAAACACACAAAATGTCCACAGACAGACATACAGGCAGGATTTGAGCACACTCTGCTGCAGACATAGGGCATCAATGCTAAACACTGCCATGCCATGCCATCTTTTTATTTATTACATCAGTTACAGGGCTTACTTGTATGGCGGCTGTGGAGATAATTGCAGAATTATTGCTATGTGATTATATAAGCTTAAGAATAGGCCTAATACAAAAAATAACCAATCTGTAACTTATCTCAGACTGGCTAAAATATGCAATAGTGTTAAATATTTTGGTCGTCACTCAAAATTTTTATAACACTAATAATCAATACTGGGTAACACTTTACAATACTGGCTTCCTGGTAACTGGTATGTAAAAGATCTTAACAAATGCTTTGTTTGGTCTTAATAATATCTAATAGACTACCAATGACACTTTAGGACAGAGAAGGCTCCAAGTGCTTCTGTTATCCACCCTACTGCCATGAGACCATAACAAAGAGTTTGTTTGTGTAATGCACTAGATGCCCCTTAACAAACCATTAAGCCCCAATTCTAAAGCGTTACTGGATACTGTACCTTTTGGTTTGATTTATTACAGCAGGAAGAAGTGCGGCTGTAACTCTGCTGACAGATTTGCATAACGCAAAAACTGTTATTTGCTTAACTGCATACTGATGGCTCTGTTCTTTTTCAAATGCCACACCTGTCTATCATTGAATGAATGCTGTGTTAGTCCTAAATACATACTGCAGGCTGACATCTGCCTTTTGAAGCCAGCAGATCCTTAAGCAAAGATTGGGAGAAATTCTCAGGTGGGTTGACAAGGTGTCAGTCACACTAACTGAGCCAGTTCTTCTGCAATTACTGTCCATAGAGCAAACAATATCATTGGACCAAAGAAAGGATTCAGCATCTCCAGCAGGGATGGAGAGAGTGTGTGTGTGGGGGGGGGGGGGGGGGGGTTTGGGGGGGGGTAGAATCCCTGCCAAGGTCCTTCTGCTGCAGGAAGATAAGAGCACCTTGTGAACTGATTGTCTTCAGAGCGTAACAGTCACCTTCTAACAAAACCGTCATCTCACCATTTCAGTTTTTGACCTCTTTAATTCATTCTATTATTTTATTGAATACACCATAAGTATACTGTGTAGTGTTTTGTTTCAGAAAATTCTGTAAAAAATCTCTTAGAATGATGATTTAGGAAAGATAGTCCTGGCCTCTATTCCTGTTGTGCAGAGTTTGCCTTTCATGCTTCAGGTATTTACTACCATGTTTCAAAGGCATGAACTTTAGCCATATCAGGCATAAGGAAAGAACAGAGTCACACTCTCATCAGGCGAACAGATTATTACTGTTCAGCAGAGTACCGATATTAAATAAAGAATACTTGGAGACAACTCCACGTAGACAATGACAGGATGTGCACATTTCAGAAGATAAAGATTATGATAGGACTGCAATTCAAATGCAGAACCCCACTGTTAATTACAACTGAATCATCATTCTTCCTCACACAAATTATCACCACGCTCACCACACTTGATTGCAAATCTACTTGAAAAGCTGACAATTGAACACAAAATCTCAAAAATGTTCATAAAATTTAACACACAGACACATACACAAATATATAGTCAAGCATGGACCACAGAGTTGCACGAGACACAGGAAAACGAGACCAGGATTCCAAGGAAAAATAACTTTATTGCTGATCAAGCACAAACAGTTTCAAGGCTTTATTCAAAACAGGAGATTTTCTTCAGCACACGGGAACACAGGTTACAATTAGGGACGCGGGCAATTGTCCTCCCCTTTTCAGATTACAAGAACACAAACCCTTTTTCATTGAAGAGGTTCAGAAGCACGGAAACACCATCTGGAACAGACACAGTCTGGAGGAGAGGGAACAGGAGAGTGAGCAAATGGACAAGTCAGCGCTCAGCAACAGCACGTTACATGATAAGCCTACAAAACCGCAGCTGATCCCACAGAAAGCAAGTTAAGGGCATGCTTGTTTCCCATTGAAATATTGTCTAAGTGGGAGTTTTTTGAAGAGCAGTTGTGTCACTCAGCCACTGGTTTACTGTTTAAAAGAGTGTCCATGCAAGGGAGGATCAGCGAGCAGTAGAGCAACTTTGGAGCTGTCTTTGCGAGACTGCCAGCACTGTTGGAGATGGAGAATTGGCGGTGTCACTGGTCACAAGATATATCATTTAAAATATATCTATTGTGACCACTAGGGGGCACGCAGGGCCCAAATACCAGACACAACTTAGCCACATTCAAGTTCTAGATAAAATAAAAATAAAAATTCAGACGTGAGTGTCAGTATGCTTTGTGTCCTAGGATCCAAGTTACCCGAACTATTCTATAACATTTCAGCAATTACAGTATTTACCTCTGTGATGCTGATCTTTCTGATCATAAAATAGGTCATTACGATAGCAATTGACAAGAAGAATTCATGATTAATTGCAGAGTTACTGTATTTGAGGGTTCCTCTAGAGTGCATCAATTTCTTGCACAATTTGGCCCAAAAACTAGTCAGTACATCATAATCTCATAGCAGGCTTAAGTTTCAAGTTTGGTATTTTTCCATCCAGCCGTTATAGTTCTAGACTGTCTTCAAGAAACTGTGACACACAGACACACACACAGACAGACACAGACCCATCCTTGAGATATTGATGTTTTCTGTATCAGAGAACCCTACAATGTTTTCTCCTTCCCCATAGTCGAGAGGTTATGGTGTGGGAGGGCACAAAGCAAAAATGTTTTTTATTTCGTAACAGCATCTTGTCACAGTAAGTGAGCGCCATCCAGCTTTCTCCGGACTCTGAGCGAGGTGAGATGCCTCCTTTTATGATGGACCCCACAACACTTTTAGTGTGACAGCATTGCATGAGTACTTTTGGGTCATACAGAAGCTCTATGAAATAGGGAGGTCCATTCTTCACAGTACCCTTCCCCAGCCCCCCAGGGCACAAAAGGAAAACGGATGCGGATGACTCCTCACCTGTGCACTTAAGTGAGGTTCGCCCGCATCACGAATTCCCCAGGAACCGCTCGGCCACACACACACCATGCCCCCTTACTAAGCCGCGAGTGCGGTGATTATTTATTTTAAAAGTGGCCTTTTTGACGTGAGCTGTGGACCCGCTACACCACACACCATTCTGTACTAAAATTCCCAGCCAATCCTGCGGGTGTCTAGACTGGGCTCCAGTTGGGGGAGCACTGCCATCTCTTGTGCTGAGGGACTAACTGTTCAAAATATCTATTTGTCTCTCGCCAGTCCCAGACTACCATGGCTTTGTTACACCCCCATTCTTGTGCTCCATCCATTACGGTCTCCTGGCAGGAAATCATCCTCAACCCCAGTATGCTGGCACTAGATAGACAGATAGTGTCCCAGATGGATGGGGACCCTACCCAGCCAGGACGCCTGGATGGTCCCCCGTGATGGACAATACCTCCCCTGGGCCACGAGGGGGGCAGCCGCCGGGTCTGGTTATAGGCCACTGGACCGGAGCTGAGACACTCATCCCTACCGGAGGACGTGGCCACCGCCAGGGGGTGCCCAGACTGTTGTGAAGTTCTGGATGGCAGCACTTCCGCCACACCAGGAAGTGTTGCCGGAGGAATTCCCAGGGGCACCCGGAGTGCTTCCAGGGGCTCTCTTGACACTTCTGTCACACCAGGAAGTGTCGTCAGGTGGAGCACCTGGAGCTCATCTGGGTCAGTATAAAAGGGGCCACCTCCCTCCAGAAGCTGAGCCAGAGTCGAGAAGAGAGAAAGAAACAGAGAAAAAGAGAAAGAGAAAAGGAAAAGAGAAAAAGAGAAAGAGAAAAGAAGAAGAGAAAGAGAAGAAGAAAGAGTGTAGGAGGATGGCATTGTGGTGCTTTGGAGAAAATAAAGAAGTGTTTTGGACATTCTGGTGTCTGTCTGTCTGTGTCTGGGGGTATGCTTTCCACAATAGATAGATAGACAGATAGATAGACAGATGTTATAGGAGCATAGGACAATCTGAATGATTCATATAATTGCCAGCAATATTTTAGTGATATACCTATTTGACTGAACCACTTAATTAAAATAAATATTAAATTTAAAATGTCTTTCTCCATGCATTGATAATACTAAAATCCTAAAAACAGCAAAACCTTTTCAAAAAGCGAACCATCATGTTGTTATAGTAGAGAATAATGGTTGTTTGGGTACGTTATATTTGCTTATAATTTCTTTAATTACAAAGACTAATTTTTCTACTTTACAAGTTAGAAACGCAGAATTCTAAATGGGTAGCACAGGGCAGTAGTGCTGCCTCATGAATCCAGGTTTGACACTCATTGTCTCTGCGGAGTTTGAACATTTTCCCAATGCTTGTGTGATTTATTTTCTTTCCAGGTAAATTGAGTTTTCACTTTCATCCCAAGCATAAATATATTAGTTTAACTGGCCGTTCAAAATCTAAATGAAACCTATAATAGGTCTGTTCCTTACCCAGGATTAGTTCCTTCTGGCACCCATGCTGCTGACACAGGTTCAGAATATCTGAAATCCTAAATTGGATTAAGTTGAGTTGGCAGTGTTATGTTATGTTGTTTTGTTTTGAATGTTAATGGAGTAAAGCACCAACAAAAGCATGCCATCAAAAGCCAGCTGACAAAAGCATGCGGTGACAAATACACTGCTAGTGGATTGCACTTTCCATCTTGGGCAGTGGCCATTGAAAAAAGTGCAGCAAATGAATTTAGTGGACACTTACAAAAGCAGCAAAAAGTTCCCCCCTGAATATTTAAAAGTAATTACATTTAGTTTTTCTGCCTTGTAATGACTTTCTGAAGAGTTTGTTCATACTTCTCCTAAAGAGGTAGAGGCATTAAAATTGGCAATAATCTGGTTGATCCACTATACTGGATGAATTCTTTGTGTGGAATGAATTAAAAAAAATTACCAGTATATTAACTGAAAACTTGTCAACACATGTAAATGTAAAAAATATTGTATAACAAAATGAAAAACAGGTAATATTTTTGTGAATAAACTTGAATGAGAATTGCGTGTAATAGGTGATTCTACCCCTTTAACAATATTACACAGATTGATGTGTGGTTCAGCTTGATTGGTAAGTTGATGCATGCTCTGGACCCCCACAATGCTCCAACGAGTTTGACAATGCTGTTGATTTCAAATTTAGGGAGACAGGAGAGGAAAAATGTGTGCCTTGTCCTTTGCTTGCTCAGTGCTGAACACGTTCTGTCAAATCCATCCGATGTGGAGAAGTTAACAAATGTTTCAAGATAAAGAGGCACAACTATGTGCACAATTAAATATTAATGCATAAGTAATTTCATCTAAAAAATATTTCAATCTGAAAATGATACTTATATACATTATACTGGTTGTCATAATTTTTTACTGTAACATGATATGGATTTTTTGGATACACTACCCACTCTGATGTCCAAATCAAGACATATCCAGCTTAATTGTCACCTGCAAACCAACAATATGTAAGCTTGCTGCATTTAGATTTATTTCAAACAGCTGTACATAATTATTATGGAAGAGCCAGGGTTCCATCCCTGGCTTAGATGCGCTTGTTTTTTTAGTATTTCTTTATATTGTATTTTATAAATGTTATTATTAATTATGTCATTGTTATTGTTTTACAGAATAATTTAAATTTATTGTGCGATATGTTTTGTTGTTCTTTATATCATATGCCTTATTTTCTTTATGTATAGCCTATGAGGGCAGGGCCCCCTGCTGTTGCAACTGGCAGACCACACTAGGCCTTTATAAGCCTGCAAAAAAACGGCAGTACTTTGCTTGTACATTCTGATAACTCCTCTCGATTTTCTTGATTTTTTATTTTGTATTGTACTAGTTTTTGATCTCCTTGGATTTTTTTTTTCTGTTTAAGTGTTAAGATTTTGGGATTCTGCGGTGGGTTGGCACCCTGCCCGGGATTGGTTCCTGCCTTGTGCCCTGTGTTGGCTGGGATTGGCTCCAGCAGACTCCAATGACCCTGTGTTCGGATTCAGCGGGTTGGAAAATGGATGGATGGATGGATGGATGGATTTTGGGATTGTGGACTGGCTTTGTTTTGCTTTGGTACGCCTTTATGACACCATTTTTGGTTTTAGTCCTGTTTTGCCTTTTTTGAAGATTTTTGTTTATAAGATATTTAAATATAACAAATAATTGTTTTACATTTCTCCTCTTCCTTCTAAATTTGCCACCTTTTACCCTTTTCTTTGTTGGACCTTTGTAAGGTATAAAGCCTGCTTCTAGAGTTTGAGGCCAGGATGCCTTTATTATTAGGCCACTTCTGAAGCTTTGCAGCCTAGTCTTGCAGATAAATCTGAGTAATGGAGAGACTGAATTGCTGAAAGTTTCCTAAATGATATGGGAGACTCTACCTATTTAAAAACTGTTGCCTCTCTGTTATTATAAACTAAACTGCATCAGCTCCTATGGGGCATACAGGTTGCCATGTATTATCATAGAGAATATTATTTGCTTTATTCATGTCAATTATGATTTCTCTTTTCTTTTAATTTCAGTTACAAGTCTTACAGTAGTCGTTCTCACCAACATACCCACACTTTCTTTCTTTCTTTCTTTCTTTCTTTCTTTCTTTCTTTCTTTCTTTCTTTCTTTCTTTCTTTCTTTCTTTCTTTCTTTCTTTCTTTCTTTCTGCTTGTTGTCCTTAATAGTGCTTTCTTAGGAGGGCAATACTTTACAAGAAACACCACATGCTTTCATTATCTTAAGTACTGTATCTAGTTTTCTCTTGATTTAGGTGGAGTTTTGAATATGGTAATGTGACATTTTAATGTCATTACCACAGTAAGAGGGTATTTAAAGATATTTGAAATCAGCTGGAAACCTGCATAATAAGACATACTAATGCTGAACCTTGGGACTGCTTTTTAGGTTAATAACCAGCCTAATGTCCAAATATTTACAAGTATTAAAACTTTTTATCACTTTGCCATATGGGAAACTGAATGAAGTAGCTACTGCTTAAGTAGAAAACATGGCCAGTAGCCATTCAGTATACTAGACTTAACAATTTTGAAAATTAACTACCTACAGTATACTTATGGCAAGTCCATAATGTGTTTCAAAGTAGCAGCTCCTCATTAGTGATTAATGAACCATACTGAATTTGCTTTGCCTCAAGTTCAGCGAAATTGTGCAAATGTTCGGTACTTTCATCGAACTTGGCCAAATGCATTGAAGTCAAAGGGGAATGGATAAACTGAACTAACTTTAAGTGGATTGTTATGGTGCAAAAGACTTTTAAATGTCTCTGATAGCTAGGGAAACATCTGACAGCTTTGCTAGATAAATTAATGTGGACAACAATTCGACCTGAACTGTGAGGCACCAGTGTTCACAATTGTGCAAACACGCCTCACCAAGATAAAGTTAAGAGAATTCATTTTCAGTACACTATAAAACAGTAAAATTTCTTGAAGACAGTGACAGACAGGACCTATGAGTTCACTAAGGCTTGCTCTCACTGATTCGATAGCAGGAACTCAACTGTCTCGAGTTAAATAGTACAGTTTGTTTTATTTCTCCCCTGATGCTTTTGCTTATTCACTGCCGCTGCTACCAGATGAACAACACACAAATTCCTTCTTCACTCCGTCTCATATGCATCACCTGCACAGTACCCTACATCATTCTATTAAATGGGTATGCTTATGTATTACACAGAAATCCATTCCAATATACATTACCTTTAAGACAAGAAAATAGCAACACATTTCCAATTTTCTTCTGCCACCTGTTTTCTGACTAAATGTTTTTTTCTGACAATTCTTCAGCCCACTAATAGCATCGGCATTATATGCTTCATGGGGGAAGTTGCATCCAACATTAGTGTTAAAGCTTTGTGATATCACACTGCCCTCACAAAGCATCATGGGGCGCTGGGAAAGAAAAAAGCCTAAGTATGACAAATTACTTGGGAATTATTCGGTGAACAAGGTCAACAGTGAACACAGGATATTTGCCACAAAAAATGCCTTGACAAATGTTTCAGATTAACACTACTCCTTATTTAGATTTAGGATCAAACTGACCGTACATCATATTGTTTGAAACACAGATGGATCATTTAGCTATCTTTTCATTAGCCTATTCCTCTGCACAGTAGTGTATGAAATTTACCATTAACATGCTGAGGTGCTTTTTGCAAAAAACAGAATATCACCTAGGTGGCTTAATTTGCATTTCCCATAGTTTCAGGGAATATAGTAAAACAGGTGTTTGGTTACTGCATCTAAAAATATGTCATCTCTTCCTTGTTAAGTTAGATGAAAACAGAAAAAGAAGTCAGGTATATAAGAGCGAGGTTTACGAGTCATATTTCATCACTGAATACATTAAAGGAAGCTGTGCATTTTGGATCTCTGTTCATCCACTCTGTTTATGATCATTTCAGTACACAAGAATACAAAAAGCTGAATGCTGAGATGCTGCCTTTACTGCAGTTAGAGACCCTCACAACTCCCTTCAACAACTCCTTGAGCTCAGTTGGCATACCCTTTGGTTTCAGGGTATCACAGTTAAATTCCAAGCTGTTCAAAGTTACTGTGACGATGCGGGTTCCACTTCATGCGCTTGAACCCAACACCATCGGTAATGTAACTGGATGAGCTGATCAGTGAGGACACAACGAAGCAAGGGGATGGTGCAAAAAAGTGCAAGAGTGCTTTTATTTAAGAACAGTCAAAACAAAGTGTTCAAATAAATAGTACAGTGCTTCAAATAAATAATCCAATAAAACCAGTGAAAAGGTGGAGGTTAAAATCCCATGAATAAATCCATAAAAACAAGGTTAAAAACAAAGGCTGGAAGCAGTCTTTTTAAAACAAAGCCCAGTGCCTTTTTCTACTGGTGACTCCCCTGCTTCTCCCATCCAAGCTTTACTTCAGGCCAGGAGAGTTGCCCTACCTGTAGCTGTCCTTTACGTCTGGTTGCCTTTCGGTCCATGGCTCCGTCAGAGCAAGACTTAGGTTCCCCAACAGCCAGGGTGCTCACACTGGGGTTCACTCTCCTAAGCGTTCCTGGTTCCCGCTGCCTACCGTGTCCTTATGCGGCGAGCCAACCACCTTCCGGGTCACTCCAGCTCCCTGATCGTTCAGCTGGAGCGACCGCTTCCTTCAACCCCACTGAGTGTTGGCCAAACACCCTTTCTAGGGGGCTCTCCCTCCAGCTGCCTGCAAAGCCACTAGCGAGTCTGCTCCTGATCACTCGCTCTCTCAATCTTGCAGTGGCTTTCTCCTTCCTGCCACCTTCTTCTCCCTTAATCTCTGTTCACTTTCTTTTTTCTCCCCCCTCCGCACTTGCGCTCCTACTATATACATTGGGGACATGGCTCAGGTATGGCGATTAGCAGCTCCCGGCATCAATTATGGATGTGGACATTTCCTCACCTGTGTACATAACCGAGGAAACGCCCACCTCATGTAGCACCCAGGAACCGCTCCGGCCACACTACCACACCTCCTCTTTAAGCCGTGAGTGCGGCGATTATTTATTTAAAAAACTGGGCTTTTCTTTGCAGCCGTGAACCCGCTATATCACAGTTACATAATAATTTTCTTCTTTTTGAATTATTTCTCATAATCCTACTTTCTTTCCCCCTTCATGTTGGCTGTCCCATCACTAATTATGTCCTTGCAGATGGACGAGTAAAGTTTGTATTTTAACATATTTGGTATTTAGTATTCAATTTCTCAAAAATGTTTCCTCATGTCATTACGGTTGGTAATGCCAAGGAGCACAGAGGATGTTAGTCAATCTCTCCCTTCCAAGCACATACCAACAAAGTTGTATAAGACATGATGTTTGTTAGTTAAATTGAAACATGTTGATTTCACTTAAGATAAAGCCTCTTACTCCATATTAGGAGCCATGTCATTAATCCCACAAGACACTCTGTTATTACTCAATAGCATCTATCCAAGACTTTCTGTAGCGTTTTCTTTTAAAACTGTTTTAACAATATTTATTGCTGAAGATACAGTTAACCATTCCGCAAGAGTCTGTAAAACTATCCATAGTTTTGCAATAATAAATCATATACAGTGTGGGACTAACTGCATTGTGTCATTCACCGTAAACTTTCTCCTGGTTTCCCAAGCTGATATTTTCATGTCTTCTTTTAAAAAAAAATGATAAAGGCTCATCTTTCAGATCACCATGGCTACTGTTATCTATTTTTATTTTTGTAAAGCCATTAATGCATTCGATTAGCTTTGCACAACTCACATAACAATATCTACAAGAACACCTACTTAAACTTCATGAGCCACCTGAGGGTCACAACCCTGGACTTGCTCACATCCAGGTAGATGCTATTCTCTGTACATAATGACATCTAAAAAAATGCAATTGTAATCTCATCATTTACAGCCCCATATTTGTAAAGGTATCACTCTGGAGTAATGTGCCTTTTTAAAGCTAGAAAATTTAAATTTTTAAGTCAGGGAAAACGTGACTCAATTTTCACCTTAGTCCTGCTTTTGGACTATTACACTTTATAGACTATATCCCAATGTTAGAAATTTTATCAAGCTTATCAGTTACAAAACTACATGCAAACAACCACAGGAGTAGAAATCTATAACACAATCTATCTATCTTGCTCTACACAATGTAAATATGAAAGGTTCTAACTAGCAGTTGAAATAAGTGTGTTTCTTACATTGAACACAATTTAAACAATACAGAAGTATATTGAGCTTAATTTTGATTTAATTTCCTAATTATTTATAACTAGATATTACATGTTATTGGGAAATCTGAATGGAAATTACTCCTAAGAAGAGTATGTGACATGACAGTCTATGGTCCTGTTGTGTTTGTGGTGTTGTTATGGAAAGAGTGTCTTTAAAATGTTAAGACAGCATGACAATCCAAATCCACACTTCTGTTGTAGATATGTTAAATTATACTAGGGCGCTAATAATGACAATAACGTTATATTCTGATTTAATATAAACTGCAGTCAAGCATATATAATCCATACAGAACGAGTCTCCTTTCAGTAGCTATGGCTACCTCATGGGTAAGTAATTGACTGCTATCAGACTACAGTTGTCCTTTACCAGATATATGAATAAGCATAAAGAAGACAGATAACCAAATCCCTGTAGACAGTTTAGTCTAAGTTTATTATTTAGTTTATCTAAGTTTACACTGCAAGAAATACAATGACACTTCTGTTTGATTTTCTGTTAAGTGCCCTGTGACCTGGAAATGTAGGGTGCTGCACAAGCTGAATGATGTTGAAGCTGTTTGCTTTTTTCTAAAGCAGCGGTTCTTAAAGTTGGTCCTGGGAGCCCACTGGAGCTTCAGGTCTTTGTTTCAACCAGAATCATAGTCAGTGACAACAACTGATCTCATTTAATTAGCTGGTATTTTTTTTTCTTCTCTTATTGTATATTCAGAAAAGCACAGCAGCATGATTTTTACATTTATAAGACATTTAGAAATATCTCTGTTTTTGCTATAGATTTAAATGCTTAACTCTCTTTAGTTGATTTCATTATATGTTGGCTTTTCTCTGTGTAGTTTGCTCCCTTTATTGTATCTTAAAACTGACAATTAAAAACGAGCAGCACAGACACCCAGGCAAACAACACTGAATCATGAAAGGCTGCAACTACTTTAGCATCAGACCCACTAATTAGTGAATAATGGATGAATTAAACAATTAGAACATCTGGAAAAGTAGAATGAAAAGCAAGATGAAAATATCTTAATGAAAAAATACATTATTCCCATATAACTAATTAGTACATTGTAATTTTTTTTTTCCAAACTTAGTTTTCTAATTTCTACATTGTTCCCAAAACACAGAATGTGGGAAATATCAGTTCAGTTAATTAGCTCAGGAGTCCAATTAAAAACAGAAGCTGGTTGGGACAAAAACCTGCAGCCTCAGTGGGTCCCCGGGACTGAGTCTGAGATCCCCTGTTCCAAAAATTATTTTGTTTAAGTAATTGCTGGGAATTACAATTGCTGCTAATGACAAAGCTTACATATATTATTTTTTTATTCATTGCTCCAACTTTACATCTGTTTTCTGAACAAGACCTACTTAATCCAAGCATAGGGGCATAAGGAGCAGAGGGCATGTGTTGGCAGGAATGAGCCTGGACAGTGCTAATCCTAGGGCACTTTTACAAACCAATTCACAATAAAGATTTCATATCCATTTAGAATCACCAATCAATCTGGCCTGCACACCCACATTTTGGACATAAGTGATACAAAGACAGGGAGAGCATGTAAGACCACAAACACAAAATGCCTTGAATCCAGGTCTTTGAAGACTGCTGTACCACTCAGGTTGTCACATACCTCCATTCAAGTGTAACACAGTTTGAAAACACTGCAAACAAGTTCAATAAAAAAAATATACAATTTCAAATGTACATCAAGCAACATCAAAATATAAGCTTGGTCAGAGACACACTTACTGTAGTTTAGCTTTGACAAACTTCTCTAACATTCTGTTCACATTTTAGGAGTACTGCCCCAGTGCAAAAATGTCATCTTTTACCAGAAAAGCCCCTTTCAACCACACAGACTTACTTTATGTAGCTTTCAATCTGTAACAGTAAGAATGAGTAAGTTAAAAAGTAAGTTTGACTTCAATATTTGAAGTAAAAGTCTGAAAGCAAAGGGTTACTCTGCATTAAGAAGCAAATTCATTCCTGAAAACCCCTTTGTAAAGTATATTCTCATAATGCAAACATATAATTACCATTCATTTAAATACACAAATATGTCTAAGTGTTCACTGGTCTCAAACATGACCCCTTTTGCTCATGGACATTAAAGTTTGATGGAATTAGTACAATGTTAACATAATCTTCAAAACAAAACCTGATAAGACATATTCCCTTCGTTAAATAGTATTTAATAAGGCTAATTGTCTATGCTTTAAGTTTAACTTTCCAACTAACTGCCTTTTGGTCTTTCTGGGTCTTTTCCAAATATCTCAGGATCTTTTTTGGAACCCATCCATCCATCCATTATCCAACCCACTATATCCTAACTACAGGGTCATGGGGGTCTGCTGGAGCCAATCCCAGCCAACACAGGGCGCAAGGCAGGAAACAAACCCCAGGCAGGGCGCCAGCCCACCGCAGGGCACACACACACCCCAAGGACAATTTAGAATCGCCAATGCACCTAACCTGCATGTCTTTGGACTGGAGGAGGAAACCCACGCAGACACGGGGAGAACATGCAAACTCCACACAGGGAGGACACGGGAAGTGAACCCAAGTCTCCTAACTGCGAGGCAGCAGTGCTACCACTGCGCCACCCGCAGACTAAATCATAGCATGTAAAAGCAGCATCCACCACAAGAAGCATGGAGACTGGGATTCACCTGACTGGTTAACCACCAGAATCACCCACACCCTAAATGTTCATCCCTCTCTAGTTCTCACGCTGAAGTGATTTGTACTTGGAATGAGAAAGATGATAAGGTATTAACAATGCTGGTATGCATTAGAAAACCATCCCAGACTTCTAAGTGAGAAAACTCAGCAATTTGTTAAACGTAAAAGGTCATTAAGTAACTTTCTTTACATACATGGTTGAATATAGAATCATAGTGAGTCTGTTAAGGTTACACTGGGGTAGTGATGAGAAATTAAAGTAGTTATTTACACACTATCCATTTCCCTCTCTTAGGATAAAGGAACACTGTCAGTTCTGCTCCACTGCTTCTGGTCAAGAACACTCAGAAGTCCATGTCACCAAAGAATGTCATCATTTCAGTCACAGATTTCCAAGTAAGCAGACAACGCTTCCTAAGAATGAATGAATGGAGATCGATGAAATGATGCAGAGTCTAACCACAACTATTACCACCTTTGTTGCTCTGGCAGTTTAATGAGGTTTTCCAGATGGAGCCTCAAACCACTTTATATTTGCTATCCTTCTATTTTCAAGGTTAATGTTCGTACAGCAGTTCTTCTGAGCTTTTTTATTGCCTGGAGTGACTTTGTTTTGTTTAATTAAAATCACTGAGTACAGACTATAACAATACTTTGAAAATTTATTGATGGAAGTGAAATGGTTCAAAATATGTTTAAGTTACTTTAAAAAAGTATACTCTCCAAAATCTTTCCCTTGGCAAAGATCCATAGCAACAATGAAGCCTACTTATACTAGTAAATGATATATTAATGGCTACTCTACATGCAAATTATGGTTATCTTTCCATGAAATTGTACAGACTGCTGGCTGTTCAGTATGCTTAGCTTTTCAACAGAGTTCAACACGATTTAGCATTGGCTACTGCAGCAGTAACAGTAATATTTCAGTAAACCATTTTAATAGCAATGTGAATTATATAGAAAATTATATCAGCTTTCATATTTCTTTTCATTTAACAACAATGCTTATTCTGTAAAATATATACTTAACTACTATATTCATTATTATCAATTATGTAACCATAACAGCTAAACAACTACTACTTTTAATAAACTATACACATTTCTCATTTATGTGTTTATAAGAATAACTTATGAACGCTTTGAAATCACTTCAGTTTATTTTTTTGTGTAGCACCTCATGAGAAAATGTGACGTATTATTTGCAACATCTTGCTGTGTAGTCATTCTTTGGCTATTTTGGACCATATTTTGTGCCAGAAATTAGGTGCCTTCAGCAAAAATAATCAAAAGGACTTGAAGTTGTGCATACCACATCAACCGACATCAACTGACCACGGCTTAAACATAACAGGCAGATATCAAATCCAGAGCTGGCTCAAGGACTGGACAGAATATGTCCCATCTCACTAGAACCTTTAATTGGAAAAAGTGGATTCAGAACTTGAATGAATGCATTGACACTAATAATAATAATAATAATACATTGTATTTATATAGCACCTTTCCCATGTTCAAAGTGCTTCCCAGAGTCTTAGAAAAAACAGCAGTGTATGTGTAACATTGGATACAAATGTTTTCCTGAACAGAACAATGAAACAGATAACAAAGCATTAAATAGAATAAAGGACAATAAATTAGAGTAAAATACTAAATTCAATACTAAAAGAAAATCCTAACAAATAACCTAAATTGTGATATAACAGACACACAAATTATCCTGAGCACTAGTGCAAAAGTAAAAAATGAAGAGTGGAACTTTTTCCATTATTTTGATTTTAGCTTAGTTAGAGGTTTGTGGGCTGTATCACTGAGGCTTTTCTAATTATATATTGCACTTAGGCTAATAACATGTTTTGCCAAATTAAAGTTATATACAGTATACTGTAATCATGGGGCAGTTATTTCACTAAAAGTGTGAAACAAAACAGTGGTCAACAGTGGACTCAAGCTATTTCTATCATTTTTAATTAACAACACAAGATAAATTCCTGAAATAACATTATCACATTCCCTCTATACATCCTAGGGTGGACGAAGGTCATATTGCATACAACTTAGTGACCTGGAGCATGTTACTATCCAGGAGGTGACCAGCATGACTAATGAGTATGCAATGTTTTCTTAATAAGTTTTGTCACATAACAACTAAAAAACTGTGGCTACCCAGAGCTGGCAACAGTGGTGCTACTTAGTGACACCAATTAATAACTGTCACTTGGATTTCACTGATGGTAAATTGCTAAACATACGTGAATAAGTAATTGCCTGATGTTTTTGGAAAAGCTTGTTATTTATAAGTGTGTATATGGGTATATTATATATACAGTATATGGCAGAGAGAGTTGGCATCAAAAAGGCTTCACAAGGTTACAGAACAGTCACAAACCAAGTGTTGATGAGATTTAATTAACACTTGTATAAAATCAAATTGCTTCCAGAAGCAAAAGGCAAAACAAGAGTCAAGAGTGCAACAAAAGAAAATCATTTTTTAATTTTAATTTTAGAAAAGGTGTTTGGTGGCTATGAGAATGATGGCCCCTAGTGTATAGGTTAAAAAACGTACAGTGACTGCAAATGAGAGTATGCTTAAAGAGCCTAATTGTAATGTCTATAACTTTTTACAAAATAAAAATAGATTTTAAAGAGGTGTCACTCAGAGGTCTCACAGCGTACATCTAATTAATCAGTTCACCAGCAGACCTGCTGCTATTTTAAACATATATTTAGGATTGAAGAGAATTATTAATGTACAGTATATGCATTTTTCTATTCCCGACTTTTTTGTAGACCACCTACGGGTGAAATGTCATTTCTGACTTTGCTTCACAGCATATACTATATTCCGTATTCTTATTTATTCACTCAGAGAGGCACAGTGCTTTGCAATTCTCCCTCAAAACTCTAAGGATATACATTTATATGCCTATCTGAGAAACTACTTAAATTCTCATTGTATCTGTGTGGAATTTCTGTTTCCCACCACATTTAAAAGACTAAACAGTGTTAAAGAATAAAAAACTGTCTAAACAATTTGAACAAGGAATCCCTAGATTTGCTCTAAGTCAGTTCATTCAGAGATCAGAAAAAAATTTATAAGTACAGTATATTAATTGTTACAGGGTACCTACTGTATAATGAAATTACCTGTACTATTAGACTGACAATGCCTCAGTCACTCTGTAGTTAAACAGTCAGATATTAAGTATGTACAAGGCACTGTGTGTGCTTGGTAATTAGAGATGTACATTTATTTTTGAGCACACTTCCTATCTTATATTCACTGATTTTTATTTTCACCCTTTCACAATATGAAAACAAAAGTGCTGGACCAAATGCCATTTAGGTCTGAGGTCTTAAAAAAAGTTAAAGATTTTCTTTCTTTTGGAAATCATCACATCCGTAATGGTTATCAAGCTTACTCTAACCATATAGGCCACTTAAACATGTCTGTTATGTAAGAACATAAAAAACATAATAAATTAGGTAAACAAGGGAACACTAACAGCTAAGTTGCCCCCTCATCACAGTACTAAAAGGCTGACACATTTTCATTCGATTTGTTCCAGATTCCCAAGATACTTTGTATGAAGAAATGATTTCTAGAGTCCATCTTAAATGCACTTTTCTTTAATTGCCAGCAACATCCTTCAGTGCGTAATTAACATTATTGCTGGAAGACTGTTGAAGACCTTCCCTGCTCTGTACTGTAGAAGTTTAATTCCCTTATGTCCGATAAATAGCACAAGCTCTTAATCCCAGGAGGCACTAGGTTCTCTGCACAACTTCAAGAGCTTCTATATCTTGTGGTGTGGTTGACCAGAACTGCATAGAGTATTTCAAATACAAATTAATTAGGGTGTGGCACAGTTTAAGAATAGCATCCCTTGGTTTATATTGAACAGTTTTCACTACATAACCTAGAATTTCTATTTACTTTTCAATTGCTTCCACACTTTGTTTAGACAGTGAAATTGCAGGCTCAACAACAAACTTGAAATCTTTTACAAGCTTTGTTTTCTGTAGGTCAGCGTCAACAATCTTATGTTTTTAATTATCATTTCTTAGGCCTGGCAGGCATATCATGTTCTCAGAAAAAAAACTGATCAAAATAAAATATATAATGAGGAAAATGAATTGGAAAGCCTCTGTTAGAATATTTTACACAATATTTTCGCTATTAGCCATATACACTGCGAAATCTAAGCAAGTGAAAAGTATTTATATCATGACATTATATCTTATGTTCCTTATTGTAAGAATTATTGACTTATCAAAACGTTTGTATTTATGAATTTTTTAGCTTACTTAAAGAAATCTTGTCAAGTAAATTTTGTTCATCCCACTGGCAGAGAATTTTGTTAAATACAAGCAAAATAACTCCCATTTAAAGTTTTTTTTTGTCTAGTTTTTGTATATGCATTTTTGCAGTGTAGAAAATTAGTTGTTTTTGGTAATATAATGTCATAATTGTGGGATACATACTAAGTGAGGACGGAATTGGTGCAAGGGTTGAAAATCTCAACATACACACATTTAGTCTCCTTTCTTTCTTTCGTTCTCAGAAAATAAAAAAGTCTAAAGCCAATAACACATTAACTCAACACTTAGTCGTTGAGTATGACAGACTTGCTGACTGTGGTCGCTCAACCAACTCAATTTACACAACTGATAATTGCAGGACATGTCAAATTTAGCAACTGCATGCTGACCTTCCAGCACACTTGTGCTCACCCCTTTATGATAGGCTGATGATGAGTTAATGTATGAAGAGTTAATACGCACAGTGAGTTCAGCCACCAATCACTGCCATTTTATTTATTTTTTCATTTTTCCATTCTGTTAAGTTATGTAAAGATATCCGACAGAAGAGCTTCTCTTCAGTTTGCGAGGTTAAAAACACCTGCGTTCCTTAATACTCATTGCTGCATTAATATGCGTTGTAATTCCAGATGAGCATTCATTGGTTGTCAGCCCCCATACACAAAGAGCCATCCACATGACTCAACACAAAATCAGACCTCTTTGATTTTAACAGAGAGAATCGTGGACTAGTTGGAGTGAGTCACTGGGTATGTCACACAAGACAGCTGGTGGTGTGCCATCGACTACTTCTGACTTGCTAATGTTATGTAAATGAAGTCTACAACTGAAATTAACTAGAAAAATTGTCCAATGTGACGTGGTCTTCACATCTTGCTAATGTGATACTTATACAGTATGTGAGATGTGACCCTGAAAGGGGCTTTTATTCCTGTTGACATTATTATGACTTACAAGTGGACACAAAACAAAATAAAAAAAAATACTTTATCAGTACTAAAAGGTTTCAATTCATTACATTAAAAATATTTTGTAGAAAAAGTCTTAGGTAAGTTTGACGTCTTAATTTAAATAAAAAAAAAGTTTCTTTAAGCAATGTGCACTGAAGTTTAACCTCAAAGTTAGTTAGTTTGCTTGACCTCAATTTATGTAAGTTTCTTTCAAATATAAAATATTTTTGAAAAAATTGTGTTTATTGACTTCACTGCCAATTGTAGCTAACTATGATATGTACATATTTCATGTATTAGTAGTATTTATTATTGAATTAATCACCAGAAAAATATATATATAAATCACATAAAGATATAGAAAAAATAATCACAGATTTTTTGACATAAATCAAAAACAACATGTCTCAAGAAATGGATTAAGATTAGCAATACTGATATTCCTTGATTTTATTTTTCAATGTGATGCAACTAATTAAGGATATAAAGTGTGGAACGAAGGCCTTTTCTGAAATTAGATTATTTAAATCTTGCCTCATTAAATTTATAAATAAAAACTAAAACTGTTCTTGCCAATGATGCAAAAATAATAACATTTTAATTGAATTATGATATAGTAACAATTGGTACAGGGGCCAACTGTTAATTAATATCTTAATTTTTTAACCAAGCCTAAAAGTACATCCTGTTTGTTTTATTTGTTATATTTGTCAAGTTCAGCTTCCTTACTTACGGTGATTAGTCTTTCTTTTTTTTTTTTTTACTTCTGTAGCAACAAATTATTCCTCCATCCACTTATGGAGCTGCTTACTCCATTACAGGGTTGCAGGAGAACTGGAGCCTATCCTGTCATCACTGGCTGCAAGGCATGAACCAGGTGGACTAGTTGGTCATTAACAGTTATAGTGTCCTGCCCTTTCTTGAATGGTGGGTTAAAACCCACATGGAGATGGAGAGACTGTGTAAAACTGCTCATCAACTTTGACTGTTGTGGATTTAAACTCAGTTCTCTGGAACTTAGAAACAGTATCAGTCCTTATGCCACAGTCCCTCTATTATTGTCATTGAGACCAAAACAAAAGAACTCATTTTGCAATTTCAAGAGGAAGAGGAAAAACTGGGTCAGAATGTATTGAGAAAGACTTGAAATTGTTACTCAATCAAACATTTTGAACAACCACTTGGAGGCTGCAGCTTTTTCTAGCATTACTGAATCCTACACAGGAAACATCCTTGGACAAATGTTCCATTCCCCAACAGACCTATACAGACTCACTCCAAGGTTATTTACACATTGTACCCTGATCAGCCTAATCTGGGATGTAGAAGCCAGAATAACCTTAAAGTCCATGTAGACACAGGGAGGCCATGGAAGGCTCACCCAGATAGAGCCTTGGCTAGGATCAGCTCAGAAAAATGAAGCCAACGCCTTGAATTAACCAAGGAGAGGACAAAAAATTGAAGAATGAAGGTCAACCAAGTGCATATCCAATATTTGTTTTTGTCAATCCACAATAACGTATTTCTGGGTTTCTTAACAGAGTTTGTGAAACTACAATGTTGAATTGACTATTCTCTTGTTGAACTTTCTTATCTCCATTCTCCATTAAGTATTCTTCAGTACTGTGTCTCTTCAGAGACTCCTTGGGTACCACAGGTTTAACATTGTGTTGAACGAGCGGTTGCTCACAGAGCTCCAAATTAGGCACCTTATCTGCATCAGTTCCAGCACTATAGCCAAGGGTGATCCGGATCGCTGTATCTTCACTGTTGAGGAGCGGCTGGGCCAGGCTAAGAGGACACCCATGTAACACCTGGCTGTTAGATAGATGTTCATTTCTGTTGGCAGGACTGGACCATGTGTTTGCCTGGGGGGTTGCCAACAGGCTGTACCAGTGCATGCTCCCCAACCTGACCTAAGCTGATTCTCCATATAAGCATGAGATTACAAATTTTTCTTCCCCATTACTGCAAACAGCAAAGGGAAAGTAACAGATAAAGCAATTATTATTTCTGGATGGAGTATTCCCTTCAATGGTAAAGAAAATTGTAAGATTTTCGATATTCGATATTAAAATATAGATTTTGCTTTTGATCACACTTTACATTAACAGTCAGAGTAATGTACAGAATAAAAATTGTCTTCAGGTACTGAGATACAGTATGTATTTAGATCAATGAAAAAATATTATGAATACTAATAACAAAGTTACCAAAGCTTTTTATTAATTATAAATCTAAACATATAATGCAAAGCTCACTGACTAACTGGTGGACTCATTGACTCACTTATGAACAAAATCACTATTTCCCATTAAGCTAAAAAACTGAATTTTGGCAGAATGGTACATCTAGGGCAGTAGGTATTTGCTAAGAAAGGATACTGCAATATATCAATATTTTGGGGTAAAAATCCTAGTGGTACAATGGTAGTGCTGCTGCACAACAAGAAAGCTGTAGTTCATGTCCCAGACATGTTCTACCTGTGTTCACATGGGTTTCCTCTAGATCAGTGGTCTCAAACTCCAGTCCTGGAGGGCCACAGTAGCTGAAGGTTTTCATTCTAACCCTTTTCTTAATTAATGACCTGTTTTTGCTGATAATAATAACTTCTTTTGAATTAATTTGAATTGACTTGCTATTGAAGACTCAGACCCCCTTAATTGTTTCTAATTCCTTAATTAGCTGCCAAACAATATTGACACAAAAAGAAGCCAAAGCATGAGCTGCAAACTGTGCTCATCATACAGTATTTGAAAGTAAAGGAGATGATGAAGGTCTCAGGAATGTCAATCTGCTCAGGTTCCCCAAAACATTTTAACAGTGGTCTTAGAAAAGAGGAACTCAGCAATTTCTGCTATTGCACAAAGAGTGCAGGAACAAGTCATGGAATTAAAGAACAGTTTTAATTAATAGCAGCAAGAGTCACAGCCTAATTGAGCAGTTGCTTAGAATGAAATTGGTTGGAGTTTGAGGCCCTGACTTAGTTGGTCTTCTGTTGGCTCACTCACTTCACAATTTATTTCTGTTTGGGTGCCTTTTAAGGAAAGAAATGAAGCAATTCAGAGGAACAAATTTAAAAAAAAACAAGTTGATTAAAATGAAAGGAAAAGGAGTTAATTAGCAGCGAAAACTGGTCACCATTTGATAAAAAGTTTAGAATGAAAACCTGCAGCCACTGCAGCCCTCCAGGCCTGGAGTTTGAGTCCACTGCTATAGATGCTCCGATTTCCTTCCACAGTCCAAAGACTTATGGGTTAGATGGATTGCCAATGCTAAACTGGCCTCTGGTGGGAGTGTGTGTGTTCACTCTCCAATGCACTGGCACCCTGTTCAGGGATTGCTCCTAACTGCCAACCTATGCTTGCTGAGATAGACTCCAGATTCCACGTAGCCCTGCTCAGGATAAGGTGGGTGTTTGGAAGATTGATGGATAGGTTCATTTAATGATATAACATAACTAATCTACTATAATTCAGAGATAACCAGAAGTTTTGGACCATATCCAAATAGCATCAGGTACAAGGCAAAAGCCAGTGCTGTATAATGCAGTAGTTCATTGCATGGCTGTTGAAATGGCGGCACCTGTGCAGGCAGCGGCTTACAGAGCTCCCGAGTCCACGGCGTTTAGAGTTAATCTTTGTTTGTCTTTGTCAACTAATATAAGAAAAGAAGTAGATTTAAGTGATAGTGGTACACAAACATACATTTACGAATGGCAAATCCTGCTCGATTTCTGAAGAAACTGTGCCGAAATATGCAGCGAGGTGACAGAGACACTCCGCAGCTTTTGCTTACTTCAGCAGCCTGAGAAGCTGAGCTGGTGGAAGCGCAAGTGCAGCGATCGGTAGCAGAAACAAGGGAAACGTGGCGGTGTTAGCACAAGGCTAACTTCAGCAGCACCAGAGACACATTTCATATGTGGCAGGGCGTTCAGACAATTACAAACTACAAGCCCAACCCACACAGCAGCGATGGTGATGCCTCCCTACCAGATGAGCTGAACAACTTCTTTGCATGGTTTGAGGTTTGTAGAACAAAGAGCCTGCGAGAAAAGCAACACCTCCCTCCACTGACCAGGTACTCTGTCTCTCCATAACTGACGTGAAGAGGACTCTATCCAGAGTCAATCCACGCAAGGCTGAAGGACCTGACAACATACCTGGTTGTGTGCTCAAAGAATGTGCCAGTCAACTGGCAGTCATCAGTACCAGCATGCTTCAAGTCGACCACCATCATACCAGTGCCGAAGAAGTCATCAGTGACATGCTTGAATGACTACCGACCAGTTGCACTCACGCCAATCATCATGAAGTGTTTCGAAAGGTTAGTCTTGTCACACATAAAAACTAATCTCCCTCCCTCCCTTGACCCTCTTTAGTTTGCATACCGCTCAAACAGATCAACTGAGGATGCCATGTGCTCTGCCCTTCACCTCTCCCTGACACATCTGGATAAAAAAGACACATATGTCAGGATGCTATTCATAGACTTTAGCTCTGCCTTCAACACAATCATCCCTTCTAAGCTGATTGTAAAACTGGGCAGGTTGGGCCTGAACACCACCCTCTGCAGTTGGATCCTGGACTTCTTGACGGAGAGACCCCAGTCAGTTCGGATTGGCTGCAACACTTCCAGCATCATTACACTGAGCACTGGAGCGCCACAGGGCTGAGTGCTTAGTCCACTGCTCTTCACCCTGCTGACTCACGACTGCACAGCCACACACAACACCAACCACATCATCAAGTTTGCAGATGATATGACGGTGCTGGGACAGATAAGCAGGGATGATGAAAAAGCATACAGAGATGAGGTGGAATGGCTGTCTGCATGGTATGAAAGCAACAATCTATCTCTGAATGTCGAAAAGACAAGCGATAATCGTGGACTTCAGAAAATCACATCCTGCCCACATCCCACTCAGCATCAACGATTTAGATGTGGAGACTATTAGGTGTACCAAGTTCCTCGGTGTGCACATAACTGAGGAACTTACGTGGACGCATAACACCTCATCACTAATCAAGAAAGCCCAGCAGAGACTACACTTCCTGAGGCGGCAGAAGCGAGCAAGTCTTCCCCCTTCCATCCTCACCATGTTCTACAGAGGCACCATTGAGAGTGTTCTGACCAGCTGCATCACTGTCTGATATGGCAACTGCAACATATCCGACCGCAAGTGCCTGCAAAGGATAGTGAAGACAGCAAAGAACATTATTGGGGTGCCTCTCCCTTCACTACAGGACATATTTTACGAACGCAGTGTCCGCAAGGAATGCAGCATTGTGCAGGACCCCTTACACCCCTCACATGGACTTCTCACACTACTGCAATCCAAGAGAACATACTGCAGCATCAAAGCCAGATCTGCCAGGCTGCAGGAGAGTTTTTACCCCCAAGCTGTTAGACTCCTTAACACCAGGCTGCCCCCTGGGACCTTCCACACGGCCTCAACCACCTCCAAAAACAGAACTTTTATACATGCGAGCCACTTTCAAGCAAAGACGAGCGTGCAGGTAGAAAAGAACTGAAAATCTCATACTGATCTTTAAGTATTTTGACACTCTTGATATCCTTCTGCTGTGAAATATTCTGACCTGTCATTGTTTACACGTCTTAAACAACTATTATCATACACTGATAATTTCTGTATTATCTATATCTATTATTTATTATATTACATATCTATTGACTATATTTATATATCTAGATTGCAAATACCATACATTGCATCAATGTTCATATTGCTAACTACACGTCAATACTACTACTTCTTTGCCTTGCCTTTGCACAATGTCTTGTCTTGTTTGTGTTTTAATTTTAAATTTAAATTCTATTTTTAATTTATTATTTGCACTTCATGTTGTTACACTGTGGACCCTGAACTTCACAATTTTGTTTATCTGTATACTTGTATATGGTTGAGATGACAATGATAAGTTCACTTTGACCATTTGACTTTGATGAACAGACTCATATGTGGCCAATTTAAAATCACAAATAAAGCTAGAATAGCAGGAGAAAAACTGATGTGGATTCAGGAAAAAAGTGCAAACTCCACACAGTCTGGTACCAGGTGCTGCATCCTTGAGGCGACAGCACTAAATACTGCAACAGCACAATGAATTAATTGAAAGAAAAAAAAAATTCCAAAAAAAAGTTGACAGTGTGGCAGTATGCAGTTGAGTTGTGAATATAAAATCAGAATTTATCATTGTGCTTCTCACCTGATGATGCAGTTTTGATGATCTAAGGTCTTCACATATGAGGAAGTAGATAACCTCCCAGCGGTAAAAGGGACTACTAAGAAGGTACTGAGTGATTTGGAAACTGTAGAGGGAGAAGTGCTGAAATCAAACAAATCACCAGGACCAGATAATATTTACCGTTGAGTTCTTAAGGAAGTTAGCGAGTACATCTATAAACCTTGACGCATATTTCTAGGAAGTCACTGTGCACTGGGGAAATTATGAAGGACTGGAAAGTAGGAAAAATTATCCCATAATATAAAAATGGTGACCAGGCAAATCCATGCAACCTACAGGGCAGTAAGCTTAATGTGCATTACAGATAAATTAATGGAAGGAATTATTAAGAAAAGATTGAGCAACATATGGCAAGTGCTGGGCTTTTACTGAACAGTCAGCATAGGTTTAGGAGAGGGAGGTCATATTTTAACAACATGCTGGAACTCTATGAGGAAGCAACAAAACGATAAGATCATAGTGTAGCATATGATATTATTTATTTTGATTTTCAGAAAGAGTTTGATAAGGTGCCACATGAGAGGCATCAAACTAAAATAAGTGGGAGTTCAGGGTGATGTTTTTAGATGGGTGCGTGGAACCTCATCAGAATTGGTTGCCATTAAGAGTGGTGTTCTACAGGGGTCAGTGCTAGGGGTGCTGCTATTTTTATTATATATAAACGATTTGGATAGGAATATAAGTAACAAGCTGGTTAAGTTTGCAGATTATACCAAGCTAGGTGGCTTGGCAAATAATATGCAATCTGTTGAATCATTACAGAGGGACTTAGAAAGCAGACAGTCTTGGGCAGATTTGAGACAGATCAAATTTATTGTAATGTAACACATTTAATGTATGAAGTAAAAATGTTAGGGTTGAATACCCAGTGAGAGGTCTGAAAATTGAAAGCATACCTTATGAGCAGGATTTAGGAGGCATAGTGGAATCATCACTATCAACAGCCAGACAGTGATCAGAAGCCATTAAGAAGGCTAACAGAATGTGAGGTTATATAGGACAATGTGTAAAGTAGAAGTTCAAAGAGGTTATGCTTAAGCTTTATAACACACTGGTGAGGCCTCAACCGGAGTACTGTGTGCAGTTTTGGTCACCAGGCCACAAACAGGACATAGCAGCACTAGAGAAAGTACAGAGAAGAGCAACTAGGCTGATTCCAGGGCTGAAGGGGATGAAGAAAAGATTAAAAGAGCTGAACCCTTTCAGTTTAAGCAAAAGGAGATTAAGACTAGACATAACTGAAGTGTTTAAAATTATAAAGGGAATTAGTACAGTGAATTGGTGCTTTAAAATGAGATCATCAAGAACACGGCGACACAGTTGGAACTTGTTAATGGTAAATATCACACAACCATTAGGAAGTTTTTCTTTACACAGAGAAACATAGACACTTGGAATAAGCTACCAAGTAGTGCGGTAGGCAGTAGGACTTTAGGCACTTTTAAAACCAGATATGATGCTATTTTAGAAGAATTACATGGATAGGACTGGTGAGCTTTGTTGGGCTGAATGGTCTGTTCTCATCTAGATTGCTGTAATGTAGAATTTTGTACCAAAATTTAAAGCAGCTTCTTTCCAAAATTTGAAAACTACAAATCTACATTTAAAATATGGCAATTCATCTTTGTATCTGTACCATATATCTGTTAATTTAGATATAATTACATTTAATGTACAAATTATATAAAGTAGTTTCAAGTTAACTTTTTTATTTCTATTGTAAAGATACTAAGCTTTTCACTACCTGACATCAATAAAGACAGAAGGTCTTCCCTGTAGGGATGTTTCTTTTTCTTTCTTGACAGACCTGTCTGAATGATCTGTTCATGCATTTGGGATCACACATCCAAATTTTCTGCCAGGATCTGAACCCTAGAGCACTCAGTTATTAGTCCTTCATCACTATGTAACTCTTAATAAAGGGAATCACATTCTGAATGCCAAATAATGCTTTTAGATTAAGACTGTATGATAAGTCATATGAAAATAGTGCCATACTAGTCACTGCCCGTGTGGAGACTGGAGATTTTTGTTGTTTCTGCACTTTTTCCTCGAGGATTGCAGTTTGCTCTCACATTCCAAAGATGTATCGGGTTAGTGGACTGCTGACTCTAAACTGGCCTTGTATAAATATGTCCAGAAATGGATTGATGATGGTTTGTACCTTGTATCTATTACTTCCAGAATAGGCTACAATTTTCCATGAACCTAAATTTGAATAAACATATTCAGAACCTGGATGGATGGATGGATGGATGGTTTGACTATTTGATGGATGACTTCTATTGCATGTTTATTTTAGATCAGTTTTATCTTTTTTCAGCCTTTACATCTTAGTTAGGAATAACATTAAAAACCAGTAAAAGCTTTTCTTAAAACTCTGAAAACCTTAAGTTTAAATTTCTTTTATCAAAACTGTGATTTACAGTAGCTTGTAGAACAATATTACAAAAAAATTAATGCACTGAATATTTTCATATGCATGTAGCCTTTGTACATTTTAGATATTACATATTAAAATGTCCATGTCATACAGCCAGTGTTCCTTCAGACAATTAGACAGAATCAGCAGATTGAAAAGGGCAGGGTAATTAATGAAAAAAGGGCAGGCAAACTGATGCAATGTGGTGTGACAAGTATTTTTTTCCTGATTAATTGTGCCTGAATACAATTAAAGCATACAGTCACACACACCCACACACATATCTCCCTCTCTCTCCCTCCCTAGATAGATAGATAGATAGATAGATAGATAGATAGATAGATAGATAGATAGATAGATAGATAGATAGATAGATAGATAGATAGATAGATAGATATGCTTGCTGAGATAGTCTCAACCAGGAGGAATCGTGGTCCTATACCCGGACAGGAGGCCATAAAGTAAGGACTGGAATGGTTCCAGGTACCTTCCCTGGTTGGGAAGACATTATTGAAGAAGATGGCTGTTGAAGAAGGACTTTCTCTTGGGGGACAAATAATTCCTTAGTATGCTAGGTGCCAGCTTCGCTCTGATGCAGCTCCTATTTGTACAACCACAAGGCATCTTGGGAGTTGTAGTCCTGATGGATAGCCCTGTTAGGGTACTTGGGTGCGTCCAGGGGGAACTGTGGAGAGAGGCCTCCACTTACTTTAAAGAAATTCCTAGCTCTGGGGGTCCAAGGTTTGTTAAACTTGACTTGCATGTATGGAATGTTTTTTGATTTCAATAAAATAAAATTAATAAAAGAAAGAAATTCTACCTGACCTGGAAGTGCTTCCTGTATGTAATCATGTGACATCAGAAGTACTCCTGGTCAGCCGGTCAGGCATAAAAGAAGCCACTTGACCTCATCTGGGTGAGTTGCAGTTGGGAGAGGAGTAGGACAACCCGCGACCAATAGTGGGAGAAGTGTAAGGATATTGTGTTATTAAGAAGAAGACACCTGTAAAAGCAGTCTGTGAATAAAGACCCTTGTATTCTGTGGAATTGTGTCAGGGGTTTGGGGCCTGCTTGTCACAACATTTAATATGTTTACAGACACACACATATATAAAATATATACAGTGTATGTAAGATTTTAATGTTAATAGGCTGCTGTTGTTATGCATATATTATTTACTACATCAATATGTACCTACAAACTTCCTGTATTCATTTCAACAAGTTGTTTGTGACCATGTCCATATTCTTTTCCTGTCAATAAGCCTCACTGGAACACTTGTGGTTTAAGATCTCATAAAGCCTTAATGAATAAACCAAGAAAGGTGAGGACATGGTTGTCTAAGACTGGTTCCTGACTAACTGCCACTTGTTTCTTTGTATTATGGGCTATTTGTTTTCAAAGCATCATGCAGACCTTGCTCTGTTCTATGACAAATGGAATGTACAGATTGGGCAGGTTACCATCACTAAACTGAGAAATAGTGGACAATTTAAAAACTGCTTTCTTTCATTATTGCCTCAATACTTGTATATTTCCATTTAAGGACACACAAGCTGAAGTGTCTCATCTCGCAACTTTCTATCTGCCCTTCACCTTCATGTTATGGTGTTATACAGAAGTATTGGCAGTATGTTATATGCAGTGATGAGCTAAACAGTTCATGTGAAGTTGACTTTGTGATAAAATTCATGCCACTGATGTTTAGTTCCAGTCTAGAAACATTTTCCTGTGTTACTTCTGCTTGACTTGGCAGTTGAGTGAATCCATAATGTTTTGACCAAAGAACAAATAGTTCTATTTTATACCTTTCAAATTTATTTCAAACACATTAGAAAACATGTGAAATTCATAGATAGGTATTCTAGCTTAGTTATGCCATGTAACAGTAGTCACCCAGACTCCAGATGCTTGCTGGTGAACACTATTCCCAGATTTGGCTTCAGAGGGTGCTGCTGAAGTCATTAGAGATAGAAATCTATTTTGACTGGATTTTGTTCAGCCTCTTTCCCTTAGACTAATCTGGTAAGGGTTACCCTATCAGAACAAAAAAGTTATTAAAAGCGTGTTTATTAGAATCTCTATTGCATACAAGATCTCCATCAGGTCAAACAAAACCTAAGAAACAAATATCATTTTGGTGATATATCATGGTGTGTGGTGTACAAGTCAAGGGAGGTTATGCTTAAGTTAAAGACCACACTAGTGTGGACTCACCTGGAGTACTGTGTTCAGTTTTGCTCACCATATTACAAAAAAGACAC
This sequence comes from Erpetoichthys calabaricus, assembly GCF_900747795.2. Lineage (NCBI taxonomy): Eukaryota > Metazoa > Chordata > Cladistia > Polypteriformes > Polypteridae > Erpetoichthys > Erpetoichthys calabaricus. Next base: position 283,470,441 of record NC_041397.2, on the reverse strand, counting down.
AGGAGGAGAGTGAATAGGCTAATTCAGGACTAAGATGAATGAGCTATGAGGAGAGATTGAAGGAGCTGAGTTTTTTCTGTTTAAGAAAAATGAGATTAAGAGAAGACACAATTGAAGTGTTTAACAATTAGTGCAGTGGATTCCAGTTGTTACTTTAAAATAAATTCTGTAAGAAGAACATAGGAACATGGTTGGAAACTTAAGGGGAAATTTTGTACAAATGCTTTTCCTCATGAAAATAAACAAAGACACATGGAATAAATTACTAGGTACTGTGGTTCAGAGCAGAACTTTAGGAACCTTCAGTTCTCGACTTGATGTTATTCTGAAAAATCTAGAAGAATAGGATGGATGAGCTTGTTGATCTGAATGGCCTGTTCTCATCACAAATTTATTTATTTTTGTTAATGTCCAAGATATCAACAGTTATTTGTTTAAATTTGGTTCATTGAAGGAAAAGAAATTTTGCTGACAATATTACATAAAGATTCAAAAGAGTGAATGTTATGGTTTAAAACCTATTTCTTATGTTAAGTTTCTGTTTTATGATAATATGAACAAAAGCTGTAAAGAATTCTCAAGTTCTCCTTACCACACTCTCATTCTTTATCCTTTGCAGAACTTGCTTTTGAGAGTCCTCTTTTACTATAAAAGTAAACAGATGACACTGAGTAGAAGGCTTTGTGAAATCTAGCAATTGTTAAATATGAAGGAGGAATATGTATATAGCCTTGAACGATAGAGCATTTCTTTTTAGAACAAGTTTTCCTTGAAAAAAGCTGTTCTGTATCTCCATCTGTGGTTTTGTTTGAAACTACATTCAATATTTGGCAGTGATTTCCACTTAGTGAAGTCCGACTCTGTTTTCTAGAGCACAATTATAAAGACTTGCAATACACTTTAAGCCAATTGGTAGCATTACATGAGCCAGAAAAACTTACAAAGTGCTCTCAGAAGCTGAAATAAATCTACATTATGTACAGCACATTGAAAACTTATTCTATAGTAAATATCTGAAGGTGTTATTTATGAAAATCAGTTTTTCTGGCAATAGAGAAATTTTCATTAGGGAGCTTTATTTTTCTTAAGGAAGGGGTATGTTGAAGGTGTATAAAAATGTGTTCTGAGAAGAAGCTAATAAGCTTCAGATTTAAAAATTTCATTTGATGTTAATCAGCAAGAGTGCTTTTAGCCATCTATGTACTGGAATCTCTTTGTTTTAATGGTTGTTTATTAGCTTAGAATTACCTAACACCACAGTGAAGTTATCATTCTTATTAAGTACTGTTGCTAAGTCAAACATCTTCATATGTGTCTTGTTCAAATTCCACTGTAAAATTCAAGGAAACATATCACTAAATTCCACTAAATTTGTCCACCACTTGTTGGAAACATGTTGATAGGTGACATGGTGGTGTATTGGTTGGCACTCGGCAAAATTTGACAGCATTTTTAGAGTGAATATGCTGTGTTCACCGGTGACTTTGTTCGACAAATATTTTTTTGGAAATCTGTCAAGTGGTTGGCTTAGACAAACAGTGTTTTTCTCAGCACCCCATGATACTTTGCGAGGCCAGCTTGACATCACAGAGTTTAGGAGTCTTATGCTGACCTTTCTCACAAGCATACACCACCTCATATTTTACGTCACTGCCTGGTATGTTTCGGGCAGCCTTTTATCCCTCATTTTTTTTGTTAGTCTAAAAACCAACATGCCATTCTCTTGCTTCAGATTGTCTCAAACATATGCAATGTTTGTGCCGGGGCATTTTTTAAAATTAAGGATATCCGCTTCAACTACATCAACTGGAAGCATTTTAAAAATGTCAAAATGATTTGAAAACTATTATCTAAAAAAGACTAGAAATAGATTCTTCATGTGTCAAAACCCCAAGTTAAACAGAGTACTCTCCTTATTATTATTTTTAATTAATGTTTTATACATTTATAATGCATGGGGATTCACAGTTTAGTGTAATTTCATAAATCTGAAAATAAAAACATGACAACTAATATTTCCAATGTCATAAACTGGTTATAAAACAGATAAAAAAAATTTAAATGTGTTTTAACCTTCACACTTAAAGTGTCACACATCCCTAAAGTGGTCTGTCTTTTGATGAAAAAATGCTATCTGATCTCCTGAGTGTCCTGAATAGCACAATTAACACTAGCATCCCTGAAGCCTATGAAATAATCCTGGGCCACCTTAAATTCCTTCGCACCTTTCCATCAGTGTCTTTTGTTTTGTAAATGTGTCGATCAGCACAAGCAGCAAGCAGCCTGCTATCCCATCCCCTCCACCAATGCAGCTCAACTCGGACAAAAAGATCTCCCAGCTCAAGTCTTGTTTATCTGTGTGTGAGGTGAGGTGCCTGGAGTTTTATAGGGTAAATAATATATCATTATTTGAAACACATGCACTAATGACAACATTTTGACATGAAGTGTATAATGTGTGAAGAAAAAGAATCAGAAAACAGGGACAAGAATTAAACACACATGCAGGTATGTTTGTTTGTTTTTTGAGGGTATCCACTAATTTGAATAATGATGTGTGTGATGCACTGCTATTTATATTGTTGTGTTGCTTCTGTTAATTACTAGATTTCCAGCAACACACTCCATAGCAACCAACACCACATTGTAACGATGGCAACTCAACATGAGAAAACATGAAACTTGAAAAAACAAACAACAGAAACAGAACAATTCTTTTTAATAATGACTGAACATAATAATAACAGAAGCTGAACAGGTTCATAGGTACACATGTCAGTTTTGTTGATTACCTTACATCTTTGATTCTGTTTTCTCCAATTTGTAAGTTTTTCTTTTTTGATTTTTTTTTGTTTTGGACTCTCTGCTCTTTTGTTTTTTTCAGTTGGATTTCATTTTTGTTTTTTGAGTTGCCTTGTTTGAGGCACCATTCAGTTTTTGCTATTTTTGTTTAAGTTACTTGTTAATAAACTTTAAAATTATTGTAAAGCCCTGTTTTTATTGTTTTGATCTATGCAGACTGCAAAATCTCCTTTTTAAGTCTTTGAGACATGCTTACGTTGTTTTTAAGCCTCATACAAGCTTTCAAGGCCTACTTTTTGAGTGAAGCCTGTGTGTTTAGTTTTTTGAAGCCTCCAATTTCACAAAAATATGAAAGAAGGTGTTTTTGATCAGCATCTTGTTGTGTGGTCCTTGTCAAATACAACAATACAGTTATAGTCCTACCCTCGAAGACACTTCACATCTGTATTTTTGCAATGTTGGAATTGTCTTGCGTTAAACTCTTTATTTAACCTAATTGCAATCTCCGAGGCTTGTAATAAACTAATTATGTCCTGCCTTTAATAGAATTTTGCACAGATTAATGCAGTAGTATGGCACGTTCTGAAAACAAACAAATGGACAAAACAGTGACCATGCTAAGCAACTTGGATAAAAGAATGAATAATAACATTAAACCTGTTTTTTTTTTGGTTTATTATGAGGGACGTTCAGAAAGTTTCCAGATTTTTATATTTTCTTTGGAAACGGTGAAGGCAGGAGTAGTAATTGGACATTAAAATGTATGACAATGGAAAAATTGCATCGCAAAGGAGGCTGACTATGTAGTAAAGTGATGTAATTTGTTTTTGATATTCTTAATAAATAGAGTTAAAAAAAAAAAAGTGTGGAAACTTTTTGAACGTCCCCCATAAATGAAACTTGTATTTAATTACTGTGTTTTTATTTTATGGCAATTTAGATAAGATGTAGCTTTTAATTGAATAAACTGTGTGACCAAGACTACAACTATATACAATTCATGTGTCAAACCTACCTCTTTCCTCTTTTTCCTTCACAGGTAACTACTATGGTTGCTTGTGAGATCAGATACCATTTTTAAATATTTTAAGCGGGAGACAATGGATGGATGGATGAATTATGCATACTGTACTGCACAATTAATAGTAGTTTGTGTTACCATTAAAATAAATATGAATGCCTCTGTACCTGCACTTTTATTGGTTGAACATGGCAATAAAATGTGGTTCCACTGCAAGTCAGATGACACAGGTACTCATTTCTTCAACTGTCCAGATTAACATTTGTATTATATAGATTACATAGATTGTTTTACTTTTTCACATAAACTTTCACTTTTTTTGCATAATATGTGCAACTACAACCTACTCTGCATAAAGATTTGTAAGCTTCAAAAACATGTAGTGTGTCACACAAATGTTATGTTCATAAGCCTTAGAATCCACTTGAAAAAATATTAAATATTCAAATACAAGATTGTATGCCAAGCAGATAATTGGGGACCTTTGATTTTACTGACAAAACAAACTTGGCAAATTATTTTAGGAAAACAGTTCCTTGGATTCCCAAGAAGCGATCATGCAACAGGTAGCTGGAGCATTCCACTTAATTCTATAATAAATACACAAAGCCTAATGAACATAATCAACACAATCGTAAAACATTAGGAAAAAGTGATTGTGGGGAGTTTGGCCCAATGCACAGTAAATTATACATTACTAGAAAGTCCCATCCTGACATTATGTTTCCATGTCTTGGTCTCTCTTCCTTCAATAGAAATCAACTAAAATTAGAAGAGGCAGAATGAATGAGATTTCTGAACCAGCAGAGTCCATTAAGAAAATTGCAGGATTAAGCTTCCTTTCATTAACCTGCAAGGCTACTGAAATAAATCATTTAAAACATATTTTATGACCTTGACAGAAACATGGCTAAAACCAAAGGATTTACTTAAGGTATCTCTACCTCATAACTCGTTGAGCCACATATTTCTGGTTGGTAAAGTATGGTCTTTATTTTTGACCTTTGTATAAAATTAATCTCCGAAGATTTCGAGTGTTATCATTTTTACTGAAAATGGTAAAAAGGCAATTCTAAAGGGAGGATGTATTTCACATTGTCCCAAATTTGCATACTCTTTAATTGTGTCAACATAGAATTAGCAGAAGTGAAAAGCAAAGCATTCCAGTGTGGCTTGGGGGCACAACAGCTTAATACTACAGTGACCTGGGATACATTTCTGGCTTGAAAACTGTCTGTGTGGAGTTTGTATTTCCCAGTGCTTCTGCCCCAGCCATATCCCAAACATATCTATGTTAGTTTAATAGACCCTATCCAAATAGCTTGTTATGAGTGGCTGTAGATGTGTGAACATCCCATCTTGAGTTTGAGCATGCTGTATGCCCAATACTACCAGTATAAGCACTGGATCTTTTAAATCCTAAAATGGAAGAAGTTTTTGGATGAATATATTGCAATTCCTGGATTAGCAACATTCCGTAGACCTTTTGCTGGGCAGTGTCTCAAAGATAGACAGAGAGCACTTTACAGGAGGACAAGATTTGTAATATTTTATTCATGGTTACAAATTAATACCCACTTTAATTTTAGAAATTTAGTTGTAACATCAGGATTATTATAAAATTTGCCAAATTGATGAATTGCCAAAGTGATGAGACAGAATAGAGGAGTCAGGTGGAGAATTTTGTTTCTTCGTGAAAACTTAACATCAGCAAAACCAAGGAACTGGTTATTGACTTTCGCCAAATCAAGGTGCCTTTATACCCAGTCGCTAGACTGATCGATCTTGTTACACAAAGGTACAATGTTTGAAAGGGAATAGAAAACTATTTGATCTTAAAAGACTGCACTCCTTTAATGTGGGTAGTAACAGCCTTTACATGCTCTATAACACTGTGTTAGCCATTGTAGAACAGACTGGCATTACCCATTTTGTTACTTTGGCACACACATCCTTTGCTAAAAAGCAAACTATTAGACACTTTCAATTCCATGTCCAGTGTCATTTCTCCTTACAGGGCCTTTTTGGAATGCATCTGGAGATGTCTCCTTTATGTACCATCTACTGTAAATACTTGATCAGAACCAAAGGGCAATAATCCAATGATAGGCAACATTAATGGACAAAGCTCTTCACCAATTATCAACCAAAAGGTAGGGCTCATGTGGACTTGAGAAACAAATGGCAAAATGTCTGTTCCTTTCTTTAAAAGCCACTGTCAGCTCAGAATCTGTACTCTTTTTACATGTACACTGCTCTCAACCTGCCGTAACCCGCTCAATACTGTTGACTACGGTGTGCCCGTAACAAAGGCTGAAGCTATTCCTTTCACACTGAAGGGCAACCTGGTGCTGGATTGGCAGAGTCAAAGACTTGTCTATTTGGAGTTAGATGAGGGTGCCATTAGTTCATACCTTGCTAAGGAAAAGCAAGTGCATGAGCAAGAAAGAGACTATGTGAAAGCCACATGGTCAACTTGTTAAAGATGGGTTGACCGATCACCAACTGCTCAGCAGACATAATCTTTATTTAGCTGAGGCGGGCTGAGTAAAGAGAAAAAGAGAAAACTGTGTGACCAAGATGAAATATGAGAAGAGCCCCTGAACAGAGAAAGAAAAGCTCATTGAAGATCTTTTCAGATGTGCCAGAGAAAGCCGACCAGGAAAGGAACAAAGCATTGCCTACATTAATCCATAAGCACACTTACTTTGATTCAAAGAAATATTGATTGCAATTTAATAATTAAAATAAAACCAGTTAATGTGTTGTGATATTGGCATCACTGCAACAGAAAAGTAATAACCTTTGTGAAGGATAAGTCTATAGCTATTATAGGTTTCTGTCCCTAAATCCAGTAGAAAGTGCAGAACAGCACCTCACATACACACGGCCTGGTGATGGGTAAACCAGTGCAGACTAGCTGTGAGAAAATCAATGCCACCTTCAGAGTGCACGCTCTAGAAACTTTATAACAAGCTAATGAACTTATCCATGAATTGAAAGATCAGGATTCATAAATTACATGCCCTAATCTTTAGGAAAGAAAAAAGCTCAATTAAGTTATCGTAATATTATGCTTGTTGGTTTTTATTGTCCTTCATTTAGATATCTATATACATACAGTATGTATATATATATATATATATATACAGGGTAGGATTGAAAAGTAATGAGCCTCATTTTGTTCTGACGCGAACGTACCTCACCGCGCGCCCCACTTACCAGCGACGGCGGGTGTTGGCTTCACAACGCAACGGAGCTCCTACCGCTCCGAGCTTTCGGAGCGGTAGGATCGGCCTTGACGGGAACCCCTGTGCGGTAGTGCGTTACACGGCGGAATGGAAAGTTCGTTAGAGCAACGGTACGCGTTGAAGATGAAGACCATGATCATTGCCTTCTTTGGAGTGAAGGGGATCATCCACTACGACTTTGTCCCGCAAGGACAGACCGTGAATGCTGCTTACTACTTGGAAGTCCTGAAAAGGCTGAAAAGAAGCGTCGCGCGCAAGCGAAGGGACATCAAGGACAGCTCGAAGCTTCACCACGATAACGCGCCCACCCACACCGCCTTCATCGTGAGAGCCTACCTGGCCCGGGTGAACGTTTCGGTGGTCCCCCAGCCTCCCTACAGTCCGGACGTGTCGCCTTCTGACTTCTTCTTGTTTCCACGCTTAAAATCAGCGCTGAAAGGAAAACGCTTCGACTAGATCGAGGACATCCAAGCAAATGTAAATGCAGCCCTTGCAGCCATCCCGGAACAGGCCTACGTGGACGCCTTCGAGTCATGGAAAAGCCGCCTACAAAAGTGTATTGATGCAGGAGGTGCCTATTTTGAAGACTATTAATTACTTGTACCAATTTGCTCAATAAATTTGTCTTTTTGAACAAAGGCTCATTACTTTTGAATCCTACCCTATATATATATATATATATATATATATATATATATATATATATATATATATATATATATATATATATATATACTGTATATATATATATATATATATATATATATATATATATATATATTTGCATATATTGTCAAGCTTGGGTCACAAACTTGTACAGGAGTGTTCAAGGAGTAGAAACTTGTTGTTCTGCCAATTACAAACACAAGTCTCTTACAGAGGCGAACCAGCCCCACAAGGAACAGCTGTCAAACGTGATGCACCGGCCCCTACTCCTGTTCAAAAGAATGCAAAGTCTTCTTCATCAAGGGGATCCAGCGGGCGGGCAGCAATGGCCAGAGCGGAGGGAGTCTGAGGGAAAAAAGACAGGAGAGTGAGAGACCTCAGGAAGGCCATGGCTCGAAATTTTAAGTGTTCGTAGCCCCACACAAGGAGCAAGTTGCATGGCAATTCAGCAGCTGATCCTGCAAAGAGGTACTGAAAGAGTGTGTTTCTTTTCCATTGAAAAACTTTTTAAGAGGGGGTTTCTGAAGTATATATATATATATATTGGTCACACATGTGTGAATGGGAGGCAGCTAAAGGACTCAAATGAAGGTAAATGTACACCAGACCAGGGGATGGCAGAGTGCACTGATCCTTTCTCTTTTTCATTGGCAGACCAACCACAGGAAATTTCACCTGGATATGATGATGTCACTTCTGGTTCTGGACCAAAGAACATCACGTCCACTTCCTGCCCCGATGACATCACTTCCCCTGCCTGACTTTAAAGGCGCTATTTTTGCCTTTCTGTTTGATTTTTTTTGGATTGAGATCTGTTAAGATGAGTTTAATATGAACCAAACCTTCAACTTTGGCAGCCATACTTCAAGTATACGGGTGGCTGCCCCCAAACCTTTTCTTGTGCTATCTAAATCCTTTCACTATATATATACAGTATATGTAGATACACATATCTTTTTGTTTTCCTTATGTTAGGAATACATTGAATTATCTGGTTTATTGCAGCAAGTGTATTTGGGTTATTTGTCATAAACCACCATGTCCAAACCACAATATAGAAAGTGAAAGTTATTTAATGTAGTCTTTATAATATACAAGTTCTCTTTATATTTCTGGCATCTCAGCTGGAAAGTGAAAGAGAGGTCCTTCACACATCCTACACCACTTTTATTTCCTGCACTGTATTTTTCTGGGCCATTGTCATCACTTCAAGAGAGGACCACTGAATCAACAAGCTGATTAAGAAGGCAGGCTCAGTTATGGGTCAACCTGTCAGCCAGCTGGAGGTAGTAGTGCTGAAGACAAAGAAGACAAAACTGGTGGCCATTATGAACAATGTTGCAGATTCTCTTTCTGACACACCTACATTGAAGAAGTGCTGCAGATATTCATGATGTATTGGATTACATTTTCTTGGGCAAAGGGAATCTATGACATAAATATTTGCAGGTTGGCCTAGACAACGCTGTAGCTCTGCTACTTAAATGGAATGAAAATCTCTGCATCATTGGGCAGCTTTGGTAGTTGCTGGGTGAACGATGAGGGTGCTAGCTTTAAAAGTGACCCATAACCAACAAGTAAGATCACAGTCGGCGGTGTCTTTTTACTTTAACGCTTTACCACACAACTGGATTACAATTACACCCATCAGATTACAGATTCCTTTGGATTTACAGTCATATGAAAAAGTTTAGGAACCCCTCTCAGCCTGCATAATAATTTTCTCTACTTTGAACAAAAAAGATAACAGTGGTATGTCTTTCATTTCCTATGAACATCTGAGTACTGGGGTGTTTTCTGAACAAAGATTTTTAGTGAAGCAGTATTTAGTTGTATGTAATTAAATAAAATGTGAAAAAATGGCTGTGCAAAAATTTGAGTACCCTTGTGATTTTTCTGATTTGAATGCATGTCACTGCTCAGTACTGATTACTTGCAACTCCAAATTGGTTGGATTAGCTTGTTAAGCCTTGAACTTCATAGACAGGTGTGTCCAATCATGAGAAAAGGTATTTAAGGTGGTCAATTGCAAGTTGTGCTTCCCTTTAAACTCTCCTGTGAAGAGTGACAGCATGGGATCCTCAAAGCAACTCTCAAAAGATCTGAAACCAAAGATTGTTCATTCTCATGGTTTAGGGGAAGGCTACAGAAAGCTATTTCAGAGTTTTAAACTGTCAGTTTCAACTGTAAGGAATGGAATCAGGAAATGGAAGGCCACAGGCACAGTTGCTGTTACACCCAGCAGGTCTGGCAGGCCAAGAAAAACACAGGAGTGGCATATGTGCAGGATTGTGAAAATAGTTACAGACAACCCACAGATCACCTCCAAAGACCTGCAAGAACATCTTGCTGCAGATGGTGTATCTGTACATCATTCTGCAATTCAGCACAATTTGCACAAAGAACATCTGTTTGGCAGGGTGATGAGAAAGAAGCCCTTTCTGCACTCACGCCACAAACAGAGTCGCTTGTTGTATGCAAATGCTCATTTAGACAAGCCAGATTAATTTTGGAACAAAGTGCTTTGGACTGATGAGACAAAAATTGAGTTATTTGGTCATAACAAAAAGCGCTTTGCATGGAGGAAGAATAACACCGCATTCCAATAAAAACACCTGCTACTTACTGTCAAATTTGGTGGAGGTTCCAATCATGCTGTGGGGCTGTGTGGCTAGTTCAGGAACTAGGGCATTTGTTAAAGTCGAGGGTTGGATGAATTCAACCCAATATCAACAAATTCTTCAGGATAATATTCAAGCATCAGTCACAAAGTTGAAATTACGCTGGAGTTGGATATTTATGCACAAATTTATGCACCTGTCTAATTTTGTTATGATGCATATTGCATATTTTCTGTTAATCCAATAAACTTAATGTCACTGCTGAAATACTACTGTTTCCATAAGGCATGTCATACTGTATATTAAAAGGAAGTTGCTACTTTGAAAGCTCAGCCAATGATAAACAAAAATCCGAAGAATTAAGAGAGGTTCCCAAACGTTTTCATGTGTTTGTGTGAATTTGTCTGGTTTGGAAAACGTCTTCGTCTGGGAGTGCTCACCGCTTCTACGAATATTCATGTATATCAACATCATAGTAGGACAAAACTTTACTTGACTTTTAGGAAGCTCTTCACAAGGGATTTAATTTCATAACCACATCATCTACACCTGCGAAACTGGATTGTGTCAATGAGTGTTTATCATTTTGTTCTTAGTGTTTTGGATTTTTTTTGTAGCTGTAATATTGCTCATTTTTTGTTATTTACTACCATATATATACGCAAACGTATTATAATTTAAAATTTTAAAGTTACAGTTCACTAAAGAACTATTGAACTACGCTGTTTGTCTCTGCACCACCACACATCTTTGTCTCAGCAGCCTGCCTACACACGTGATTTGATTGCACTGTGATTGTTTTGTCTTCTGTTTCTTGCCAATTTTGCCACCTTATTTAGTGCAATAAACAGAATATACAGTAATGATGAGCCTAAAATACATTTGCATATTTTCACATTCATGGGGGTCTTGCGCCCCTTACCCCTAAGAACTCCAAGGGTTACTGTATTTCATTTTTGCTAAGCTGTGTAAGTGGAGTGATGCTGATGACCATAGGTGCACTTAAATTACAATTTTGAGAAATTCATAATTCGTTAGTCTGGTGAGAATGGTACTGTAATATAGACATATTTTTCTAATTGCACTGTTTAAATTCTTGAAAGTTTGGCTTTCTTTTTAGTTTAGTGTATCCGTTTTCAGTAAATGCAGCCATATGGTTTGTTCCCAGCCTGCTTCATTCTGTACGCTTTGTGATGATTCCTTTTCACACTATTATTTACTGAACACTACAGAGATGGGAGGAGGCATGATTCATCACCTGCCCCGGAGTCTGGAGCATTCTCATTTCAATTTAAACAAATATAGATTAATAGATGAAATGATAGAAATGTTTAAAATTATTAAGGGATTTACTTGGGTGGATACTAGCTTTATTTTAAAATGAGTGCTTCAGCTCAAATATGGTTCCACAGCTTGAAGCTTATAAAGGGTAAATTTTTGTAACAAATCATAGAAAGTTTCTTCACAGATAGAACCCTAGAAACATGGAATAATTTACAAGTTATACAGTAGATGGTAACACTTTGAATACCATCAGATCTTGACTTTGAAAGTGTTTGGTGAATGGTGATTGATGAGTTATGTTGGATTGAACATCTCAGCCCTCAAGTGTAATGAATGTTCGTAGAACACAAAGTGCCAAAAGGCAAAAAGACAAAAAGAAAAAAAAAGAAACAGGGAGATAAGTAATCAATGAGGGAAAAATAAAAGATGTGCAGATGTTTGAAAGACCTTGAAATACACAAAACGGAAGTCTAAGATCAAAAGAACAAAGCAAAGATCCATTTAATAATAACTTGAATTCCTTACCATGCAAAAGAAACATTATTTAAACAAGAATCTCAAAATTAAGACCCCAGGTACTGCAATGCCATTTTTTGACAGGATGATGACATCCCAGGCTAGCAATGGGGTTGCTATTACAAATAATTTAACAGTATCTACTTATCCATGTAAAAATTGCATTCTTCAAACAATTAATGCCTTTAATAAAATGATGTTGTGATGAGATCACTGAAATAATTTTAAAGTAAATAAACAACACATACAAAAAGAGGAAAACTAGATTCCCACACAGAGATTCATAACATCAAATACCTCTTCCACGTCTACCATATACTAAATGAGCATTACACCACCACTTAGTTGACAACTAGGGGGCTCCACCCCCTGCTCGCTTCGCTCGCCAACCCCTGGTCTTGGGTAACCCGAAATACATTTGAAAGAGATTATTGTCTGTCTCGGTAATTGTTACATATGTATCATGTCCACTGTCACGATATCTGTAGGTCCATGTAATATATGTAAATGAGAATAGCAGTGTAATTGTTATGTTATGCAAGTATAGAATGTCTTTGAGTTTACGCAGATATATGTATGAGATATATTGGAGTGTAAAGGTGTAGATGACGTACATAGGATATCTTTATACACAACATTTGTAGTAAAGATGGCGTGTTGTCCTTGAATGAGTATTCCTTGGTATGGAGTTATTATAATCTTAACGTTAACGTCACATGAATGCCGAACTCTTGAGAAGGCGAAATAGAGTTGTCCATGTCTAAATACAGGCTCAGAGAGGTAAAGGCCGACTCTGTCCATGGTCTGTCCTTGTGATTTGTTGATTGTCATGGGAAAATAATAGCATGACTATTGTCCCAACTTTAAGGTTAAGACTGTGTTGTGGTAATCCGGCCGGGTTAATGGTGTTTCTTGTTTTGGAGCCGTGACCGTGACTCCATTAGTTATACGTTGTTTACTGTTAGTAATATGGATAATTGCACTTACTGTTAAAATCACTTATTTACGTTAGTTGAGCTCTTTCGTTTCTGAGCCGTGGCTCCTTCGCTTGCGGTGTATAGGCGCATGTGCCCTCCGTACTATCTTGGGTGTGACTATGCTGTGTTTTGTGGACCTTTGGGGACTCCGTACTTTCTCTGGTTTGACTGTGGGGCGGGATGCCGAAGCCTCTTCTGTTTGTGTTTTCCGTGAGTACATATAGTATTGTATTACTGTAATGTGATTCACATATGCTGTGGAGTCCGGATCTTTGGGGCTTCTGTACTATCTCGGGTTATTGCTTGCGGTGCTTTAGAAGTGTGTTGTAGGCGCCTGCACCTTCCGTACTATACGTGTAGGGTTCTGTACTCTCTTTTTGTATCTCCGTCAGTCGAGCTCATTCTTTTTGGAGCCGTGCCTGCTTTGCTTGTGGCATTTGAGACGCGCGTTGTAGGCGCTTGCGTTCATTGATTTTATCCAGGTAGCTCCGTTAGTCGAGCTGTATCGTTTTGGAGCCATGACCGTGTCTCCACTAGTTATACGTTGTTTACCGTTAGTAATATGGATATTTGCACTTACTGTTAATACGGAGCATTTTCTGTGGTTGTACTGTTAGTAATGCATCACTGTAATGTGATTCACATATGCTGTGTAGTTTGGACGTGTAAGGATGCCGTATGTTTAATACGGGGCGTTCGTTTATTCTTATTACCCATCTGGTGTCGAGCCTGTGTTTTCTGTGGTTGTACTGTTAATATTGTATTACTGTAATGTGATTCACATATGTTGTGGAGTCCAGATATTTGGGGCTTTTGTACCATCTCGGGTTTTTGCTTGTAGTGTTTTAGACGCGTGTGGACCATACTGTAATGTGCTTAATATTGTATTACTGTAATGTGATTCACATATGTTGTGGAGTCCGGATCTGTGGGGTTTCTGTACTATCTCATGTTTATGCTTGCGGTGTGTTAGAAGCACGTGGACCATGCTGTGTAGTGTGGATGTTTAGTTCAGAAGCATGTTGTAGGCGCCTGCGCCATTCGTACTTTCCCGCGCCTTCCGTACTATCTTTGTGGACCTGTGGGGCCTCCGTAGCCTCTTCCGTTTGACTCTGGGGTGCAGCGCAGAATCCTTTTTTTTGTGTGGCTGTGTCGTTAGTCGTTAGCTATGGGCGCGTTGTTGCTTCATTTCTTATTTACGTTAGTTGAGCTCTTTCGTTTTTGAGCCATGACTCCTTCATTCGTGGTGGATCAGACTTCGCTTGCGGTTTATGAGACGTGCGCTGTAGGCGCCTGCGCACTATGCCTCCTGCGTCCATCGCCGTGTACCTGGGTCCGTGCCTTCCGGTTTACCATTCTCGGTTAGTAATATGGATAATTAACAATTTCTGGTATGGAGAGCAAAAGATGCAGGGAGGAATTAGTGTAGGATTTTCTCTGTGTGGCTTACCAAAGCTAATATACGTATTTTCACCTTAATTCCTTCTATAGTCTCACAATACATATAACTGCATTTTCAGAACCCAGCAGTACAACTGAAATTTAGGTAGCACCATCCTTTATATATGGGAACCCTTATATATGAACCCTTTGTATTTTAAATAAGTAAATGCTGTTTTCACATGTAGTTGTGCTTTTGGATTGAAGATGTGCCTCTCCTCCTCATTGGTCAAGAGTCCTGACCTCAACTCAAAAGTGGATTCCAATGTGAAGGGCTTCTTGTTTGTGGACTACTTTAATTTTTTACAGGTATTTATTTAATAATCTATAACCCCAGCCCCTTTTAGACCTATTGTGTGCAGGGCCCTGTGAACTTTACGAAGGTGCCTCCACCTCAATAATGCTTATATACTGTGCCCCTAAAATTCACTTTCCACTTATTACATACTGTAGATTGTATTATTTGATGATTATAACAAGCACAATAACAAATAAATCAAAGTTTCAAGAATAAAAACTACTTACAAATATATTCAGAATTCAGTAAAACAACAAGAAATGAGATATGCACAGTCACATATATTTGTGCACTCACATCTCACCTGCGAGTTCACCTACATTTGTCATGAAAGTCAGTCTTACTTATAAACTTTGGGAGCTCCATACATTGTTATAGATCATTGTGGCCTTTAGAAAAAGACTGAACTGGCCCCTTAACTTGTACATCATCAAACGAGGTGACAGAAAAAAAAAAATACACACCTTCTTGAATGGCTTCTCACTTACATTCAATGGCTTCAACATGCTTTCCCATCTGGCCACCATCATGTGTAGTTCCTTTGTACACTTCAAATCAAGTCATCAGAATGCCACTTACTCTAGCAAAACCAGCGCCTTCAACTCATGGGACAGCCCTTTTCTGAACTCGTTAGCCTCTGTCTAGCCTTCTCTCCCTCTCTTGACTTTTGACTCAGCAACTTTACTCATGCCTTCCACTAACTTGCCAGGTCTTCTCATCTTTTTACTTTGCCCTTCACATTCTCTGCAGAAAACGTCCTTTCTTCAGCCGGTCAACTAGACTGACATCATATTGTTTGTCACTACTTCTGGCCTTTTTCTCTGCAAAAATGCTCTTTCACTGACTAGCCCGTACTTTCCATTGCGCTGAAATTTTCAGTGTTTTGTTTCAGGGTTTTCTCTGTTTGCACCAATTAGTTACTCCATTCCCTACAATGTCTACCCTTCGTTCCTCTTTATTGCTCCTTTAAACTGTTTTATTCCTCTTCAGTCTCACTACTCTCCTTTTTTATCATCCAGTCCAGACCCTGTTACTACCCTATTCTGACCAGGATAAACCAATCAGGTCACTTACCCGCCATCAGCCTAGGTTCTACACTCTCATGTGCTGCCTAGTTACACTTCTCTCCAACCATTCTTTTTTTCTTTTGAATTAACCTTATTAAAAGATTTCACAGCTCTGCCTTTATTATGTCAAAATCTACACCAGGTTACAAATATTTTTATAAAACATACATTCATTTTGTACATTGTGAGCATACGAGTGGATGAAATGATGCAACATGAATAATGTGAAATTTCTAACATGGATGTTTTCATGGTGTTTACTTTTATTCATCAACGGCTCCCTTTCTACCAAAAACTTGGTTATCACCATTCTCCATGAAAATATGACATTACAAATTTTTCAAAACAAACTTAACGGTAAGGCTGAGGTAAGTAACATAAGTTTTCCTTCAATATATATTATAACTCACTGTAACAGATATTCAGTTATTAGGAGGATGTTCATTGTAATACTAATTTTTAAATCTAATGTGAGATGATGTCATGCTCCAGTTGTAAATGTCTCGTTTAACATACATCACTGATTTTTAACTAATAAAAAAGTACAATGTATCTAAAAAGATCATTATATATTTACATTTATGAAGACTGAATATACACTACTGTAAACACACTCTTTGTATATAACAGTGAGCAGAAACAAACACACACCCCAGCAGTCACAGGCAGATTAGCTAATGTCACATGAAAGCATATTTTCCCAAGTTTTCCATACACATAAGAAATTTACATATTTAACTAAATCTGCATTTTTTATTTAAGAGGAAAATTAAAACAATTTTCAGTTGTGAGAATAAGATATGTGTCCAGGTGGATGTGACAGTGTGGCAGGAGCTGAAAGCAATGTCTGTGCTAACTCATGCGACACTGACACTAGCAGCTGTCAGCTATGCTGCCATGAACCTGACACTCTGGACATTAAACTGGCAAAGATGAGTGGAGGAACTGGTCTTATCTACATACCAGGGGAAATAGAGTACAGAGATAAATCAAGATAATCTGCAATGTGATTCTCACTATGCAGTTAAATAACTGCTAATGACATTTCCAAGGAGTGTCATTTATGGTGAAAACCAAAACTAACATTATTTCAGGAAGAACTATTAAATTGTAGCAGTTAGTAGTCTGGTTATGCAGAATATGATAACTAAAATAAATTGCATAATTCATTATATAGTCTGTACTATTTAATTTAGACACTTCCATAGCCTTCTGCCACACTTAGTCTGTGGTTAGATTGTGGTGTGGAATGACATCTCTGTAGGGTTTGCATGTTTCTTCTGTATGCAAGTGGTTTTCCTCCCTCAAATACAACTCAGACTCGCAGGTTGATTGGGAGCATTAAATGATACCTGTGTGATTTGGGTATTTGTGTATGTGTAAACGTGTGCCCTGTGTGATACGCTCCCGTGAGGAGGCAGTTAAAATGACAATATTAGTGACCATGGGTACACTGGAAAACAACCTAGTCATTCAGTTAAGTCTAATTTAAAATGCTAAGTACAAAATTAAAGTTAAGAAATTTTACCAGAAGTTCCAATACTTTATAAATGGAAGCATAATCACACAACAATAAAGAGAACTTTAGGTTTGAATTATCCACAATCTTAGTTGACCAGGAAGTGCATGGTACTGACCATTTGAACCACACCCACAGTCATCACTCACAACAAAATAATAGCAACTGTAAACAATATGGGACACTTAATGAAAGTCTCTATGATACACCTATTGGTATTTTTTAAGTTGAAAAAATTAATTCTCCATTAAAAAATAAAAAATAAAACAAAAGAAGGAAATCCAATCCAAGCAGAAGCAAAGAGATTAAGAAGACATTCATTTTATAACACTGAGAAGGACTGGAGCTCCTACTCAATCCAAGGTTAGTTTTTATATTGTGTTCAGTGCTGCCAGAAAAGGCTTCTACTTCTACCACCGCAAAAATCTGAGTGTAAAAACAAGTGCATCCATCTTCTAACCTTTATGTTCAGCTCTGGGGCATGAGAAGCTAGGCCCATTCTCACTTACTCTCCTGAAGGAATGAGGAGAATGCCTGAACTCCAGATTCACAGCCAGGATACAAACTAAGGACTCTTTATCAATTAGGGAAAAACCATTGGCTGCCATTTAAAACACAATTTGCTCTTCCTCATTGTGATAATCTTCATGGGTATAAAGAGAATCAAACTAAAAATGTGTCTGAGAATGGTGAATTCTCAGAACCTTTTCTCTTCTATTTGCACAAAAGCACCAGAAGTATTTTACATACATCACAACACACATCTTGAGAGTGTGCAGAGTCCGCTATTTAATTCTGTTTCGTTAAGTGTATAAGATGGATGCCTAGTTTTAAAAACACTTGAAGAATCTTGGCTCATATTTTTCATAGTGGGAGGAGGGTTAAGAAATTTAACCAGGTTTCTTGTAGCAAAGTCCCTAACTTCCAAGTAGTAGAAATGCTGGAATGAGACATTATATTTAAGATTCAGATGTCCAAAGTATGCAAGCATCTTGTCAATTTCACAAGCAACAGTACTGAGCATATTCCATGTGTTAAATATTGTGAACATTTGAGCGGATGAAATTGAAAGGAACATCTTAGCCATGAAGAGTTCATGGGGCAGTAAATACCAAAAGCCAAGGAGACAAAAAAAAAAAAACAGGAAGTCTGGAGATGAATAATCATTGAGGAAAAAGACAAAGGTGGACTCAAAGGATGTGCAGTCATTTAGGAAACCAGGGAAAGTCAAATAATAACAATCAATATGAAATACACAAACCTGAAGTGGAGGTCAAAAGAACAAAGCAAAAATCCTGATAATAACTTGAATTCCTTACCCCAATGCATTTTTTGAGTTAAGCGAGAATCCGAAAACTAGGACACTGGATAACGCACTACCATCTTTTATGATGGCAACAAAGCTACAAGCTGTAAATACTTACAGAACACGCCTTGCTTTAAAAAAACTCCTGAAGAATTCTGCTTTGATAGTTTCATAAATTTTTTCATTTCCCACTAACCATTGCTATGCATATTGTGACACGTAAGTCACTGTCTTGCACCCCAAAACAAAAAGCTGAGTCTTAGTACTTTAGCAAAACCAGCTTTATTCAGCTTTATCCCTGCCTTTATAATGTCCCTTGCATCACCCATTGGTGACAGGCACGCATAGTGCGATTTCGATTGGCTCATAGTTGTTTCCGCGGCACTTTTCTGCTGCGCTGCGAACCTGTGGTTACCTCGGCAACAGAGAAGCAGTCTTGTACAGATGCTGCACCAGTTTTAGCTTCCTAAAAGTGTTCAGAACCCTCACAATATATATATAGATAAGTATGCATATATATTGCTTTTTTTACATCATTCAGGAACCAGTGGGGTGGCAGTTTAACTTTTCTTTTTTTTATTAAAATATTAATTGATTTCAAAACCAACTGGATGAACATCTGCGGCAGAGTGTCTGTTAGCTGGAGACCAAGTTAAATGAATTGTCTGTTATCATTCCAGTATTATGATTTCTTTTGATCTCAGCTGTCAAAACTCATCATAATGATTCATGCTGTTGATGGGTCTAAGTAAAATAAATATTAATTGAATAAAATTGTTGGTATGTGTTTATTTTTCATTGTAACAGTTGACTTTGTACCATCTTTTTAATCTTGTATAAAATACAGCAAACCCTCCAACCTACCCATTCATTCTTTATTATTAAACCCACTTACTTCAAATTGAAGTTGCAGAGATTTCAAAATACACTCAAAGAAAAATAATTTACGCTTTTCATAACTCCATAGTTAGAAGAACTTGCTTTTCATTCTATCCATTATGTTATTTAAGTTGTTTTTCAGGCTTCACACTGTCTGTTAAAAGCTATTTCATTGCATAGTATTTATCACTTCTGTAGCAAGATACGAAAAGCTATCTTTGCACTAAAAATAAACTTTTTGTGTGGCATCATAAAAGTCACAGATGATAACAGGCCACGTCATGAGTTTATAACAGATGGCAGCAAAGTTAGAAGGCTTTCTAAAAAAGAAAAGCGTCTAACTGCACTTTGCACTCCAGTTTTGTAATCCTAATAATTATATGGACACCAATTTTTTCCCCTACCATTATTTCTTAATTCAAATAGTATTTTCACTTTAAATGTTCATATTTTTGGCAGAATAAATCATATAAATAAGAATAAAATATAAAGAAATTTTTGTTCCATTTAGACAAAAGCCGCTTTTGCAAAAAAAGATAAATGTGTTGATATTCCATTTGAGCTAAGCTAATAAGGCTTAAAAGAATATTTTAATTAAAGGAAGATTTGGCTACTCTACAGGCCCACTGTTACCCTCTCCTCTACCTCATCTTCTTGTCCTTGTCCTTAAAAACTCTTGCTTTTGCCACCTGCTCTCAATATCTTATTTTCTCACAGTTAGTCGACATTTATCACTCATTATCTTCAGTTCACTTCCAAATTCATCCCAGTAGGTTCTTTACATTTTTTTTAAAACTCTGATGAAAAAAAATGTAAGAGAAGAACATTCTGGATGCGGTGCTATAAGAGCTGGTAAAGGGAGTCTGCTATTCTCTCCCTACCAGAAAACGGCGTGGGTTCTTCTAGGCTCTTGAGTGACCTCAGTAGTGTAGCAGAGGAGTCCTCGATGTGCAACAAGGCATGGCGTTCTAATAAAATCAAAACATCAACAAGTAATACTTCCACATAAAACTGCATAGATTTAGCATAAATTAAGAGAGAACTTAGCTCTAATCAAAACAATACTAACAATCAGTACAACTTAGTATAACACAAAGTCCGTAAATTTTGCAGGTATGTTCCTCTGAGTGGAGGCAAGTTTTTAATAAGTGGAGAAGAAGCTGATGATTCTTAATTACCTAAATTTGTGTCATTCCTGGGGGAACTGGGCGGTGTTGGGATTGGTTCTGCAGTGGTGGGAGTAAAACTCTGCCTTGCAACAATAGGATCAGACAATCATGGCTGAGATTGTAGCTGCGTAGGAAGTGAAGGTACAGCTGGTGATAGAGGACTTGGAATGAAACCTGATAAGATATTTAAAGGTGGAGGCGAAACAGAGTCTGGGCGATAATGAGATACAGCTTCAGTCAAATGGAATGGATGACTTTTTGTTTAGTCTGGGATTTTGACAGATTACGGAGTTTAACGATGACAGAAGGGTCATTGTAGGATGATTGTAGAGGGCATATAATATTAAAAGAGCCAATTCAATTTTGGACTAATTTGTTTTGACGATGTGCTGGGTCATCCTTCAGTACTAAATCTCCAGTTCTATTAGTTGTTTACCTTGTACGATTACGATTGTAGTACAGCTGCTGCTGTTGTTGTGCTTTATTTCTAAATGCAGTTGCAGATCTGTAAACATTTGTCAATCGTGCCTTCAATGAGGCTGCATATGCTGTTGCAGAGTTGAATAGCCGATTTCATTATTAAGTATGTGAATTGGAACTCGGCTTCCCACCCATAAGCCAAAAACAAAGGTGTGAAACGTGTGCTTACATAGTTTATTATGTTATAAACCAATTCCACTTGAGGTAAATGACCATCCCATTCAGACTTTTAAGGTGAAGTTATAATGTTCCACTGCTTCATCATATTGTACATGACAGGGAGAAGTGTGGAGCTTGTGAATTGACAACAAGTTGTAAAGTTGTTTTATAAGGTCTGACTCGAACTGACGACCTTGGTCTAAGTGCAGAGCTTCAGCAATTCCATGTTGTGTGATAAATTGTTCAAAAATACAACATGCAACTAAGACAGTAGTCTGATCCCTTAATGGATAAAGATTGACAAATTTAGTATAAAGATCCATTAGCCCTACACCATTTATACAACTCACAATAGCTGGAGTTGAACTCCATGCTTTAGCGGACACTGGCTCAGGTCTCTCGCTGATCACAGATGTCTGCCACAGATCTTTTCCATTACTATCCACGCAACCTATTACTAAGACATTTGTCCTTGTCATATACAGTATGTTCATTGGCATGCTATATTGGTCCACTGTAAGTGTATGAATGTGCGGTTTGATGGACTGGTGAGCCATAATGGGTTGGTTGATGAAAAAAACAGACATTGTCCCCCTAGGACCCTACACTTGGTCTGAGTGGTATTAGCAATTGGTGCTCTGCCCAGATGAAGAAGTTAGCACAAAAATTAGAAAAGGATCAGGAGTTGAAAAGGAATGAATCTTAAGCCAGTAAAAAGCAGAGGCTTTAACCAGGAAGTTGCTAAAACCAAAATAACAAAGCACAATACACACACCTAGTCTTGGTAACTAAAAAATACCATAATTAGTCACTAGATAATGATACCAAACTAGGTGGATTGCAAGATAGTCTAGAATTCATTGAATGCAGTAAATGTAAAGTATTACATATAGGAAGTAAAAATGTTAGGTTTGCATACACAATGGGAGGTATGAAAGTACACCTTATTAGAAGAATTTAGGAGTCATAGATAACTTATTATTATTTACATCAAGACTATGTGCAAAAGACATTAAGAAGACTAATAGAATGTTAGGTTATATAGCGCAATTTGTAGAGCACAAGTCAAAACAGTTCATGCTCATACTTTATAATACACTGGTGAGGCCTCTCTTTTGTTCTCTTGGCTGCAAAACAAGACATTGTTACGTATTGGTCTAAGCACATTTTATTAGATCAGTAAACCAGTACTACCAATTGCTTTTGTGCTACCACCTAAACACCATGGAGTACACTGCCTTCTATGTATTGTGCCTACGTGACCACACGGTAATACCCAAATTATTCTGAAGGGACATTTGCACTGTTTTGTGTTTTTTGTATCCCACACCCTCACACACCTTTATCGTAATTAGCATCCCTTATCTATGATGGAGCGTTCAATCAGTAGAAAATATGAAGCTGGTTTTAAATTAAAAGTTGTTGACGTGGCGAAAGAAATTGGTAACTGTGCTGCTGTAACAAAATTCGATGTCTGAGAAACTGGTACGAGATTGGAGGAGGCAAGAAGATGTAAAGAAAAAAAAATAGGGATTGCATTTTTGAATGGGCGTATAAGTCAGGGTCTGATTTTATGATCAATTTTTCAGGTTTCAAGATCCAGCTTATACGCGAGTATTTACAGTAATCATTTATTACTATTTAACACAAAAAAGAAAAGCTTTTGTTAAAGCCTCGGCAACTGAAAGGTGCGCTATACACAGCCCAAATTCTAAAATATCACTGTAATTATTATTAAGCCAAAACAAAGCATTTGCTAAGGTTTTATTACACAGCAGTTACTAACTAACAGGTAGGCAGGTAGCTTTTACTCTAAAGTGTGACACAGTAAAGTGTTCTTAAGCCCAAATAGTTTGTAGGAGTTCACATATTTTGAAAAAATGGCAACTCATTTAATAGTGCACTTTTAGTATTTATTTCTGGTTGAGACTGGTATATCAATCAATGATAACATATGACAAGGTTTAATTACAACACTAACAATAAATAATGTTAGACTGAACACAACTTAATATGGGCAGATATTCATGTGTGCCAAATAGGGAGTAAATATAGGAGCAGCTTCAGAAACAGAAGAGCTGCATGGGATAGTGGGCAGCAAATACAATCAATAATTAAAATGTCCCTATGATTTATATTTTAATTATCTTAATTATGCACTCATATATTTACTCTCTATATATAAAATCCTAAGCCTAAAAGTGATAACAATTTTGTGTAGCGATTTTCTGTGATATTTTTATGTCACGTTTTTTGTCATGCTTTAAATCAGGCTTATTTTAAAACCTACATATATATGTTGGGCATGTGGGGGTGTGGATTGGCTCCTGCATGTCGTACAAACAGCAACAATCTAATCCATTCAATTTTGGAGAGTAAGATGGGTGACAGACAACAAAGTGGACTACTTAATCCAAAATTTCACCCGAGTTTGCCAAATGTTCACTCTACAAGAATATACTATCTGTTAAGGGTGGCTCCATAGCTAATTTGTATAGGCACCTAATGTGAGGTGGCATAATGTGAGAAGACCAGTGCAGCAAATCGAAGTATTACAGATGCAAATATAGCTGAAATAGAAATAGAAACTTCTGCTGCTCCTGCACCTGTAGTAACACCTAGAGTCTATAGTCAGAGGTCCATTTCCACTTTTACTTTGAGGCCTATTGGACCACAGCAACAGAACAAACTGGATGAGGATCTAGCCAAGATGGTGGCACTAGATTTCAGCCATTTTCTACAGTTGACGACAAAGGCTTTAGGGGCTACACAAAAGCACTGTGTCTACCAACATACATGCTACCAAACAGAACAACAATGTTTAGGACTCTTGTGCCACAGCTGTACAATAAAACAAGAGCAGATGTCCAGGGGAGAGTTCAGCAGGCATCATGCGTCTCTAATACTACAGGCTTCGGCGCCTCTGTCACAAGAAGTAACATGACAGTTACATGTCACTTCATAATTGATTGCAGGCTCATTTCAGATGTCATGGATTGCTTTGAATTTACAGAAAGACACACCTCTGACAACCTGGCAGAGGAGCTGGAAAAAGTGATAAAAAAGTGTGAACTTCAAAACAAAATTGTTGAATGCATTAGTGGTCAATCTGACAATATCACAGCTGCTGTGAGGCGTAATGGTTGGAATCATCTTCCAT
Organism: Erpetoichthys calabaricus; assembly: GCF_900747795.2. Lineage (NCBI taxonomy): Eukaryota > Metazoa > Chordata > Cladistia > Polypteriformes > Polypteridae > Erpetoichthys > Erpetoichthys calabaricus. Next base: position 283,445,826 of record NC_041397.2, on the reverse strand, counting down.
GTTTTGCTAACACAATAAATATTGTGGTCGGGGAAAGACTAAAATCCATAAAGGCAATAGTGGATAAAGTAAAGGCATTTGTGGCATTTTTACACAAAAGTACTGCAGCTATTGAAGGTCTCAGAGCATCTCCGAAACAGATGGGCTTGCCTGAAGTAGGATGTGGCGACAAAGTGGAATTCAACATTTTACATGTTGAAGACATTCCAAGAGTGCAAGGATCCCATTCATTACTACAATGGCTTTGGTTAATGCTGCACCGAAAAATTTGTTATCTACGGATTTGACGGTAATTGCTGATGCATGCAAGGCTCTCCATCCCTTCAAGAAGGTGAGAAATGGGACAAATTCTCACAGAAAGAAGGAACAGACTTACCAGTGACAGGTCTGTCAGATTGCATTCCTAAATGCAAACCTCATGTGAGTCCACAGTCTACGCTTTTGTAAATGTCTCCATTTTAATCTAATAATTTGAAATATTTTTTGACCATAGTTTAAATTTCTGATTTATTTTAGTTGTTGTTTGTTGTTTTGTTGCTTTTTAACACTGGTTGTTAGATTTGTCTTTATATTACGATTGTGATTGCACAGCCATTTTCAATGTTCTCACAGTTTTATCATGACATGCACACTATTCTAAGGTTCTATTCATATGATTGTTTTTTTTCTATTTATTGTTAAACATTTATTTACTGCCAGAATTTGATAAATATTATGTGTGAATTATTTATGTTGTTGCCTTTTATATGGTTTATATTGTTTGGTGGTTAAAATTGTTACACTGTTATGATGTTATTCTAGAAAAGATTCAAATCATTTAAAAAAAAGAGCTCCATTGAATGGATAATGTCAGCTCTTGTTAAAAAAAAAGAAAAATATACAGAAAAGCACTTAGTTTTTCATCTGATTAACCAACAGCACTACAACTGAGGCCTATTATCTTAAACAAATGTCCAAGCATGCTGGGTAACACAGCCTAGTATTAACATATGTTACAGCTAGATTTAGATTGCCTTAATTAATATATTTAAAGTATTTCACCTAGTACAAGGCTTATTAGATACTGTATATGAACTGTGAGGCAAGGTCACCTTCAGTAGGAAATATCAGAAAAACAGTAATATATTAATTAAATCTGCTCTTATTTTTGTGTAATATTAATTTTCATGGGTTCTGCTATTTTACGTTTATTTTCCATGGGCAATACAATTTTATGTGTCTGATCACAAAGCTGCCAAATAATTTCTAGGTACAGGAAGCACATGCCCCTTGACTTACGACATCACAGTGGTAGTGCCATAAAACATGGTGGTGAGCACAAGGTACAATCTGCAATTTAAAATTAAAGCTTTAAAGGAACAGCATCATAATGACTTGTCTTGAGCAATACAAACAATTTTAAGATTTTGGTTTTCACTTTTTAGCCTAGATCTTATGAATCTTGAGAATCGCTACAGCCTCCCATGCACCATCCTTCTCTCTTGTTTTCAGCTATTCTTTGGGAAAATCCATTTAATTCTGATGCCTTTAATGCTCTCTGCTAGTCAGATATCTTCATTCTGTTTATGACACTGAAAGTCAAAACAAATTGTTTTCTGTATACAAAATTTGCCAAAATAAAATGGGAGGCCAGAAGGGGAATATGGGACTATTATATGGGCTATTTGATGGTAAAAAGCAGCTACCACTCCCTACGGCTCACTCTCTGTTTTGTCACATTGGTTAATATTTAACAGGTGTATGTTATAATTTAATTTCCTTTTTTAAAACTTTCCAGGTTTATTATACATCTTTTTTGGAATTTATTTTTTGCTGTAAGGGTTTGGACATGGTCCAAATTTGAAGCTGCTTTATAAAATGTATTTGAAATGTTTAAGGTAGTGTGTTTGTTTTAATGTCTTGCTCTGCATTTTGCAATTTGTTTGTATAAAGTTGTTAGCCGCATTGCTATGCAGCACAACAGGAGGTCTAGACCAGGGGTAGGCAATGTCGGTCCTGGAGAGCCGCAGTATGTGCAGGTTTTTGTTCCAACCCAGTTCCTTAACGAGAACTCAATTATTGCTGATGAAGCACATATTGCTTAAGTGACATTTTGATGCTTCATTTTAGTGGTCTCGCTTGTTAAGGTTCTGCAACCTTAATTGCTTATTTCAATCTTAAACTGCTGCATTCAGTGTTTTAATTGCTCCTTATTAGCAATAAGATGTAAAAGACAAAGCAGCCAGCAGTTCTCCAGCTAGCTTTAATAAAACACTTAATAGAAAAATTGTGACAGACTGAAAATGATCTGTTTTAGGCTTCAAATCATTTGGATGATATCCTTGGAAAGGAAAAAAAATCTACGATATAAGAGCCTTACATTGCACAGACTAACAAGCCATAAAATTAAATAAGGTCTGAGATTGGCAATGATTGGTTTCTAATTAAGCAATTGGGTTGGAATGAAAACCTGTAGCCACTGCGGCTCACCAGGACCGACATTGTTTACCCCTGGTCTAGACCCATGATATCACTAAATGGAGGGTATAAAGGTCAGGGGTCATGCGCTTCCTGGTTATCTGAAATTGGTTGAAAATACTTTGTGTGTGGTGTGCTTTCCTTTATGTTCATTTAGATGTTCTGAAATACAAACTTCTCACTCCAGTGTTCTCTACTATGCCTTTTGGTTTTTAATTGGACGTAGGTAAAAGGTAAGACTGATTTTCATATTTATTGATCTTGGCTGAATTTGGCAGCTTTTTATCCACTTTAAACATAAATATGATTATGTAGTATTGATGGTGGATTTTATTGTACACATTGATGTAGAAACTGACACATATGTTTTACTTATTTGTTGAACTCAGTAGTGTTTTGCCAGATTTTCAATGGCCCAACTCATAGTCATAAGCACACATTAGATTTAATTATTACTTACAGAGTTGAGATTGAAAATGGAAATATTTCTCTATTAAATAAAGTTATTTCTGATTACTGGTGGAATGGTGGCTCTGAGGCTAGGGATCTGCATCCCATAAATGCCAATAGGGACTCTTGAGCAAGGCCCTTAACCTGCAATTGCTGAGTGCTTTGAGTAGTGAGAAAAGCGCTATATAAATGCAAAGAATTTACTAGTGAAAAGCTCAATGGCTGTTCTGGCAGCATCCATTCTTACCATTATCAATTGTTCATTACTGCACTATATTTTTGACTTTCTCTTTTACAATTTCAATCTCCACCATTGTCAACTGTCCAAAATTCAACTATTAATTAATTGACAGATATTGTTGGTTTCCGTTTACATAATAACCAGTGTGGTGTTCTACGCTGTGGTCCCATGGGGCTGCAACCTGAGCTCAAAATAGCACAATACCTGAACAAACTTATCAGGAAAGCTTGCACAATCACAGGGTGAACCCTGGACACACTGAAAGATGTTGCAGAAAAGAGGATGGTGGCAAAATTGGATGCCATCATGAAAAATCCCCTCCATGCTGTCCAGGAGGTGCTCTCTTTGAGCATTTTTAGCCACAGGTTCATTCCACTACGAAATGGTAAGAAGCGCCTCTGGGGGCCTTTTCTGCCCACAGCTATCAGGCAATTCAATGTTTCCTCTAGGGGCACTCATACAATTTATTTTGAAATACCATTTTGATATACAGTTAGGTCCATAAATATTTGGACAGAGACAACGTTTTTCTAATTTTGGTACTGTACATTACCACAATGAATTTTAAATGAAACAACTCAGATGCAACTTTTATCTGCTTAATTGATAATGACATAACGATGGACTTGCCCACACCTGCCCATGAAATAGCCTTTGAGTCAATTGTCCAATTACTTTTGAGCCCCTGAAATGAAGGGATTGTGTTAAAAAAACTGCTTTAGTTGCCTCACATTTTTATGCAATCGTTTTGTTCACCCCACTGAATTAAAGCTGAAAGTCTGCACTTCAACTGCATCCGAGTTGTTTCATTTAAAATGCATTGTGGTAATGTACAGAACCAAAATTAGAAAAATGTCGTCTCTGTCCAAATATTTATGGACCTAACTGTATCTGAGCAATATTTATTTGTTTATTTTTATTTACATATCAGTCGATTAATTGATTGGCTGTATTATTTGTCATTTAAGTCTGTATCCTTGTTTTTATGTTTCTGCTCTTGTATGCATCTGAATTTTCCCTTGGGATTAATAGTGTATCTAATCTAATCTAATCTAATGTTACCCAGTTTCTACTACGGTTTTCTGTGTTTTAAGAAATGTGTATCCTTATATTTACTAATTCTGTATTTAGTAATTAGTGTAATCTATACTTGCACTTTACCTCAGAATCTGTCACAGTACCCTGTGCAATGAAGAGCGTTGTACAAAAATAAATTGTATTGTATTTCATTTTTGGTTACAAACTTTCGCTCAGTTTAGACTTCTGTTTTATCCTCTGATCCTTATTTAAAAATGTTTACTTTTACTACTAAAGTCATAGCATTGTCTTATTGTAATTTTTTAAGTCACTCAGTCTTTAATCTTTTCTGCAAACTAAGCCACCGGGACAGCTGAAGAGCCAAGACCTTCGCCACAGTCAAGAACCTTGCCCATGATAATGTTGGACCAGAAACTCTTCTTCTAATGATGTACTGACTTCCTGTGACTTGACAGTTACTTATTTCACAACATTAAAAAGTAAACGTTAATACTATTTTGTTTTTTGTCATTGTTTGTTTATACTGTTTGAGGTATGTGGAGATGTTTTTTTGGTAGCAATAACAGCAGTATAAAACAGCTTATGTTTTTAGGGAATGCATTCCCAGTGCAAAATACACCAGTTACCAGTGCTTAATATGTAAACAATGAGGTTCTCATATTGACTTCGCGGGAGTGGTATGGTTGTGCAACAACAATAGTAATTTGGGCACCAGAGAACAGTGATGAATTATATCAATGGCCTAAATTAATACATGAAATCGGTGTTTATATGTATACTAACATATCAAAATTAGTATTTAACTTGATATCTTGCAATCTTAAACTATTTTGTGTGTCCACACTCTGTCCAGCATTCTTGTATTGGAGTTTCACTTTTCTCAACTTTGTCTTATGTTTGCTTGTTTCTAGTTCCTTATGACTGTTTCTTTTATCTCTCAATTTCTAGCCAGTCAACAAACAGATGTGTAATATTATCTAAGCATCTTTTACAAAATTTAAATAAAATCTGTATAATCTTTGTTGATTTAAACATTATTGTATGCAGATGATAGGGTCTCAGAGCAGAACGTGTGTGGTGTTGCACGAGTACAGAGGGTTAAATAATATAGACTGAAACTTGGCAAAAAGTAGGTCTTCCTGTTACATTAGTTGCTATATCTTTTGTCCTAATTTTTATTGTTTGAAATTTTGAAAATCAGCAAGGCTTGTTTTTGCTACTTACTTTTTATACTGTAAATACTTACAAGTCTACAATGAAAGAAGACTGACAAAGTGGTCTAGCGACCACGTGGAATGTTAGCAAATGTGCCAGAGGAGTTAGACAGGTCACAACACCAAAAGGTAATACAATTGTGAATGTTTCCAAGTGATACAAAGGCTTCTCATCATAAAATAAAAGGCCAAATTATTCTGAGACATTAGACAATACTGCCATTTTTAGAACGTGTCTTGGGTTTAATGAACTGCCTCTTTAAGACTAATGTAAAGCTGTTAGTTAAGAGTGCAACCAGCTCTTTGGCCGTGTTGCGCTTGGTTGAGCATAAGCTGTTAAACATTTCCTCAATTAGAGAAATTAAGAGCTTGTTTTTCAAACTGGAGCTGTTTCACCATGTCAGATGACCAGTGTAAAATAAGCAATAGTCTGTCAGTCCACTCATCCATTGTATAAAAACGTCTCTCTATAAATTGTGTCACTGTCGAGTTAAGCTGGTCACAGGCACTATCATTCGTATTATTAAATGAAGCAGTAGTGAAATCACACATATCACTGGCAAAGTAACTAAAATGAGAGCAAACAGCTTGATAAGAAGGGAATACAGTCAATATGTATAAAGGCCAGTCGTAAGAGCAAATGTGATAAGACAAATAGCAGTTTTAGGAAAAACAGCAATGATAGGAATCAAAATATCAGAGAAAATGTTTGAGTGTGCAGTTAAACAAAAGAGAAACAATGCCTTTTATATCTATCTGTCCAGGAAATGATAATGCTATCTTTGTTTAATGCGTATACAGCAATGCTTACAAAGCTACCTCGGAGAGCAAAGCACTGATGATCTGATCTTTTTTCTTTCTCAGTGAAAATGATTTGAACCATGACTTTAAATTCATCAAATGGCATTATGATAATATGTTCTGTTCACATTTGCTCGCTTCATTCAAATGATGTAAACCCTGGAAAGAAGCTTGTCCTGTCATTTCACTACTTACTTTTGATAAAAAGGTTTTTTTAAAGGAGTTTATAACCAAAAGCCTAATTGCCTCTTACAAGACTAAATCATGTTGTCAACAAAAAGGCTGCAAATTTTCCCTCCCACTTCACAGAGCACAACCATGCAAAATATAAATGTTAAAAGTCAAGGCATTTTAAATAAGTCCTTCTCCACAGCAGAACTGCATTTGTAAATTTTGAAGTACATTCCTCCTATTCATTGACTTTCCATGTTAATATTTAATTCTGTGGTCTTTTCAATCATTACTAAACCATTTTAAAATTATGCAACATTTAACATTCATTTAACCAGAGAAACGGTAAATAAGACATCTGTTTTACCACATGCTGGTAGGCTGACTTTCAGACACTATGTTACCAGTTTGCCCCTGGGGTGTAATGTACATTGTAAGCAAGGATGAATATAAGTTTGTCCCCATCTAAATATCATGAACTTTATACTAAATATAAATATTTAATTAAATGATGGACCCTACCACTTACATGATAATTATTTTCATTAAAATTGATTGTAAATGTTTTGAAATCACTTTAGTTTTTTTTGTCTGACATCTCCTGACTTACTTGTATGAGAAAACCCCCACTTATGATTTACTATTTGAATTACCATGATGTTTTGTTATGCAATACATCAATCTTTTTCTCACCTATGTTTGCCCTTCTAGAACTTAAAAAAATCATTTTTAGTCCATTTTTGGACCATATTTTGTACAGGCAACTACAACCTTTATCATTATAAAGAGTAAACCAATGGGTGTTTGCAGCAAAAATCATCAGAAGGATTTGAAGTTGTGCAGACCACATCAACCCACCCCAGAGCTTCACCCACTAATGGGCAGGGACCAAAGTTCTTGCTTTTTACAAAACTTTGAAAAAAAAAATGGATTGGTAACAAAGGCATGTGGAGTTCTGTTTAATGCAATTTTGATCACAAATATTCGGTTAGGTTAGATTAGATTTGATACAATTTATTAATCTCAATTAGACATGCACACAGCAGAAGAAACTTAAAACACACAGACAGAGATTCACAGGGCAAATAATGTAATCAGTCAATACATAAATGGATAGATAAATGTATATTGTACAAATTAACTAAAAACAGTGTAAGTATTTAGCCTGAGATATTAGGATGAAGCATTGAATTGCCTGATGGCAGTGGGCACAAAAGATCCTTAGAGGTGCTTCTTAGCACACTGTGGTGGAATGAGCAGGTGGCTAAAAGTCCTCCAAATTAACATCATTCTGGACCAAAATCTTTAAATGCCTATCAGACAGCCTTGGTGTCACAATACCTTCTAATCCATTAACAGCTGTGTTTGGTGGACTCCAAGATGGACTTAAAGTGGAGGAGACAAACAAACTGTAATTGCCTTTACTTCACTATTAGCACGTAGACTTATCTCGCTCAACTGGAAGAATCCTAACTCACCTCTGTTAAGTCAGTGGGTTTTTGAATAAGCATTTATATTGGGGAAAAGGATTCTCTTCCCTCTTTTCTTCTCTTAAAGTTTTACTCTGGTTTGTTGGCCTTCCTCTCTTTCTCTTAGGTGGGTGTTGAATTTAGTTTTGTTAAGCTTGACATGATTGTATGGAATGTTACTTGTTTTTAGTAAAATCAATTAAAAATATATAGTATTTAAAAGTGCTCCAAGAGAGCACCTCCTGGAGGAGATGGAGGGGTCTTTTTATAATATCCTCTAGTTTTGCTACCATCCTCTTTTCCGCAACAGCTTTCAATGTGATATATTTGTGATATTTAATGTGATGAAGACCATGGAGCGGCTGCTGCTTCACCACCTGAGGCCACAGGTCCACCACGCCCTCGACCCTCTGCAGTTCGCATACCAGGAGAAGGTGGGAGCAGAGGATGCCATCATCTATATGCTACACCGATCCCTCTACCACATGGACAGAGGCAGTGGTGCTGTAAGAATTATGTTTCTAGACTTCTGTAGCGCCTTCAACACCATCCAACCTCTGCTCGTTAGGGACAAGCTGACAGAGGTGGGAGTAGATGTATACCTAGTGGCATGGATCATGTACTATCTTACAAACAGACCTCAGTATGTGTGTCTCGGGAACTGCAGGTCTGACATTGTGGTCAGCAACACAGGAGCGCCGCAGGGGACTGTACTTTCTCCGGTCCTGTTCAGCCTATAGACATCGGACTTCCAATATAACTCGGAGTCCTGCCACGTGCAAAAGTTCGCTGACGACACTGCTATCGTGGACTGCATCAGGAGTGGGCAGGAGGGGGAGTATAGGAACTTAATCAAGGACTTTGTTAAATGGTGCGACTCAAACCACTTACACCTGAACACCAGCAAAACCAAGGAGCTGGTGGTGGATTTTCGGAGGCCCAAGCCCCACCTGGACCCCGTGATCATCAAAGGTGACTGTGTGCAGATTGTACAGACCTATAAATACCTGGGAGTGCAGCTGAATGATAAAATTGGACTGGACTGCCAATACTGATGCTCTGTGCAAGAAAGGACAGAGCCGACTATACTTCCTTAGAAGGCTGGCGTCCTTCAACATCTGCAATAAGATGCTGCAGATGTTCTATCAGACGGTTGTGGCAAATGCCCTCTTCTATGCAGTGGTGTGCTGGGGAGGCAGCATAAAGAAGAGGGACGCCTCACGCCTGGACAAACTGGTGAGGAAGGAAGGCTCTATTGTTGGCATGGAGCTGGACAGTTTGACATCTGTGGCAGAGCGACGGGCACTCAGCAGGCTCCTATCAATTATGGAGAATCCACTGCATCCACTAAAAAGTGTCATCTCCAGACAGAAGAGCAGCTTCAGCAACAGACTGCTGTCACTGTACTGCTCCACTGACAGACTGAGGAGATCATTGCTCCCCCAAACTATGTGACTCTTCAATTCCACCCGGGGGGGTAAACGTTAACATTATACAAAGTTATTGTCTGTTTTTACCTACACTTTTATTACTCTTTAATTTAATTTTTTTTTGTATCAGTATGCTGCTGCTGGAGTATGTGAATTTCCCCTTGGGATTAATAAAGTATCTATCTATCTATCTATCTATCTATCTATCTATCTATCTATCTATCTATCTATCTATCTATCTATCTATCTATCTATCTATCTATCTATCTATCTATCTATCTATCTATCTTTTTGATATTTACCAGTGATCCTAGCCCTCTAACTGACACTTCCAGAAGCAGATGATGGTTTGTAATGCAGGGCACTAAGATGCTGCCCCCCACTTCAAATATTTTAAAATCTCTACTTAAATGAATTAGCTAATATGAAATAATCATGAAATACATTTGTTTATTTGCACAACATGCCTGGAGTCAACACAGGTAAACATATGTTAAAAATTGGTTCTGACTTGTATTTGTTTAATTTCTATGTGAATACCTTTATTTCTTAAGTGAAGAATGCTGGCCAAATGACAGTCTAAGTAAGTCTTTGATCTTTTTGGCAAGCAGGTGACCTGTGACTGCCCTTTAATTAACCCCAAACAGTCCTACATTTTTTTAGCAGCGAATTAGTATTGTTTTAAGTTTTTTTATTCTAATGTGATTAGACAATCCTCAATGCACTATTTCATGTTAACGCCAATAGTTCACAGCTCACACCCAGCATTACATAATTATAGATGAGCAATCACAACATCAGAAATCAAAGAAAATTCAGTTATTTCCTTAACAAAACAAATGTTCATAAACCGTTCACTTGAAGAAAAAAGAAGATAAAGGGACTTGGACCAGATCAACCTGACTTAAGAATTCATCAGCAGGCAAGTAATCATGGACAAGCTTACACACTGACTTTTTCCAGCACTTGTTATGACAAATGGATGCAGCTAACTGGATGTGGTGTAATTAATACCTTTTTTTGCTTTCCCTGTTTGTTGTTTCAAAGTGCCGGAACCAAATCATTGTGGACAACAACAGGTAAACAAGACCTAAAACATCATTCTGAAAAATGCAAGCAGGATAAAAGTAATCTAGACCAGTGTTTTTCAATCAGTGTGCTGTGGCACAGTGGTGCCTCGTGAGAGCTACCTAGGTGGGCCCCGGAAATAATAGTACAGTAATCCCTCCTCCATCGTGGGGGTTGCGTTCCAGAGCCACCCGCGAAATAAGAAAATCCGCGAAGTAGAAACCATATGTTTATATGGTTATTTTAATATTGTCATGCTTGGGTCACAGATTTGCACAGAAACACAGGAGGTTGTAGAGAGACAGGAACGTTATTCAAACACTGCAAACAAATATTTGTCTCTTTTTCAAAAGTTTAAACTGTGCTCCATGACAAGACAGAGATGACAGTTCTGTCTCACAATTAAAAGAATGCAAACATATCTTCCTCTTCAAAGGAGTGCGCATCAGGAGAGAGAGGAAAGCAAACAAATCAATAGGGCTGTTTTGCTTTTAAGTATGCGAAGCACCGCAGCACAAAGCTGTTGAAGGTGGCAGCTCACACCCCCTCCGTCATGAGCAGGGAGAGAGAGAGAGAGACAGAGAAAAACAAAATCAAAAATCAATACGTGCCCTTTGAGCTTTTAAGTATGCGAAGCACCGTGCAGCATGTCGTTTCACGAAGCAGCTGCACACAGAAGGTAGCAACGTGAAGATAATCTTTCAGCATTTTTAGACGAGCGTCCGTATCATCTAGGTGTGCGAACAGCCCCCCTGCTCACCCACTACGTCAGGAGCAGAGAAAGTCAGCGCAAGAGAGAGAGAAAGTAAGCTGGGTAGCTTCTCAGCCATCTGCCAATAGCGTCCCTTGTATGAAATCAACTGGGCAAACCAACTGAGGAAGCATGTACCAGAAATTAAAACACTCATTGTCCGCAGAAATCCGCAAACCAGCAAAAAAATCCGCGATATATATTTAAATATGCTTACATATAAAATCCGCGATAGAGTGAAGCCGCGAAAGGCGAAGCGCGATATAGCGAGGAATCACTGTATAGCGCATATGGATCTGAACCTGAGAGAGACAACCTCCTTGAATGGTCAAGACCTGTGTGAGGAGGACAGGTGTACCTGGAGAAGCTGGCATCAAAGCAGCTCTGTGATCACTATGTTACAAGTACAGCACTTAGAGCACTTCAGATGCGTCTCCAGGCTGCTAGAGTAAATCTGCCTGGGTGTGTGGTTGCTATTGAGTCTCTCAGGACCAGTGAAAAGTGGGCAGAGAGGGGCGAGCAAAGGGATGAAACAACTGGCAGATGGCAGCAAAGTGGTCACTAAGTGCTGTGTCCGTGAACGCTGATCTCGGAGCTCCTTTTTTACAGGCTTCTCCAATAGTCTCACCTCTTTGGACGGTTGAGCACATGTATGAGCTATAATGTGTTTGTGGTTAATAAGATAGTGGTGTGCCTTGGGGTGTTTTTGATTACAAAAAGTGTGCTACCAAAAAAGAAAGGCTGGGAAACACATATAGACACTAGTATGAGGCTACGTTTTTGGCAGGCTTAGTGAAATGATTCAGTTTAATTAGAAAGTAATTGAGAAATTTTCAGGCCTGAAGGAAAGGAGGTTACACTTTATGTTCAAGGTAATATATGTTTCCTGATCATAAAGGCAGAGTAAGATTTAGGCCGAACCTGTCCTGTGGGGGTAGCACAAATCAGGTTCGGGGGCAAGTTATGTTTTAAGATGTGGGGGTCAGTAGATCTTACATTGTGAATTTGTGCTCAGATGAGGTAAGCCTGGCACTCTTGCAGAGGACCGGGCATGCTGGCAGCAAGTGTAGAACAAAATTAATGTGGGAATAAAACTGTTGGTGTTTTAAATGAAAAGCTGGGATGCAAGACTTAAGAAAAATCAGAGGACTAGTGATTATATAATGTGGATTTATTAAACATAATGGAAATGGCCAATGACTGGGCGCTCTATTAGCAGAGAAAGAATAGGATTTGGATTTGACTTACGCTATGGATACTGTATGTTATAAGACAGATGGAAGTGCACTTTATTGGAAGATTATGGAAGTGGGTGTGCGGACATTATGGTATGGGTTTTGTCAGAATGGGTAACTGTGCAAGTTGGCAAAGGACTGGGCAATTTAGAGACAAGTGTAGTATAAATTTTGGGTGGCAGGGGCAGCTGTTCCTTTCCCCATCTATAGGGCAAGCGCTGGGAAGAATAAGTGGACTCTGGATGTCATGGACTGAAATTTTGGAGTGCAGTATAAATGGGAAAGCTGGCATCAAATTGGGCAGCATGGTTCAAAGGGTATAATACATTTTAGCTTGGATTTGTCCTATGTATCTGCTACTGGACAGGACAAGATGTGTATTGACATTATGATGAGGACCACGAGAGCTTCTGGAATGACCAGATAAACAGAGATGAAAGGCACTATATAATAATAAACTGCTGTTTCAGTTTTTCTACCCAAAAACTGCACACCCACCCAATTATTTTTCACCAGCTGCCACTGCCCAGAAGATTAAAAATGACAAATTTCAAATAAAAGCATGTGAGATATTATTTTAGGTTCTTTTAAAGTTAGTGATTACAAATATCATATTATTTTTTTCCATTTATGGTGCTTTACTAGGGATCTAGCCTTCTATGGACCTCTATCAGAGGGTGAAAAATGATATCGGTGGATGTTCAACATTCATATGTAAGTCATGTTACAATCAATCAGTAAAGGCTCGTCTTTAGGAGACTGCATTCCTTCAATGTGGAAAGGGACATCCTTCACATCTCTTACAACTCTGTCATGGCCCGTGCAATTTTCTATGCTGTGGCGTTCTAGACTAGTAACATCACTTCAAGAGAGGCCCACTGAATTAACAAGCTTATGAAAAGGTCAGGGTCAGTTATGGGATGCACTTAGGCACCCCTCTTGGTAGTAGCAATGGAGAGAATTAAAGTAAATCTGAGTGCCATTATGAACAATGTTGCACATCCTCTCTCTGACACACTAACACTGAGGACTTTCAGTCAGCAAATTATTTAGCAGAACAGTGTCAGGAAATGTTACTGGGGCTCCTTTATACGAACAGCAATACATCTGCTTAAGGCCTCACTGTAACTATGATTGCCAAGTCAGAAGGTTTTTTTTTTCTTTTCTTTCTTTTTAAAATTTTCTTCCATTTTAGTCATTCTGGTGTATATTCAGACTATAGTGTATATGTATGTATTTTGGCAGATGGCTGGGGCTCTTGCCTAGCCGGGATGCCTAGAGGATTAAAAGACCGGGAGAGAGACAATACCTCTCCCAGGACAAAAGAGAGCTGCCTCCCTGGTTTGTATCAGGGCCCTGTTGGGGTCTGTGGCCACTGCCTGAGGGCGCCTGGACAATTGTGGAGCCCAGGACGGCAGTACTTCCGGGTCCCCATGCAGAATTCTGCCACACTCGGGAGTACTGCCAGAAGTTAATGGGACAGGACCTGGACCACATCCGGGTGCACTATATAAGGAGGCCACCTCACTCTGTTTAGGGAGCCAGAGTCAGGAGGAGGGGAGATGAAGTTTGTCGAGGAGTAGTGGAGGAGAAAGAGAAAAGAACAAAGTATTGGGAAAGGCATTGCCCACAAATGAAGAGAAATAAAATTCACCTGTGCTTTTATAAGTGTGCCTCCTGCGTCTGTCTGAGTCGGGTTGGGTGGCTGGCACACCTCCTACTGGTGTCACAGCATATACCAAATATATACATATACAGTGTACAGATACACATCTGCAGCAAGATGTTCTTGCAGGTCTTTGGAGGTGATCTGTGGGTTGTCTCTAACTATTCTCACAATCCTGCACATATGCCGCTCCTGTATTTTTCTTGGCCTGCCAGACCTGCTGGGTTTAACAGCAACTGTGCCTGTGGCCTTTCATTTCCTGATTCCATTCCTTACAGTTGAAACTGACAGTTTAAACCTCTGAGATAGCTTTTTGTAGCCTTCCCCTAAACCATGAGACTGAACAATCTTTGTTTTCAGATCTGTTGAGAGTTGCTTTGAGGATCCAATGCTGTCACTCTTCAGAGGAGAGTCAAAGGGAAGCACAACTTGCAATTGACCACCTTAAATACCTGATTGGACACACCTGTCTATGAAGTTCAAGGCTTAACGAGCTAATCCAACCAATTTGGTGTTGCAAGTAATCAGCATTGAGCAGTGACATGCATTCAAATAAGCAAAATTACAAGGGTACCTACATTTTTGCACAGCCAGTTTTTCACATTTTATTTAATTTCATACAACTAAATACTGCTTCACTAAAAATCTTTGTTCAGGAAACACCCCAGTACTCAGATGTTCCTAGGAAATGAAACACATACCACTGTTATCTTTTTTTTTTTGAAAGCAGAGTAAATTATTATGCACGCTGTGAGGGGTTCCCAAACTTTTTCATATGACTGAACTTAATATTTTATAAAGTGGATAGGTGGATGAATTTGAAATGCAGAATGAATTTATTTTAGTGTTAATTTACGCCACTTAAAACAATACTGCAGTTTGATTCATATGGACAGGGCTGCTTTAATTCTTTATTCTTGGAATTTGTGATAGAAACATTTTCATTCTCATAGACTGAATAGCCTGTTGCACTTAATAAAACAATCGTAAAATCCTTTATCATGCCCAAAGCCAAGTACAGGTCCATTCTACATCTGTTTGTAAATATACTCTGCATGTGAGTACCACTAGTAAAGACCCTTTGTCAAGGCCTTGGTTATCCATAGACAGTGCTTTCAAGTTCCATGACTCCTGCTGGTTCTACTCATGTCTCTAATCCACATCACTCCAACCTCTATCTCAGTTTAAAGGAAACTTTGCAGTAGCCAGCAGGTGTCTATGACCAGTAGCAGAAAAATTCCATTACTACCCTAGACAGTGCAAAAGAGAAACCTGGGGTGACCCCAACCATCCTCACAACTTTCTGCTGATTATTTAAACAATACAGAAGAAAATACAATCTTCAGAGGGACAGAGAGCTCCATGAATCAACAGTGCTCAACAGTGCATAACCATGCTGCCTATTATTATTAGTAGTACTTTTTAATAGGTTGTTTAAATTAAATATGACTTCCAAAAATCAATATAAATTATGTTCAGTACATTTCAGTGGTTGGCAAGACAAAGCAAAATTAACAGGCAATCGAAAACACAGAAGCTTTTCTGTTCATTGCTTAATTCTATGTTTTGCAGTTGGGTGTAAGACAGGAGCATTGGGAGCCCATTTTCTCAATAATCCAATAAAGATCATAAGACATGTTAGCATGACAACGAAAACTAATGCACAAAAATTAATTGGTCATTTCCTTTGAATAAAAGTAACTAAAAAACAAGATCCCTTATCTCTTGGTCATTGCAGAGACTGGCTGGCCTTTTTAATTCACATCGCAGATTCACTGTGTTACTCTGAGGGAGTGTTAAAAGTTTATAAAATATATCAAGACAATTGTATTACATACTGTATATGTGATGCACTGGCTAGTGCTGGTGTATTACAGTTTGGTTTTTGACTTAGTAAGAGTTGTTAGAGTGAACTTGCATGTTCTTCTTATGTTTATGTAGGTAATGTAATGTTTTGCCATTCTCTCCAGGACAGGCCACTGCCTTGAGCCTAAACTATCTGAAATTGGCTGTGGCGTTCCATCAATATGTCATAGAAAATGTAGGTTCAGAAGATATATCACTGCTTTGTCCAGATTGGAGTCAGGGGGAGCTGGAGTCTGTGAAAGGGTATATTATGCCTCCTAATTACTATAATTTAACCCACATTCTCATCACTTATCTACTGTAATCCATTTCATGGTATTAGGAAGCTGGACCCTTCCACCTGTATCAGCACCGTTCAGTTTAAAGCAGGAGTCTGTCCTGGACTGGAAGTAAGTCTATCTCTGAACCCACTCATGCACACATTAATAGAGGAGCAGTGTGGCATTTTAAATGAATTTAACTCTTAGGGGGATGTAGAAGGCCAGGGTGCTGAATCTATGAAGTAGCATCCCTAACTACTGCAATACCATACTGAATTATTGTTTAATAGTAGAGGATGGAATGTGATATTATTGATACTTAACTGAAGAGTTATCAACTAAAGCCTCTTTAAAATGAGTATAACTTCTTTCAGAACACCTTCAGTTTAGGATTACTATATCTCCATCTCTTTTACCTTAATGACTGCCTTCTTGTTGGTCACAAGTGAAATAGTCCCTCAGTAAGGCACTTCACCTTTTCCAGTCTCCTTGCCTGCCATTTTGGCCCTGGAGGCAGCTCTTGGAATTATCAGCAAACAGAAACCTTTGTCACTCTGGACAGTCCTACAGTCTGTGTTATTGGGACCAAGGCCAAGGTCATATTCTCCTATGAAGCGTACAAATATTAAATTAGAAGAACTGCCAGACTTCTGTGATTGCCCCACTGATTTCGTCAATTTACAGGACTACTACTGATGTGCCAGCACAGGATGATCAGTTGTTTTTCTGGACCACATGCTAAGTTGTTCTTGCACGCCGCAGAGATGAACATACAGGCTATGTAATGAGGGTTCTATGAAGACAGCTGGTGATCTCGCTGTAAATCTCTACAAGGAGGCAGGAGAAATACATCCATGTCTAAAGCTCACAGAATCACTTCACTTTTGAAGTAATCATGTGGGACATCTGTTATGAAAAAATACAATTGGTGTTTGTGTGCTGCTTTAACTTTTAACCTATATAAAATCTGATATTTCCTAAGACAGAAAGAAAGAAGCAAACAAAATATCAATATTAATTTCATATTAATGTATATATTAAGTGCTGTCGGAATAGGCTCTGGCCATCTGTGATACAAAATTAGATCAAGCAGGTTTTAGAATCTTATGTTATACTACTTCTTAGTGTTATACAATGTCAAGATGTGGTGGTTATTATAGATTTGTTAAAATCACATCCAGATATAAACCTGATAAAAAGAGAAATGTGAAAGCTTTACAAACTATTGACTCAGGGTGAAAATGAAGTAACAAAAATATTACTTGGGTAGTGGGAAAGGATTGATCCATGCAGCCATGTTGGCAGGCAGTGTGGCATAGTAGGTAAAGCTTTGTTCATTGGACTTCAAACCTTCAGATTGTGGGTTAAAATTCTGCTACTGATGCTGTGTGATCATGAACAAAGTCACTTTACCCGCCTGTGCTCCAATTGATAAAACAAAAGAAATGTACCCAATTGTATCTCAAATGTCATAAGTCACTTTGGATGAAGGTGTCAGCCAAATAACAAGTAATAATAATTTTGTATCCATTGTTAAACTATCTGTACTCTAGAAGCTGAAGTCCACAATTTACATCAGTGGTTCTCAAAATCAGTCCTGGATGCTCCATGTGGCTAAAGGTTTTTGTTCCAACCAACTTCTGTTTTTAATTGTTTAATCCAAAGATAATCAAGCACATTGTTATTTTCCACTGCTTATGTTTTGAGGTTAATGTTGAAAAGTTTGATAAATTTTTATTAGAATGTACCAAATATACAATACAAGCGATAATACAAATATGCGAATACAAGCAATACAATACAATACAAATGAGTTTCCTCCGCAGGGTGTCTGGGCTTTCCCTTAAAGATAGGGTGAGAAGCTCAGTCATCCGGGAGGGACTCAGAGTAGAGCTGCTGCTCCTCCGCAGCGAGAGGAGTCAGATGAGGTGGCTCAGGCATCTGATCAGGATGCCTCCTGGACGCCTCCCTTGTGAGGTGTTCCAAGCACGTCTAACCGAGAGGAGGCCCCGGCGAAGACCCAGGACACGCTGGAGGGACTATGTCTCTTGGCTGGCCTGGGAACGCCTTGGGATTCTCCTGGAAGAGCTAGAAGAAGTGGCCGGGGAGAGGGAAGTCTGGGCATCTCTGCTCAAGCTGCTGCCCCCGCGACCCGACCTCGGATAAGTGGAAAAGGATGGATGGATGGATAGAATGTACCAAGCATTTTTATAAGTTTTGTTTTTATTTTTAACTTATTTATTAAGATCGTTATCCTCATCATCAACATAATTTTCATTCTGCCTTTTCAGTTTTTTTGGTTATTTAATTCATTGATTAGTAATGAACGGGTTAATGGTGCAGCCGTTTCACATTCAATGTCATTTCCCCAGTGTAATTAGGAGATGACACAAGCAAGGTGAATGGGAGTAAGGCTTTCAAAAAGTCCCACAAAACAGACAAGTACCTTCATTAGCCTTACCCCAGGAAGCCTGACCTTAATTTCAACACGGCAGGTTCTCAAGGCCTGCACAGGCCCAAAATGGGACACTGGCTTTCAAAGTTCAAAAATATCTTTAAATGTTCAAAAATATCTTTAAATGTTCAGAAACACAAAAATGTCCTTCAAGGGAGAAGAAACCGTAAAAACCTCTGGCTTGGATGGAGAGAACCAATACAGAATATTTATAAATAAAGGATTTATTTCTATTAAACAAAAGAAAAACAAATATGGTATTGCAACAAAAAAATAAGGCAAAAAGGGTTTACCTAAAAAGGCGACCTAAGAATATATAACAAGTCCAAAACACAAATCTGGTAATCAGAAACCATAAGCAAAGAAAAACTAACGATAAACCAAACATCTAAGATCCACATGAATTAATGTGAGTAGAAACTGATCAGGAGATGAACAGATTGCAAGAAATTGTGCTCAAAGGACAAAAACAGCGTTAGAGTCAAAAAACAGATTGAGCAAAAATGATTTAGGGGTTTATGCTGACACTACATTGTCATCATTGAAGCAATGTGTGCAAGTGATTAAAAAAGCAAATAATATGTTAGATTATGTCATTAAAATGTTGAATATATGGTAAATCAAGGGATGTTGCACTCAGATTACATAACACACTAGTGAGACCGCTTCTGGACTATTGTGTGCATGTTCTGGTCAACACGCTACAAGGAAGACATAGCAGCACTTGAAGCTGTGCAGAGGAAAGTAACCAAGTTCATCCCAGGACTTAAGGATGTGTCCTACTCTGATGGACTCTAGCAGAGAATTAAATCTGTTTAGTCTCGAGCAGAGGAGACTACTTGGAGACCTAATCCAGACGTTCAAAATATTCAAAGGCATTGATAAAGTAAATCGAGCAGAATTCTTTCAACTTATGGTGACACAAGTGGAAATTAAATGGGGAAGTGCATTTAGGATTGAAGCCAGGCAGCACTTCTTTACGCAAAGAGTTGTGGAAATCTGGAGCAAACTACTGAGAAATGCAGTTAAAGCAGAAAGCCTGACACATTTTAAAAAGTATCTGGATGAGAGATTGAGACAATTTAGCTATTAGCTAAATAAATCAGCTTGATGGACTGAATGGTTTCCTCTCGTTTGTCAAATTTTTTATGTTCTTAGTACTGGAGTTTTTTTTTTTGGGGAGTATTTTTGATGTTTCTTCCCCCTCTTCGTTTTCTGGACAAACTCATTACGCTGCTATAACAGCATATCTTCCAAAGCTGGTCTGGTTGAAGAACAGATTTTCAACTAAATCAGCTACATTTTTGTGACTATTGAATAAACATTAAAGAAGATATAACTTAAAAGGCTGATTTTTTCAAACCGTGTATCACTATTAGATTTAGTTCTGTATCTAAAGAGAAGAAGAAGGTCTGCATAACATTTGATTGAATAATTATGCATAGTAATGAAGCTATCCAGCTGGCACAAGGGCTCATACTAAAAAAAAGTACAATTAAGGGCTCAATTAACTTGGAAATGTTGAGTCACAGGAAACAGAGTTTATAAAAGAATATGTCCAATTTTTTTTTCTTTTTGGTCACATCAGAAAAAATACAAGCCACAAAGATGTAGCACATCATAGCGTCAAAACTAACAAACACAACTTTGACATATAATATACACTTGTCAATATTTACACAGTATATGCAGGGTGCAGCAGATGAGCAAGCATTTTATTCCATAGATTCATAGAGAATATTTAAAAGGAAATTGCTGAAATCACACTAAAATGTCCACACGAATAAAGGCCTGAACAGGGGAAGCTAAAAGGTACCCTAGAGCATGCAGTCACCCCTTGTCTGTCTGAACTGCAGTCTGACTCAGCCGCCCACTGCCAGGCTCATTTTATGATGAAGTTATATTGGTTACAAAAAGCAGAGAAAAGCTTCATGCAGAGGTAACTCGGCAGTATGTCTATGCAAAACTGTAGGAGACGCCAGAGTTAAATGTAATTTGTTAGAAGATTGCTTGCTCAAAGATGTAACTGAAATGTCAGTTGGCACTTTATTTATTCACTCGCTTCATTAGACATTCTGCTGAGACTCCCCTCCTTGGCATCACATAATGTTCCACACATTCTCTACTGCGTGGCACTTTTATGGCAACCGTCCGCCCTGTGTGCTATGATGTTAGCTTCTCTTCTCTTATATCATGGAAGATTGTTCAGTATAAAGAGAGATTTAAAATCATCTTATATTTATTGTTCTTTTTGCAAAAAGCATTTTTACTTCTTTTGAGCTTGATTGGTCTGATATGGTAACATGCCTGGTAGCCAAAAGCAGAGGAGCTTCAATATAGTACAGATGCTTCAAACTAGTGCCCACAGATTGAATAAAAGGGGCTGGAGTGAGTGACAGAATAGGCTAGGAGAAAGTATTGGAGAAAAATGGCAGATGAGCATAATCACAGCTGGTGAAGTAGAGCAAGAGCAGGCTGAATGTGTTCTGCACTCAGTAGCTACTTTATTAGATAAACCTATTTGTTCATACAAAAAGTGGCTTCAATGTCATTTATAGATCCTCCAGACTTGGTCAAAAGATGTAGCTGTCATTCAACCAAACACAAGACACAAATGATCTAAATGATGTTGACCATGGAATGAATGTTAGTGCCAGATCTGGTAGTTTTGACATCATGGAAAAGGCTGCTCTCCTGGGATTGTCAAACAGTAGAGTCTCCCAGGCTTATAGAGAATGGTGCAATAAACAAACAACACTGCAGTACGCAGCATTTCTGTGGGCAAAGACACATTGTTAATGAGAGAGTGCAGATGAGAATGAGCAGAATCATTCAAGCCAAAAGAAATGCCACAGATACTCAAACAGCAGTTCTGTACATCTGTGGTGTGCAGAGGTGCACCACAATAGCGGACGGACTACAGCAGAAAACATGTCACGATCCAGTCTCATTAGATCAGAGCTTGACGATGAGGCTACAGAGGGCACACAATCACCAAAATCGGAGGATTAAAGATTACAAAAGTGTGTTAGGAATCCTTACTTCTGCTGCAACTTGAAAATGGCAGGATCAAAATTTGGTGTAAATAGCATGAATTCAATTTTCATTGGTATGGGATGGTTGTTGCTTAGGGTTATCTTTCCTTGACACACACTCTATTATGCTGTTTTATGTCATTTTAACAACACAGAGTGCCTAAGAATTTTTGATAACTACAATGCCCTTAAAAATATACACACTGTTGGACATTTTCATATTTTATTGTAATCACAGTGATTTAATTTGGCTTTTTTGAGACTGATTGTCAGGAAAAGACTCTTTAATGCCAAAACAAAAACAGATCTCTGTAAAGGGATCTAAATTAATCACAAATAGAAAACAGAAAATAATTGCATAGGTATTCATCAATGTGTCAGACTTAAATGATCACTGGTGCAGCCAGTTGGTTTCTGAAGTCACAAAATTAGTTCAATGGAGGTCACCTGGTTTTCAGTCAGTTGTAGTCTAAGTGCACCTTACCTGAAAGGGCCAGCTTATGGTAAGTCAGTAAGGTGGGCTAACGTACAAAGTGAAGACAAATGAACACTCCAAGCAATTGAGTGAAAAGGTTATTGACAAACACAAACAAGGGGATGATGACGAGTCTCACGGAGTATCCCTTGGAGTCTAGTCAAGAAGAAATGGAAAGAATATGGCACTAAACAGAGCAGGTCATCCACAAAAAAGCGAGGGAGGGAGGTCACCAAAAGACATATGAGAACCGTGAAACAGTTACATGTGGTTCAGATTGGAGAGGCCGTGCAAACAACTGTTGCCCAGTGTTTCACCGGACATAGCTTTATGAGGGATTGGTAAAGGGAAAACAGATACACATGACATCTTGGCTAGAGTCAGATGGAAAATTGTTTTGTGGTCTGATAAGACCAAATTAGATTTTTTGGCCATAAAACTAAACACTATGTTTCAACACTGCATGTTATCAAAAACACATTATCTCCTCCGTGACACATTGGGGTGGCAGCATTATTCTGTAGGAATGCTTCCCTGCAGCAGGCCCTGGAAGTCTTGTGAGGCTAAAGGGTAAAATGAATGCTGTAACATGCAGGGAAATCTGAAAGAAAGCTTGAAACAATCTGCAAGAAACCAGTGCCTTGGGAGAAGATTTGTTTCCATCAAGGCAATGACCCCAGGTATAAAGTCAATGCTATGCAGGAATGGCTTATAAAAAACAATGTTCATGCCCTGAGGTGCCGAGTCAGAGTCCAAATCTCCGTTCAAATGAGAGATTGTGGCTAGATTTGACAAAGACGGTTCACTCATATCCCCATAAACCCTGACAAAGCTTGAACAATTTTACAAAGAAGAATGAGGAAAATGGTATTCTCCAGATGTGCAAAGCTGATAGGGAGTGACTGAGACTCGGAGCTGTCGTGGCTGCCAAAGGTACATCAACTAAACATGGAACTGAATGGGGTGAATATTTACGAGATCAATTACTCTGTGTGTAATATTACACTTTGCCATTAAAGAGTCTTTTATGTTGAGCAAAGTCAAAAAACCCAAAATAAATCAAAAGTTATCCAATTTTGTAACACAATACAATTTAAAAACTTCCAATGGGGGGAATATTTTTCATAGGTAATGAATGTGCATGTTTTTAGGATCATAGCATACACTTTTCATATGGATACGTCCTGCAGGATAAGCATGCATGACCTTAAACTTACTCCACAAATAGAACAGTGACTTTAGTTTACACCAAAGGCCGGAAGACTCCCCAGTTCCCTTTCAGCTGGAGCACTCTTGGAATGAGGTGGAATGATTGGTTCACATCATAAATGTATTGCTCCATCTAAAAAGTACTCCATGAAGCCATTCAGTCAGCATGGACCAAAATCCACATGGACACTTTCTGGTGCCTTGTTGAATTTGACTACTCTGAAGACAAAAGGGTCACCTACTCAGTAATAGATAGGTAGACTTTATAAAGTGTCTACTGAGAGTAGCGCATTGTCGCCTCATAACTACAGGAGAATGGCTGTGAATTCCAGCATAGTCGCCATCAGGACAACAGCAGTGAAAAGGACTTGTATATTATGAGATGGCCCTTTAAGTAGTCCTGTTGTACCCAGCTGTTAATTGGCTGACTGTAAGGCTTATGTTATTCAGCAGAAGCCCTGTCAGCATTCATCTGTGCCTTTCGTGAACAGTCTGCTGACCACAAGACTGCCTTTCACTGTATTTTTTCAGTTGGTGGTACGTTTCCAATACATCTGAGACTGTCTTGGGTGTGAAAATGTATGGTTGCTGTTTCTTGTTCATTCATGCCCGCAAATCTGTTGTTTAGTACTATGGTACACTGAAAACAAATTAAATATCTTTCTCAATCATTCATTCTGTGGATTTCACATACAAGATCAGCAATCTCACATATGTGATGCTTGCACATATGCTGTCAGTTGTGTAGGAAGGAGATATGACATATGCGTATATACACATATACACATTTTTTGTAGTGCTTGGGTTTCTGAGTTCCACACAAAAGTTGAGTACTGGTCAAAAAAAACAACTTTATTCTGGGACTAGCAGGAACAGCATTAAGACATTAGTTAAGAGTGTTAACTCACAACTGCCGGTGACAGACGGGATTAAAGGCGCAGCAGACCCTCTAAATGGCTGTCTCGTTATAGCTGCGGCTGCCAGAAGAGACGAAGACGTGGCAACAGCTGTCACTAAATAAGTATATATATATATATATACTAGGGGGCTGTGTCCCCTACTCACTTTGCTCGCCCACCCCACAACCCCCTAACCCAGGGGTGCGCTTCACACTAGCTACTTCACATCTCTACTGCTTGCATTGTGAAGGGGGAGGGGGCTGAACGCAGCTGCATGATCTACATGTCACGCTGTGCGTCAATCATTTAAAAAATGAGTTTCTGCTGCCATGCTGCGTGATCTGCATGTCGCACTGCACGACGATCATTTAAAAGGCTGTACAGCAGCTCGCGGGACTTCAAAGTGTCTCTCCGAGATGATCATGTCTCGACCCAAGGTTTTTTTATATAATAGATTGTGGCACGCGGCTGGTAGTAGTTCCCAACCAGGACGCCCAAGAGGACCGGTGGAGGGCTTACACTTCCTCCAGACTATGAGAGGGCGACCGCCCGGGTTTCTTTGGGGACCAGGGGTACAGAGCTTTGAAGCTCAGCCCTGTAGGGGCCCGTGGTCACTGCCAGGGGGCGCCCCGATGCCTATGGAGCCCTGGACCTCAGCACTTCTGCCACACCTGGAAGTGCTGCGGGGAAGAGGACCTGGGACACCCGGAGTGCTTCCGGGTGCAAAGCCGGTACTTCAGCCACACTGGGGAGTGCCGGCGGAAGCTTATCGGAAGACACCTGGAGCACGTCCGGGTGGTCATAAAAGGGGCCACCTCCCTCCGTTCGATGGCTTGAGTCAGGAGTGGAGAAGGACGGAGCTCAGGAAGAGAGGCAAGGAGGCGGCCTGAAGAGAAAGAGGCATTATAAAGAGGCCTGGACTTTGGGGGGTTGTGTGCTGCACTGTACATAATAATTGGTAATAAACGTGTGTTGGGTGACTTACAACAATGTCCGCCTGTCTGTGTCCGGGCTGCTTTCCACAAGATATATATATATATATATATATATCCATCCATCCATTTTCCAACCCGCTATATCCCAACTGCAGGGTCACGGGGGTCTGCTGGAGCCAATCCCTATATATACATTTACAGTATATATTTATATATATACTTATATATTTATATATTTATATATATATATTCATTGCATTCGTAGTCTGAGTCTCAACGACCTGAATTGTGTGGGTGGTTACCTACCAGGTAATGCTTGCGGTTGGTCTGCCATTCGGCAAACATCCACCACGGTGCCCTCTTTCAGTTGCAAGAAGCAGATCATGGAATGTTGCATAGTTTACTGTCAAATAAAGTAGAGTACACGACATGTGTTTCGCCCTCACTTGGGCTCATCAGGCGTACACACTCTACTGCTCCCTTCTCGGGAAATTGAACCTCGGACGTCAGCGTCAGAAACGAAGCCCCTTTACACTGCGCCACAGCATGTAGTTTGTTTATTTGACAGCCTGTAGGTCCGGAGTAATTACATTACAGCACATTGCAATTACAGTAAACTATGCAACACACATATATATATGCTCCGGTTTCCTCCCACAGTCCAAAGACATGCAAGTTAGGTGTACTGGCAATTCTAAATTGTCCCTGGTGTGTGTGTGTGTGTGTGTGTGTGTGTGTGTGTGTGTGTGTGTGCGTGTGTATGTGTGCCCTGCGGTGGGCTGGCGCACTGCCCTGGGTTTTGTTTTCTACCTTGCACCCTATGTTGGCTGGGATTGGCTCCAGTACACGGGTTGGATAATACATATATATATATATATATATATATATATATATATATATATATATATATATATATATATATATATAGTGGCGGACGGCTGGGATGCCTGGAAGGACCAGGAGAGGAACAATACCTCCCCTGGACCACAAGAGGGCAGCTGCCCTGGTCTGCATTGGGACCATAGGATCAGAGCTTAGAAGCTCAACCCTGTTGGGGGCCTGTGGCCACCATCGGGGGGGCCCAGACGATTATAGATTTCTGGATTGCAGCACTTCCGCCACAGGAAGTGCTGCCGGAAGAGATTCCAGGCACACCCAGAGTGCTTCCAGGTGCTCCTGCAGCACTTCCACCACACCAGGATCAACTGGAGCACATCCGGGGTATTATAAAAGGGGCCGCCTCACTCCAGTAAACGAGCCAGAGTTGGGAGGAAAAGGACAGTGCTTGTGTGTGGAGGAGTAGAGGCGACAGAAGAGTTGGAAGGAAAGAAGGGACTGAGTCATTTGTGGCTGATTTATTCATTGTGTGGTGCTGAAAATAAGGAAAGGAATATTAAACATGTGTGTTTCGGACATTTGGTGTCTGTCTGTCTATGTTAGGGGACTGAACTTCTACAATATGGTTCCCCCCTGCTTGCTTCACTCACCAGCTACATTCACATGTCTGTCACTCACATTGTGAAGAGGGGGGATGAACGCATCCTAAGTAGACATGGTCGCTCCTCCCAAATTCATTTTTAAACGGGGATACAATGGGAAACAAATACAGTTTTTCTTTTACCTACTCTTTGCTCGATCAGCTGCTGGCTTGCTGCTGCTGCCATGTTGCATGATCTGCATCTTGTGCAGCGCTTCGAACATTTGAAAATTCTGTACAGCAGCTGTCCTACTGCTTGTGTTTTATTTCCGGCCCCAGGCGTGGTTAAATCTTTTGGCACAAAGTCTTGTCTCGCGAGTTCTTAATATTTATATTAAGAAGAATGATGAAAAGGAAAATTATATGCATATAAGGGACTGACTTGACATGTCATTTGGCCACTTCACAGTACATATTTCCATTGCCCTTTTTGAGACACTCCTGTTCCGGCCTTTCTTACTCCCACAAGTGAATCCTTTCCCCACTAACCATCCAACTTTAAAATATATGCAGCTAGTGGGTAAGAGGGCTTAAATGATCTGCTAGAGGCAAATCTGGTCAGTCCTAGTCTTATTTCAGGGATCACAGACTAGACAATAAAATCTCTTCAGTGCTTCAGTTAAACATGGTGCCTCTACCAAATGCACACCCAGTGTGTTAATGGTACTTACAACCTTCTCTTTTTTTCTTACTGATGTAACAGTATGTGTCATCACTGCCATCAAGTAAAATTGTTCATGTCGCTTAGAGCCTTGCTGGAGCTTGTTCCTTTTCTGTGGCATCCTCTTCTACATAGCAGCTCTTTACATGCACACACACATACAGAAAAAGTGATTGAAATGTTTTGGAAATTTCATTTCACTTGATAATGAGAAGTTTACAGACTCTTTATTTGTGTCTAAACTTAAGGAAGTGTGGGCTGCATAGAGGCAATGGCATCTGTGTTAGATATTTTTTAACTAACATATGAAAGTACAAGGTAGCTTGAGAAAACTTCATAGCCATACCTGAACAAGTCACCAAATACATGGGCACATTTATGTCATAAAAATTATTTGCAGAAGCAACTGCCTTGAAATTGTGCTTCTGGAATTCTGTCCAGAAGCTTGTGTTCACATAGAAATGGACTGGGGCAGACTGAAGAAAACTTAGATATACTTTATATACAGTATATAAGTAAAAATGAAGACAGGCATTGATATATTACACAGGTAAATGTGCACATTTTTGCAAAAATCTGGCAAAGCAGGGAGTATTAAATTCTCTGTTGATACAACAGGGATTATGTAATGTAGGAAAGAATAAAAACAGAAAAGACAAATAGACAAACAAAATCCTGTCTCCAGCACTGAGATACAGTGGTGTGAAAAACTATTTGCCCCCTTCCTGATTTCTTATTCTTTTGCATGTTTGTCACACAAAATGTTTCTGATCATCAAACACATTTAACCATTAGTCAGATATAACACAAGTAAACACAAAATGCAGTTTGTAAATGGTGGTTTTTATTATTTAGGGAGAAAAAAAAATCCAAACCTACATGGCCCTGTGTGAAAAAGTAATTGCCCCCTGAACCTAATAACTGGTTGGGCCACCCTTAGCAGCAATAACTGCAATCAAGCGTTTGCGATAACTTGCAATGAGTCTTTTACAGCGCTCTGGAGGAATTTTGGCCCACTCATCTTTGCAAAATTGTTGTAATTCAGCTTTATTTGAGGGTTTTCTAGCATGAACCGCCTTTTTAAGGTCATGCCATAGCATCTCAATTGGATTCAGGTCAGGACTTTGACTAGGCCACTCCAAAGTCTTCATTTTGTTTTTCTTCAGCCATTCAGAGGTGGATTTGCTGGTGTGTTTTGGGTCATTGTCCTGTTGCAGCACCCAAGATCGCTTCAGCTTGAGTTGACGAACAGATGGCCGGACATTCTCCTTCAGGATTTTTTGGTAGACAGTAGAATTCATGGTTCCATCTATCACAGCAAGCCTTCCAGGTCCTGAAGCAGCAAAACAACCCCAGACCATCACACTACCACCACCATATTTTACTGTTGGTATGATGTTCTTTTTCTGAAATGCTGTGTTCCTTTTACGCCAGATGTAACGGGACATTTGCCTTCCAAAAAGTTCAACTTTTGACTCATCAGTCCACAAGGTATTTTCCCAAAAGTCTTGGCAATCATTGAGATGTTTCTTAGCAAAATTGAGACGAGCCCTAATGTTCTTTTTGCTTAACAGTGGTTTGCGTCTTGGAAATCTGCCATGCAGGCCGTTTTTGCCCAGTCTCTTTCTTATGGTGGAGTCGTGAACACTGACCTTAATTGAGGCAAGTGAGGCCTGCAGTTCTTTAGACGTTGTCCTGGGGTCTTTTGTGACCTCTCGGATGAGTCGTCTCTGCGCTCTTGGGGTAATTTTGGTCGGCCGGCCACTCCTGAGAAGGTTCACCACTGTTCCATGTTTTTGCCATTTGTGGATAATGGCTCTCACTGTGGTTCGCTGGAGTCCCAAAGCTTTAGAAATGGCTTTATAACCTTTACCAGACTGATAGATCTCAATTACTTCTGTTCTCATTTGTTCCTGAATTTCTTTGGATCTTGGCATGATGTCTAGCTTTTGAGGTGCTTTTGGTCTACTTCTCTGTGTCAGGCAGCTCCTATTTAAGTGATTTCTTGATTGAAACAGGTGTGGCAGTAATCAGGCCTGGGGGTGGCTACGGAAATTGAACTCAGGTGTGATACACCACAGTTAGGTTATTTTTTAACAAGGGGGCAATTACTTTTTCACACAGGGCCATGTAGGTTTGGATTTTTTTTCTCCCTAAATAATAAAAACCATCATTTAAAAACTGCATTTTGTGTTTACTTGTGTTATATTTGACTAATGGTTAAATGTGTTTGATGATCAGAAACATTTTGTGTGACAAACATGCAAAAGAATAAGAAATCAGGAAGGGGGCAAATAGTTTTTCACACCACTGTATATACTTTGCATCAGGATTAAAAACTAATTTCCCTTGCTACTACTGCCAACACTCCCCACTTTCCCCTCTGAATGCATAATTTTTATACTTTTAACTTCTTCCCGCTGCAGATGAATCCCCACAGTGAATGTGAGAAATGATGCCACCAGTGATAAACTCGAGCAACAAGACCATCTCAGAATAGCACTGCAATCATGAATATTAGCGTACACTAGCATATATTAGGTAGAGTGCACTCTAGCCTGACCAAGTTGGGAATTTAGTAATATAGGGTCTGCACAAATGATTTTTCAAAGGGTTGAAGGCCTGAGAGGTTTATTTACTTTCTGAAGGACAGGAGATGCTCTCGAGTCATCACCAAACCAAGAAAAACTCCAAGAGTATGCAAATGTAGTAGTAAAAATATCTTTTTGTAAATAAACTGAAAATAAAGGATAAATAAAACACAAAGAACCAGAACAAAACCAAAGTAAAAACTACAAAAGCCAAGAGCCCCTGTAAGCTGGCCTGCTCAGGACTGATCTGGGCCAATCACAAGGTGTAGCTGACACACCTCCCATTAAGAACCACATTAAGCACCTTTCTCTTTCCTTTTGTAACTGTTTTGTTATGGTAGGGTCCTAGGGTGACCCTATTTTCCACATTTATACTCTTTGTTATGTAGACCTTAATAGAATGCACCCCCAATACTCTTACTACACTGTCAGGATTTACTATTATTGTAGTTAAACGTTTCCCCCCTTTCTTTTACATTCTATAACCCCAAGAAACTAGACAGAGTGCCAGACTTTATTCTCAACATTTCCACTTTAATCTCGAAATTTATGTCGAGATTAAAGTTTACATGTTGACTTTATTCTCGTAGTTTATTTTGTCATTAAAGTAGAACATCATAAACGTCATTTTAAAATCAATGTTTAATTTACTAGATTTTCTCAAACCACATCATAAGTAATGTAGCACATTAAATGCTTTGTGTTAAGTGTTGCCTGACCCATGTTACTCGGTACTGATGTCCTCTCTTCCTCTCCTCGACTTTATTCTCGACATAAACTTTTTTTTTCTCTCACTGTGTCCATATTTTTTTCTCTTCTCCGTGGCCCTAATACACTTCCATACCTGTGAGAATAACCACGGAGCACACTGCCTTTTTTTTGCTATGTATTGTGTCTATGTGACCACACGATAATAACCAAACTATTCCAAAGTGATGTTTGCACTGTTTTGTGTTTTTTTTGTATCTCACACCCTCATATACATTTATCGTAAGAGCATCCCTTATGGAGCGTTCAATCAGAAGAAAATATGAAGCTGGTTTTAAATGAAAAGTCGTTGAAGTGGCGAAAGAAATTGGTGACTGCACTGCCGCAACAAAATACGATGTGTCTGAGAAAACTGGTGCGAAGTTGGAGGAAGCAAGAAGATGTAAAAAAAAAATTAAGTGTCGAATTTTTGAACGGGCATATAAGTCGGGGTCTGATTTTATGATCTATTTTTCAGGTTTCAAGACCTGGCTTATACGCTTGTTTATACAGTACTCATCAATGGATTATATTAAAAATCTGCAATTGTAAAAAAATGTGATTGTGACAATAATACCAATATGACCTGCATTGATGTTTGCTACCAGGTTACTCTCTGTGTTATATTTTAGTCCTGCTTGGTCCAGCATGGTCTTTAATGCCAGCATGTTGCCTACATAGGACAGCAGAAATGGCCTCTCCTTAGGATGGAAAATGGCAGAAAAAGTATGGCTCTCTACATGGATGAAACAGATGTTTGACTTTTCTATCAGCCCTTAATTTAAGTCCAGTCTTGATATCCTTGGCACACTTCTTGGTCAGATAAAGTAAGTTTTCCCCATTCAAGTCCAGTTATAGATTGTGTATGACCCTTCGCTCATTTTTTTCCAGTTTCAACGGATGTAGTGGACAAACAAGAAAGAAAGGATTTACAGGTAATTAAATTACACACTGCCTTCTCAAACCTGCTTCTCTTCTGAGTTGTAAATTTACTGGTCTTTTTCATTACAGGAAGGTAGTATGTAAAGTGTCGCTTTCAACTGTCCACCTTCTCATCAGAGATGATCAGCACATTTGACAAAAAGCTTTATCTAATCTAGTAAGATGCAAATGTTCCAGAGTAATGACTGGCTTAGAGTGTTTTCATACATTTCAAAATATGATATTGTTAGACATTAATAAATAAAAACATTACTAACCTCTGTGCTAGATATTATTCTCTGTTATAGTAGTACTTTGACTTTTGTCTATTTTTCCAACATCATTACCTGCTGGTTTAGTTTGGTCCCCTATCATTTGATTATTTACTTTGGATTTTTTCTTGCCATCCACCCTACATTTCCCAAAGAGACTCCCAGTAGGGCCTCACCGTGGAGTTTTTTAGAAGATCGCGACTCTACTAACATACACTTTTTATGATGTGTTTGAATTGGGTTTTTTTTGTGTACAGAGAAGGACATATTTAAGACATTATATAAAAATAAAATAAAATTTAAACTTGTCAAGGTAAAGGAAAACATGTTAAACAATAAAAAATACAAAAATTTAGCTGGATCAAGCAGTGCGCTCTAAATGAAAGTATGGCTTCAGTGACATTAGAAATCATTCATAAATTTATCATGAATAATGCCTGATTTCTTATTGGGATTTAAAAGCAGTTAACTAACATTGATCTCTAATGATAGAGCCCCCATCGCCCCCCCCCCCCAACAATGTCCAATCAGAATGTACAGTGAGGTACCCTAATTTTTGTAATTTTGAAAGTTTTTAAAAATATAGGGTAAGAGTTTGAAGGGCTTATCAACCTCAAGAAAATCAAAAATGGCCACAATCAGATTTAATTTCTAAGCTTGCTAAGATGCTTTAAATTACACTTTCGTGTGTTACTAGTCAATGATCTGTGTTATCAAATAATTGTTAAATATGGAATACGTGCCTGATGATACTGATAAAAAAATGCCTGATAGTAAAATGGTCAAATACAATATTGTAGCAGTGAATAGGCTGAACATATCCATACAGCCTTGTGAATTGATCTTCTTACAGAGAAATGGGCATTCCATTCTTATGTCAGAGTGAATTTCAAAGAGCAAGTTAGGCTGGTTGGACAAGACAAGGAGGGAGAAGTGAACAAAGTATTTGGTGAGTGTGATAGGTATAAGTGAATAGGACTTGAGTGAGGGTGAGGAAATATGAAGTAGTCCTGCATATTGATAGTTTTCTGTGGACCTAATTGTGGGGAGGTTCAGATCTTGGCTTGGACGGTGGGCAGTATCCTGGTCCAAAAAAACATAAATACACTTAGTAGAAAAAGCACTAAGTTGTAAACTCTGTGTAGTGCCAATGTTTTTCTTCACAGTAACTATGATATATCTATACTTACATTATGATTTACTATTTATGTGAATCACCTTAATTGATCGATCAGAAGCAGCCATCACAGGTTCTTCACTTTGGATATAAAAGATATTGTATGGATCAATACTCGTCCGTTTCAGGATGAGATTAAGATTTTAATGGCCTACTTGTATATTCATTTAATTAGAATTAAACAAATACTATCATTACCACATGAAAGGTGAAGATCACAGTAGATGGAAAGACCATTAACCGGTCCCATGATTAAGGTCTGTTTATTGCTTCATTTATTTTGTTTGAATTCTGTCTGGTTGTTGTTGAATTTGCACATCCGCTTGGAGCTTTATTCAGGTACTCAGGTTTTCCTACAATATCCCAAAAATATGTATGTTAAGTTGACTGGTAATTCCTAATTGGACCTTTTTGTTTGACTAAGTGGGCCCTGTGATGGTCTGATATCCAAGGCTGATTCTTGCCATGTGCCTGAGGCACTTGACCTTTAATACTACTACAAGTAAACAAGTCTTAGTGTTATTTTTTATTTAATTTCATACAACAGATGTAGCAAAGATGAGGTAAAGGTCAGAGATGTAAAGAGTTGTATTAAGTAAGTGCATGGACATTAACTGAGAAAGTCCTTAAACAGTTAGTGTGGACATTGAAGAATGAAGAAAAATCGAGATTAATCATATCTGAAATGCCGAGTTGAAGGAAGCAGTCTACTAGCAAAAACATACAAGAGCAACCAACAACACTCTTGGAAAAAGAACAGGAGAGAAGGTTCTTGAAATACTAAGGTGCAAAGCAGAAGCAAGAAGCACAGCAGGCTTGATTTTCAGGATTTCTGGAGTAAAGGTTTTTCAGAATGGGGTCATCAGCACTGGCCAGTTAAAAATGCAAATACTGTTGGTATTTGTTCAGAAATTAGTGATGATGTTACACAAAAAGAATTTGGAATAGAAAATAACTAATGTAAGACTTACCAAAAACAAGCAAGTGTTATAACATTCAACTGACTTCCACTCCCGGTAGGTCTTAGTTGTGTTTGCAGTGTGTTAAGGGTCATTATCAGGCTTAACATTTTTGCCATTAATATTTCTTTTCCTAAAGATGTGTTATGAACCAGAATTTGTTTAATTTGGGCTCAGTGTTCCATAAGACTTTCTGCCAATAGTCATCTCTTTACTCTTTATGGTCTGTCACATACTGATATCATTTCTGCTTGCGCCAGTTTGCAAAAATGGTTTCTGAGCTGCAATACATTCTAAACGTTTTTATTTATTTACTGTATTTATTTATTTATAAAGAGTTTTTGTGCAGTTTTTGCTTACATTATTATTCCCTCGGGTAACACTTTACATTAAGTGTCCATAATTACACTGTAACTACTATGTAATTACTTGTATAAGTACAGTGTAACTACGAGTTATTACTCCATACTTACTGTGTAATACAAGGTAGCACTATAGTTAATTACTCAGTTGTCATTGTTATTCCACAGTTTATATAATTACAGTGTAACAATTTATCACTGATTCAAAAAAAGGTGTACTTACATAGTTACATTGTATCTGTACTTTCAAAATGTAATAAAAACATCAGGGTATGTAACTACAACTATGTAACAGATGTTCCATGGTCTGGGCAATTGTAATGGAGAATTGCAGTGATAACTGCATAGGTTTTCAAAGATATTTGCATCATTCAATCAAGGTACACAGGGTAGCAGAGTCATTTCAACCATCACCGAGCACAAGGCAGGAAACAGCCCAAGATGAGGACCCATCCAATTGCAAGGCCCACTGACAAACATACCAGCACTCACACACTCATGGGATGTGACAGTAAAACCCATGAAGAAGACATAGGGAGACATGGGTAGAATGTACAAATTTTACACACATATCTCCAAACAGAATTCCATCTCAGGAAAATGAATCTGTGAGGCAAAAGCGTTAACCATTTTGCAAAGGTGTTTTCACCAATTAAAAAAGATCTTGAAATATCATCGAAAACCTATGCAGTTATCACTGCAATTCTCCATTACAATTGCTCAGACCATGGAACATCTGTTATATAATTGTAGTTACATACCCTGATGTTTTTATTACATTTTGAAAGTACAGATACAATGTAACTACTATATGTTAGTACACTTTTTTTGGATCAGTGATAAATTGTTACATTGTAATTATATAAACTGTGGAATAACAATGACAACTGAGTAATTAACTATAGCATTACTTTGTATTACAGTAATCCCTCCTCCATCGCGGGGGTTGCGTTCCAGAGCCACCCGCGAAATAAGAAAATCCGCGAAGTAGAAACCATTTGTTTATATGGTTATTTTTATATTGTCATGCTTGGGTCACAGATTTGCGCAGAAACACAGGAGGTTGTAGAGAGACAGGAACGTTATTCAAACACTGCAAACAAACATTTGTCTCTTTTTCAAAAGTTTAAACTGCGCTCCATGACAAGACAAAGATGACAGTTCAGTCTCACAATTAAAAGAATGAAAACATATCTTCCTCTTCAAAGGAGCAAACAAATCAATAGGTCTGTTTGGCTTTTCAGTATATGAAGCACCGCGGCACAAAGCTGTTGAAGGCGGCAGCTCACACCCCCTCCGTCAGGAGCAGGAAGGGAGAGAAAGAGAGAGACAGATAAAAAAATCAATACGTGCCCTTCGAGCTTTTAAGTATGCGAAGCACCGTGCAGCATGTCACTTCACGAAGCAGCTGCACAGAAGGTAGCCAACGTGAAGATAATCTTTCAACATTTTTAGATGAGCGTCCGTATCGTCTAGGTGTGCGAACAGCCCCCCTGCTCAATCCCCCTACGTCAGGATCAGAAAAAGTCAGCGCAAGAAAGAGAGAGAGAGAGAGAGAGAGAGAGAAGTAAGTTGGGTAGCTTCTCAGCCATCTGCCAATAGCGTCCCTTGTATGAAATCAACTGGGCAAACCAACTGAGGAAGCATGTACCAGAAATTAAAAGACCCATTGTCTGCAGAAATCCGCGAACCAGCAAAAAATCCGCGATATATATTTAAATATGCTTACATATAAAATCCGCGATAGAGTGAAGCCGCGAAAGGCGAAGCGCGATATAGCGAGGGATCACTGTATACAGTAAGTACAGAGTAATAACTTGTAGTTACACTGTACTTATACGGGTAATTACATAGTAGTTTCAGTGTAATTAGGGACACTCAATGTAAAGTGTTACCTTTTCTTGTTTTGTGAATGTGTGTCTAACTAAAGTAAGTTTAACTAGCTTTGTGTTCTGTTTGGTTTAATGCTCTTTACTTATGGCAGTCAATTTTGTAACCTTGCCCTGTAAAACCTGATGCTAAACAGTCTCCCAGACTGATGTTTACTTGATTATGCTGACCTCCTTTGTAAGTCACTTTGGAGAAAGGCATCTGCTAAGTGGATACATTTAAATGTATGGTGCTAAATGAAACCGCCAGATATTGAAAAAGCACCTCAATGGATTTCTTTCTGTCCCTTATGGAAATGAAAATAAAGCAGTGGAAGGCCGTAAACTCTGTATGCATCTGATGTACGGTGCATTTTCAGTCATGTTTCTTCACATTTCTTCACTTGATAACTTGAATACCACATCTTGAATATCTGTTTTTTTGGTCTGCTATTTCTGGCTGACCATAACATTGCTGAAAATTTTGAATGGATTTTGTTAAGGTGTATTAGCTTAGTCATTAGAATTAAATATATATATTTTATAAATGGCTGCTATGCTTTGAGGAAAGGTCTGGGAATCAAACTTGTAGCCTTCTCTGTTTTTGAAAAGTACATTTCTTGCCACTTTTTTATTGAAGCAATTTTTATTTTCTGTATTATAAGCAGATATTTCTTGCCCAAATAATATTTTAAACTTATTTACCTGAGTGGCCTAAGATGTAGGGAGGCAACCACTCCTGTCAAATAAAGAGATGCTAGGAACAAGATAGTGAAATGCTGGCAGAGTTGCACTCACATGCGAACACCAGTAGCTTATACTTGATGGTGCCTGTGTAAGCAGCAGCTACGACTTCAGTGAATCTCTACAATGGCAGCTTACTTTTGCTGCTATTTGCAGTCACATCAGATCAGTTAAATTATCAGAGCAATCGTAAAAGTGAAAAATGCAAATAAGGAGAGCAAAATGTCACAAGTATATCTAGAAATGAGTGGAAAAGGAAAAGCTGTTATGTGTACAGTGAATAAACATGTCCTCAGTATCTACAGTATGCTACTGTAAGGGAAAAACGTAATGTATAAATTTGTAATGTGCCTGAATGTTTAAGTAGGTCATCCTGAACAGTGCTGGTGCTGGTGCCTTATTAGTGTGCCAACCAACTTTTTTATAGCTAACCTGTACAGCTAGGTTTCCCCCCACCCTTATGATCTGCACATTAGGTAAATGCCTGACTTGCCTTAATGGTGGCGCCGGCCCTGATCCTGAACCCTTGTTCCCAACATATCACTATAAAGATGAGATTCCAGGACATTTTAGCTCTTCATTTTGTTCTCTGATAAGTTTACCTATAAGAAATCCTATTCAATGAACCAGATATTTCCTAACGACGTATTGAAATAGTTTGGGACCTTAGGATAATTCTAAGGCATAGGTGCATTTTAAGGATATACTATTTATCTATGTTGATTGGTGTCTATTAAACTGTGTTATGTAATGTAGCCTACTTCATTTAAAGCCATTGTTTTTTTATTTTTGTCAGTCAGCTATAGTGAACTGATAGAGTGCACTTGTCGATCTGTTCAAGCTTATTATAGTATAAGATATCCATCTTGAAATTCGTTGCTAATGATGACTGGATGATTCTTTATTTACACAGTATAGTCCCTAACAGTTACACTAAAAACAATTACACAGCTGCCTTACTTACAGATTATGATGATTAATATGACTCTGACACTACAGTTTATCATTTAAGTAGCACAATGACTTGCAGTCCACTATAGTCTGTAGCAGACAAAAATATTAGATGGAGACTTCAACATGGAGTTTAATTCTTTAATTTAAAGCTTTAATGTTCAATAGGAACTACAATTAGTCTTAAACCAATCACAAACAACAATTAATAATAACGTACAAACAATGTGATTGTTACATCACTTGAGTTGGAATCTGGCTACTTCAGCTACCATAAGCCTATCTGAGCCCTGTTTCGAAGTACATGATATTGTAAAATGCTATTAAAAGCAGGTATTTTATGTACTGTGTTCTACTAGTAAATGTAATTACATTTCACTCTCCCTTTTATGTTTAGATAGTACTCATCGTTAGAAAACATTAATAAAGAAAAATGCAATATCTGTCGCGTTCATGTAGTAAACGAAAAAATAAATGAAGAGGTCCCTGAGTACAGTTGAATGTCACATCATGGATACATTCTCTAACTTGTTAAAAGATGATAATTTGTGTACTTTTCAGAAAACCTTTCAGACAGTTCCTATGAGAACAGGAGAAAGGTGGGAGTTTCTTAAATCTACGGAAAACACACACACACAGATATTTGTGCACTTGTTGGCAGTATGCAGATCTACGATTGCAGTGAGGTTTGGAAAGAGCACTGGGGATGCCTGTCAGCAGTGTGAGGCATTCCTCAGCAAATTCAGCATCTGCCCAAATGCTTGCAGCCAAAATAAAAAATGCATAAATAGCCTGCAAAGCAGTTTTAATAAATGTGTAGTCACCTGTTAGTGCCAATGCAGAGGACAACAATGAATTATGAACTGAAGGTTGCTGTTTCACTGTACAAAGTGCAAACACTGTACACATTTGGAAACCACAGTATACAAGTTAGAAAATGTATGCATGGCGTTACATTCAGATGCCTTCAGGGACTTGGTAAAATGATTTGAAAGCTGGGGAATTTAACATTATTTTAGTTACTTCATCAAAGAGTCAGTTATCACATTTTTGTTTATTATATACTGCAATTTTGTAACAGTGAGTCATATTCAAAAATACCAGCAATAACAGAATGCAATTACATGTGCTAGTAGACTACGTTAAGGTGTATGTATTTAACGGCACTGTTTAACATCAGGGTGGTGCAGTGGTAGCACTGTTGCCTCGCAGTTAGGAGACCCAGGTCCTCCATGCGTGGAGTTTGCATGTTATCCCCGTGTCTGCGTGGGTTTCCTCCGGGCGCTCCGGTTTCCTCCCACAGTCCAAAGACATGCAGGTTAGGTGGATTGGCGATTCTAAATTGGCCCTAGTGTGTGCTTGGTGTGTGGGTATGTTTGTGTGTGTCCTGCGGTGGGTTGGCACCCTGCCCGGGATTGGTTCCTGCCTTGTGCCCTGTGTTGGCTGGGATTGGCTCCAGCAGACCCCCATGACCCTGTGTTCGGATTCAGCGGGTTGGAAAATGGATGGATGGATGGATGTTTAACATCAGATAGGTAAAAACAGAGCCCAAATAAGATTGTCGTGGCCCAATAGACAGCCGATTAGATTAGATTCAGATTTATCATCACTGAACATGACAACAAAATGCAGTTTTACATATAAGCAGAAATGCAAATAGTAAAATATAAATTTATACAGCAGTTAGGGGTTTGTACACATAAGATTCCCATTCAAATCATTTACAAAATATTGGTTATGCCTAGTCTGTGACTAATTGTAATTTACATTTCTTAATTATAATATTTGGTCTGTAACTAATTGTAGTTTACATTTTTTAATTAAAACATTTTCTGAAAGCAGTATGTGATGGGCAGTTTTAAATCTCTGTTGAGGTGTCAAGGTAAAATTGATGGCATCTTCAGATCACAATGGAGAGGAGGTGTGGAGTTTTGCTGATAAATTGTTGAATCTGCGAAATACAGAATCATTTGGATTAAAAGCCAGAAATCTGTATGACCATCAGCATCAAGTGACTCCGTGAGAACCCTAACTACAAAGAGGACTATTTCATTTTATGTTAGGTAGAATGCCCAGAGGGGACTGGGTGGTCTCGTGGCCTGGAACCCCTGCAGATTTTATTTTTTTCTCCAGCTTTCTGGAGTTTTTTTTTGTTTTTTCTGTCCACCCTGGCCATCGGACCTTACTCCTTTTCTATGTTAAATAATGTTGTCTTATTTTAATTTCTTATTTTGTCTTTTTTTTTTCTTTTCTTCATTATGTAAAGCACTTTGAGCTACTTTTTGTATGAAAATGTGCTATATAAATAAATGTTGTTGTTGCTGTCGAGTGCACAGATAATGCAGCTGCGAAGTTGTGTTTATTGTAACCTAAATACTGACTACATATATGTTCACTCTGTCCTTAAAGAGTTGCATAACTCCTGTCCTCTTACATTAATTTCTAGATAAGTGACTTTTTTTTTTATTTTTATGGTTGACTTACCTCAAGCAGCAGGAGACAAGTGTATAACGAATATGATGTGTATAAACTTTGAATAGAGGATCTTCTCCTACTCCAGCTTATTACATACCTGTTCTCAACCTCAGTCTCAGGAGTGGAATTACTTTTTATGGATCAGTGTAAATGATAGTATATTAAAGAACTGCTTACTGTAACCCAGAAAAAGGAAGCATGCATGTTATAAATGTTGAACTAAATATACTGTTTGTACCAACTAGTTCTGGGAGGAAAACTAGCCTATAGCATAATCCTAAGAAATGAAGAGTTCCAGTTGGTCTATTAAGCTTATTTGTGTTGTTAACAGCACTGTAGTCTCCGTATCTCATACAGGCCTTTTCAGACGTTGTCAGGGTTTCAACTACATGACCCATTAGTTGGTTCTCAAGATCCTTTATGCTAAGAAGTGCTTCCTAATTTCTATCTTAAATGCACTTCCCCTTAATTTCACTTAGATGTCTTTAAGTAGGTAACTCACTACCTACATTTCATCACCGAGTTGAATCACCCACTAAATCTTATGCTCCACATTCTTCAGACATTGCGTTTTGGCTGTTTCTTACATTTGGATTATGACTATTTATTTCAGTTATTACTCTTACTGCTCTACTATAGATATCTCAGAAAGGTGACGTTACTCATTAACTTATTCTAATGTCCCAAGGTTTTGGGCATGAAGAAATTCCATCTTGAATGCACTTTTTCATTTCATTTCCACTATGTTTGCTTTTGTATTTGATTCACTATTCATCTGAAGAATTGTCCTTGCGTTTTAGATATGACTAAATGTAATCTCTCAATAATCCTACTGCTCTGGATACTTCAAACACAGGATTTTGACATACATTTCAAGTTCTAGTTGAAGTTTGCTGTCATGTTTGCAAAGTGCAA
This sequence comes from Erpetoichthys calabaricus, assembly GCF_900747795.2. Lineage (NCBI taxonomy): Eukaryota > Metazoa > Chordata > Cladistia > Polypteriformes > Polypteridae > Erpetoichthys > Erpetoichthys calabaricus. Next base: position 283,404,581 of record NC_041397.2, on the reverse strand, counting down.
TGAAATTCCCATATCCATGTTGGACCAACATGCCACAATTTGCATGATCTGTTGAATGATAGCAAAGATGCTTTTGTGACAGTAATGGCAGTAATTTAGTGCGATTTGGAGGAATGTGCAATACAAACAAATGTAAGAGGTATTCAGAAATACATCATTCTAACAACATTTGGCTAGTGAGTCATTGCTTTCTTGCACTCTGCTAAAGTATGCCCAAAGCCGTGACATTCAGACAGAGAAAGAACTTCCAGATTTTTATAGACAATATAATATAATATTTGATTTATTAACATTATTATTCTGATAAATGAGGAGTGCTATGCTAAAATAAATTAAATTAACTTTAAATTGATGGACTGGCCTGCTGTGAAAGGTTGGTTGCATGGATGAAACAGATTATACAATGGATGGATGGAAAATGAAATACAGTATACTGTATATAGCTCACTAGTAGTCAACTAAAAATATGCATTCATTTGTAACCTGAGAAATATTCTCTTAAATAGAATGAATACAGAGTTGCAAGAAAAATTACAAACCCTTGATTTAGAACTGGGAAAAGGTAAAGCAAACTTGCTTTAGGCTGTTGTACTCCAATAATAAACAATCATGACCAATGTGCTGAGCTACAGTTATTAGTCTATGAAAAATATAATGAAAGCTTTGAAGCGGAAAAAATGTATTATTACAGGAAAAAAAAGCCTAAATGAAAGATCTTTTTCTTTTTTAATTGAGTAGACGCCCATCATCCCATTATCTCAGCTCACACATAAGCTGACCAATTGATATGCCTGTCAGTAGGCACACCCTCCTTTCATTGTTCATTTTAATAATGGAGAACCTGCTGTCCATTTTCACTCTGAAGAGGAAAACAAAGAGCTTCATTCTTGCAACATGTTTTTTTTTTTGTTCATTAGAACAGTATGTTGAATTGTATGAAAAGAAGCTGGCAAGTTTTTTAGAAATGGGATGTCTGATGGATTTTGGCAGTCATAAGCTTCTGGACTGTTAAGCTAGAATTATTTTCTGTCTCAGATTGAACAAGTACATTTATTTGTCATGTCTAATCAGAATTTTGCATGTGTCCCAAAATCAGATAAAATGAAAAAAATCTTAACATAGCCAGTATTTTATAGTGTGTTAATTATAATAAATACTTCAGTCCATTCATTTTTGAGACCCTGAAATACAGGTCAGGAGTCACCAGGGTAGGAGCATATCCTAGCAGCATTAGGTGCAATGCAGGAACCTACCCTGGGTAGGGCATTTGTCCATTGAGAACTGTGCATATCATTAACTAACTCAGGGGTTCTTAACCTGAGGTCCGTGGACCCCTGGGGGATCCATGGATAGGTTTCAGGGGGTCCTTGAAGGTCAGATAAAAATTAACATTTATATTCACTATACAGCCTGGTACTGTTGATTTTTCTTGTGTCAACTTTCATGCCAAACTTGATTTTCCTTGTGCATTACGTCTGTCACAATTATCTTTCTCGCAAGTATTTTTCTCACCTAAGCCTAATGTGTGAATTGCATACTCGTGAGAAAAATAATGCACAAGAAAAATAATGGCAACAAAAATGTCGCACGAGAAAAATTGCGTGAGAAACATCATGCGAGAAAAATAGCAGTCACCATACAGGTGAATATTTCTGGGGAAGGACTCAATAGCTGTCATCAGATTCTGAAAGGGGTCCATGACTCAAAAAAGGTTAAGAATCACTGATCTAACCAAACACATTTTCTGAATCTGTTTATTCCATCATAGGGTTTTAGGGGGCCATGCCTCACCTCCGCTATAGTAACCCACCTTGGGTGAGTGACCTGTTTATCTCATGGCAAACTTATGCATAGATCTTTTGTGGTCCAAATTAAAGTCTTAAATGAATCTAACTTTTGAATCTAACTGTTTGTGGAATATTAGAAAGATTTTGAGAAGAACAGGCTTAACAAACCTTGACCATCCTATCTACCTAGTTTCTCCAAAGTTACATCAAGTCAAGTTTTGAAGGTCACTAAAGTCCTATGCTCTATCGCACTATTTGGTAATTTATTCCATGTGTGAAAAGTTTCTAATGTTTGTGTGAAATTTACACTTAACAGTGTCCCCATGTTCTTGGTGAACTCATTTTAAAATAACGGTCTCAATCTACTTGACTAATTCCTTTCGTAATTTCAAAAAATTTTAATCATGTCACCTCTTATTCTCTGTTTGCTTGAAATGAAAAGTTTGACTGTTTTAATCATGCATTAATTATCTTTTAATCATTCATCATAACTCATACCTCTCATTTCTGGGATCAGCCAAGCTGCTCTTCTCTGGACATTTTCTAGAACTACTATGTCTTTTATATAGCCTGGAGAACAAAACTTAACAGAGTACTCCAAGTGAGGGCTCACCAGTGCGTTATAAAACTTGAGTATAACCTCCCTGGACTTGCACACTACACATATTGCTATATAAATTAACATATCTCTAGCCTTCTTGATCGCTTCTGTACACTGACTGGAGTTATGAGTAGATAGTGATGCATTCAATAAAACTCCTAGGTCCTTCTCATAAGGAATACTTTCAAGTTTGAGACCTCCCATTGTGTATTCCAATTTACATTTTTTTGCTTCCCATCTGCAATACCTTCTGTTTGCTTACCTTAAATTTCATTTGCCACAAATCTGCCCAAGTCTGTGTTCTGTTCAAGTCCTCTTTTAATGATTTGATTGATTGTAGATAATCTGCCATTCTACCCAGTTTGGCATCTTTTGCAATACTAATCAGCTTGTTATTTATGTTCTAATCCAGATCATTATATACATATATAAATATACAGTATACACACAATTTCCACCTTTATAAAAGGATAAGTGTCTGTGTATGTGTCTCTGTCTGTGTGTCCATCTGGTTGCTATGTCTCTTTCATTGCACAAGATGGTGCATCACAAACATTTTTAGTAATAAAATACATTGCATTTGTCATTCCAACATACGGCAAATCACAAACATTAAACAATGGTTTTACGAACCCCATATAAAATAGCATATAACAGAGACGTGCTTCATGGTGTACTGCAAACATTAATACTGAAGCCTCTGTTGATAACTTAGACTTCAAAACAGGTGGGTAGCACAGATAGTATATGTATATGTGTATACATATACAGTATGTATGTGTGTGTGTGTGCATATATAGGTATTTGTGTGTATATATACAGTAAATTGTCAAGCTTTTGGTTGCTAGAAGTGGTGGTGCCGCCAACTGTTTTGTCTTCTTCATCCACAGTACAGACTAACTGTAAAGTGACGTCAAATGACTCCGCCCCTTCTGGTCACTGAGCCATAAAAGTGTGTCTGCCCGGAAGGTAAGTGTCACATCTTGTCCAAGCGACCTAAGCAGAGGAGCTCCACAGCCTAACTATAACTGACAAAGACATCCATTTTAAATTAGCAGGGTGTTACAGTGGCAGCAATTTTCTTTCTTTTTGAACACCATCATGCATTATTATTGTTCAAGCCTTTAATTAAATGGAAACAGCCAGTTTGGTGCCACAAAAATTTATCAGCATATTAGCCCATTATTTTCTGAGATGACCAATGTGTGTGTGTATATATATATATATTTTGATAAAGGCGCTATATAGTGCCCGACCCGGCACAGACAGACACAGAGGCACGTGTAAAAAACACAAAGACTTTTATTTTTCTTTAGCTGGAGGGCATGTCTTCCCTGTGAACCCCCCAGCCACAACACAGTCCCAAAAAACACTTAACTCCAAACAACACAACACTCCTGTTGGCACCACCACTCCTTCCTGGCAACCTTGTCCTCTTCCTCCCGATTCTGGCCCTGAGTGGTGGTTGCCAGCCCTTTTCATAGCCCACCCGGAAGTGCTTCATGTGCTTGACCACCTGCTTCTGATTGCACTTCCAGGCGGGGCTGTAGAGTTGTCCAGGCTGGCTCAGGGACCCATGCAGAACCCCCTGGCGACCAATCCAGATCCCAACAGGGCTATGGAGAACTCCATCTCCCATGGAGCCCTGTGGGAAACTGAGGCACCATCCTCGGCCACGGAGGCTACCACCAAGTGTCCCGGGGGAGGTATTGAGGTATTGAGCAGTCCATGATTGCTCCCCAGGAACATGTGCAGAAAGGGTATCCCGGCCAGGCATGGGAGCCAGCTGCCCGCCACAATATATATATATATATATATATATATATATATATATATATATATATATATATATATATATATATATATATATTGTCACACATGCACGCATGGGAGTCAGCAACAGGGTCCAGTTATTGTTGAAGCTCTGCATGGGATTGATTGTGTGCACTAATATCTTCTCTCATTTCTTGCAGGACCACTTAAGAACTTCACTTCCTATTTCAGCATAAGACCACCCCTGGGATGATGTTACTTCCCCTTGACGACCTGCCTCTTCCTCCCTCACCACCATATAAACCGAAGAGACTACTCTTGTTTCTAACCTTCAGTTATTTTGCATTAAAGCGAACCTGACAATATACGGGGCGGATCCCCCCAAACCTTCATCTTGTTCCTTTTGTTTTCTTACTATATATATATATATACACACACACACATGCACACATATATGTAAAATAGTAGCCACCCCAACACTGAGCACTGAGGGACACCACTTTTAACCTCACCTAAATCTGATAAGTTCTCTCACCAATACGCTTTGCTTCCTGTGTTTGTTTGCCAACTTTTTACCCAACTACACACTACACCCTGAATGCCCACTTGATTTAGTTAGATGCCCAACCTATCATGCAGCACCTTCTTAAATACCTTCTGAAACTAAACTGACATATCCAGAGACAACCTGCATCCACAGGGAGATTATGCAAACTCCACAGGGCCAGTATTTGCAGTTTGTAACTAGTCTCTGTGAATATTACATAGTAGCCCTAATATGTATGAAACAATAAACATGTAAAAAATTCATAATTATTTTGCAGTTTCATAGAGGAACACTGGTTGGCACTTTTCAGCATAATATAACTGAATTCTGGCCCAGTTACTTTGCACATGGAATTTGCACATTTTTTCTGTGAGTATGTTTCTCAGGTGTTTCACCAGGTACCGCTGTTTTTTTCCCACATATATTAAACTGATGGTTGTCCCTAAATTGATCCAATATAACCGAGTATAGGTATGTGTAAAAATATGTATGGAGATGGGCTGGCACCCAGTCCAGTTCTGGTTTCTGTCTTGTGTCCAGTCCTGCAAAAACAGGTCCTGGATCCTATGACTATGATATTCTGAATTGATTTTCTCATAATTCCGTTTTTGAAAGAAATATAGTAATAGATAGATAGATAGATAGATAGATAGATAGATAGATAGATAGATAGATAGATAGATAGATAGATAGATAGATAGATAGATAGATAGATAGATAGATAGATAGATAGATAGATATTATATTAATCCCCAAGGGGAAATTCACATACTCCAGCAGCAGCATACTGATAAAAACAATATTGAAAAATTAGGGTGCAAAACACAGTGCAAGTTAAAAAGTGCAAGGTGGAGAGTGTGAGGCAGGTATAACAGTCAATAACTTTGTATAATGTTACTGTTTACCCCCCTGGTGGAATTGAAGAGTCGCATAGTGTGGGGGAGGAACAATCTCCTCAGTCTGTCAGTGGAGCAGGACATTGACAGCAGTCTGCCGCTGAAGCTGCTCCTCTGTCTGGAGATGACACTGTTTAGTGGATGCAGTGGATTCTCCATTATTGATAGGAGCCTGCTCAGCACCCGTCACTCCTCCACAGATGTCAAACTGTCCAGCTCCGTGCCTACAATAGAGCTTGCCTTCCTCACCAGTTTGTTCAGGCGTGAGGATTCTCTCTTCTTTATGCTGCCTCCCCAGCACACCACCGCGTAGAAGAGGGTGCTCACCACCACGTAGAAGCGGGCGCTTGCCACAACCGTTTGATAGAACATCTGCAGCATTTTATTGCAGATGTTGAAAGACGCCAGCTTTCTAAGGAAGTATAGTCAGCTCTGTCCTGTCTTGTACAGAGCATCAGTATTGATTATCAGTATTAATAATTACCCAAAGAAATCCATCCATCCATCCATTTTCCAACCCGCTGAATCCGAACACAGGGTCACAGGGGTCTGCTGGAGCCAATCCCAGCCAGCACAGGGCACAAGGCAGGAACCAATCCCGGGCAGGGTGCCAACCCACTGCAGGACACACACAAACACACCCACACACCAATCACACACTAGGGCCAATTTAGAATCGCCAATCCACCTAACCTGCATGTCATTGGACTGTGGGAGGAAACCAGAGTGCCCGGAGGAAACCCATGCAGACAAGGGGAAAACATGCAAACTCCACGCAGGGAGGACCCGGGAAGCGAACCCGGGTCTCCTAACTGCGAGGCAGCAGCGCTACCACTGTGCCACCGTGCTGCCCCCCAAAGAAATCCTTTTTTTTATTTAGATGTGATATACAGTACTTGACAAGCTTAAAGAAAAAAAAAACAAAAACTAAAGCTTAATTTCTCACTAAAAATCATTAAGCAGGATGTGGTGGAGAAAACCTCTTTAAAGGTAAGTAAATCCATCTGCCTTTCCTTTTTGAAACTCGTTGTAGTTAAAAATTTCCATTTTTGGTGGGGGGATCCACTTTTTTCAAATGAGAGGCTAGTACCATAACTGCAAAATCTGATGAAAACTCAAAAGCTAACAGAATCTCCTAATAATATTATTGTGATTTTTCAACTGGAGACTTAACTTTCCTTTTTGCACATACTCTTACGTGCTAATGGAATCCTCCATCTTCTTTAGCTTTATCAATTAAAATTACTTTTAATTTATTGTGTTCTTATAACGCTATAGAACCTACTAAAAAAACAAGGATGAAAAATGTTTTGCAGTATTTCAAAAGGTCACCTCAGTTCTAACTTTCTGTTCTGAATGAATATAACTAATGACAGCTCAAATAAAATAGCATTCTGCAACATTTTCAGTGTTACTGCTTTTGTCAAAAACATTACCAGTGTCATAATAATTGGACAAAAGATTCAAATCTGTCCTGATCATAGCATACATAAAAAGAATCAAAATGAAACAGGATGTATGATGATGACTCAGAAGATCGATCCAGTACCTGAAAATAGCTCAGTATTTAGTGTCCTGAGTCAGTCAGTCACAAAATCTGCAATTAGTGTTTGTGGTCTCTATTTAAAAAAAAGAAAATGCCAGATAACATTATTGTAACCCTCGTGTCCGTTATCATGTACACAGTTAATAAAACAACATTAAGTAATGGAGTTTATTGTTCTCCAAAGCTTCAGGAGGAAAAAAAGGAGGGCTGGATCAGAGTGACGGAGGAGGACTTTATAGTTTAGTGTAACTTCAACAGAACAGACTGAGCAGGAATGAAAAGAAAGAGACAACAAAATTCAAAGATTGTACCAAATGGCCATTAATGAGTAACTAAATGCATTAACCAATGAGGGTGAGGAAAAGTCCCAAAGCTGCAGTCATATTACATTACTGTCCCATTGATTTTCAGTTGTGGCCTTCACTTGTAAATTCTTAGTAAGTTGAGGACAGTCATGGCAGCCACTGTTAACTACCAATCATGTTGTTAACGACAGACAGACGACAGGGTTGGGTTGACAACCCAGCTGGGATTAACCCTTTACCCTTACCTGGCAGGAAGGTCAATGTAGTGGATGGACATACTGCCTCCCAACAGTACATATTCCCCAGACACAGTGGATAAGAGCATTCCTGTGCCAGTATGTTGGGAATTACAGTCCCGTGGGGCAGCTCTGCTGGGATCCCTTAACACCCACAAGGGGAGCTGCTGGGGAAGGCTGTCCCCACTTTCATGGGATTCCACCTGACTCAGGAGTACTTCCTTCTTGACAACAGAAGTATTCATATGTTCAGCATAAAAGTGGCCACCTCTGTCCACTGGGCGGTCAAAGTCGGGAGGAGGTGGATGAGACAGTATGGGTGGTGTAGAAGGAGAAACTTATTGCGTGTTGTGTGGTGTAGAAGGAGGGAAACTGAAACCCTGTGGAGGTATTATTACCTTTTATTTGAACCAAGGAACCGTGTTGTGATGTTTTGTCTGGTTGTTTGGGGTGCTGTAATGACCCCTACAGGCCACAAACTGGCCATAATTATGGAATGCAAATAAAGTTACATACTTTTCTAATATATATAAACTAGACATTAAGCCCGTTACAATAACGGGCGCTAGAACAGTAGTGCATAAACATTAGTAGGTACAGTCTATATTAAATGTAAAATAATAATAAAAATAAAATAGAAATGTATATGACAATACAGTAAGTATAATTAATATTACATTTATCCTCTCCTCTGTGGCTGTTGATTGATGTGTTGTGTCTGTTTGAAGATCTCTTATCCTGCCTCTCTTTATTTTAGCTTTAGCTCTGTGTGTTTTGGCATTTTTCTGACGCTCATCTTCCTCTTCTTCAAAAGATCTATTTGCTCGTCTTTGTCTTTCTCTTTGAGAATTTTTTTACGCTCATTTTCCTGTTCTTCTATAGATCTATTTGCTCTTCTGAGTCTTTCTCTTTTAGCGTTTTTCTGACGCTGATTTTCTTTTTCTTAAATCGATCTATTTGCTCGTATTTTTCTTTGTCTTTCAGCCTTTCTTTTGTTGATGTTTACTTGCTGAGCTGACCGTTCTTCCAGGAGATGTTGCATACCTCATTTACCGAAATTCAATTGGATCGGCCACGCGATATTTTATAGGTCCCGCCCTCTCTGTCTTGCGTGACGCGTCAGGTGGCCTTTGAAGCATCTGCTAAAGGCCGGTGATTCTGCCACTCATTCCGCCCTTCCCTGTACTTCCGCCTTGGCTGCGACTACCCAATCAGCACTCTCCCCAGCAATAATGTCCTTTATCGGGATTAATAAAGTATCTATCTATCTATCTATCTATCTATCTATCTATCTATCTATCTATCTATCTATCTATCTATCTATCTATCTATCTATCTATCTATCTATTAAACAGTGCCCTGCATATGCGCACTTCACCAGAAGACACACACATACGGACACATGAACGCACATGGGTTTTATTAAAGAGGATGTTTAGGGTTTTTTTTAAGTAATGTCTATTGATATTGCTGCAGTCTAACAACCTAACAAAACGTAGTGCTTCTTAAGTTTATCAAATAAATAAAAATATACAGTATAATAACAAATCATTGAAGTGAAGCATGTAGAAAATTATTGATTAATTCTATTCTTTTTTTTTCAGAAAAATGGATGTGTCCACATTGTTTGTAGAAAGGGCAGATCTGCTGGCACTAACAATGTCTCCCGCCATTGAAAAAACCTTCTTGTTTGGGACAGAGGTAGCAGACACAGTAAGGTAGTGTTTTGCCAATATGGCAATATAAGGATATGTTGGCTCATATTTCCACATCAGTAGTAAGTGCAATCTCAGATAAATTATGTACAACTAAAGCTGGTACTTGTTTATAAATGACTGGTATGATTTGCCAGCTGAAATGTGGGTGAGAGGGAACATCATACTTGGGCTCAATCACTTTTAGCATGTGTTATATATAAGAGTATGGTTGCAGATCCGATACAATATAAACACTTATTATATTTGTTATTTCTTTTGCCCAGTCTGAATTAACAAGAAGAGGTTGCCCAAATGCCATGGGGAGCAGTGTTGGAACTGCACTCTCTTTTTTCCTTGTACTGGTGATGCTCACATTTGGATGAGGCCATCTCAAATGATTAATCATGGTCGATGTACTGCTAGTAACATACCCGATTTCAGTTTAACAATGGCAGCACACTGCCTTCAACTTATCCACTTGTCTTTACTTATTACTATTGTGGTTCATTAGAAAACTGGAATGTTCCCAAACAGGAGACCTGAAGGATACAGGAAGGTCCTCAAGCTCTGACCACATCACCGAACATGTGCTAATTCAGTTGCTAAGCTACAGCTCTGTTATGGCGTCAGAGAGGAAGCTGATTTTTTAAAGTAGTTCCACACACAAAAATAAAGAGGGGAGGCCACACTGTATCTGGTGAAGTATTACTTTATTCTGTAACATTTTGGTCGACTGACTGTCTGAGCATTAAAAAAGTGCATGTAACATGCGTGGTTAAATCTAGACTATATTCACTTGGATCACAATGCGTACCAACCTGAAAGTTCTGTACGGCACGGTACAAATATGTGTATGGTTAAACCCCTATGAGTATAGTGTAATTGATATACATACTGCCCCCGTAACACAGAATATTAATGATGGGCACTGGATTGAAGCTTTGTGGTTTTTAGTGCAGTGCCTTAACCACTAAGTACATGACTGCGCATCTTAATGTATATTCTTGATTTGCACCAGCTATACTATATAAAGAAATTAGTGCACTCAAAGAAAGCCTTTGTTGTGTAAACACAGTTTTCTGTTTTTCTTTTGGGGGTCTGTTACCCAGTGATAAACTTAACAGTGAGACTTAAGTACAGTACATGATCATCAGCATAGCACAACAGCTTCATTGGAAATAAGGGCTTCAAAGGTCATTTAGGCCCTGCAAAAATGGCCAGTGTTTATATAGCCCCCACCCCGGTATCAAATGAATGTTGCTCTGTAATATGCTAGATGTGGTTGACACCATGTGATTTCTGATGTCTTGGATTTCTGTTTTGCAATATAATGAGCAATCACTCTTTTTCTTTTTGAACTAATGTTCAGTATTTCTTTTCATGGATTTCTTTTCCACATGCTCATTTATTTGAATATGCTCAAAAATAATTTAATTGCTTTAGAAGAGAAAAAATAACATTCTAGTGAATTATACAACACAATGCTTTTTTCTACATTTTTGTTGAATTTGATTATGTATTTATTATTGCTTCTGAGGTTAGCCATAATTCAGATAATAAGTCAAATATAGCTGAGAGCAGCAGTGACTAATAGCTAAGCTTTGGCCTCAGTCTATTTCAGTATGTGAATTATACCACAGATGCAGCTAATTCAGTTTCACCTCTGGGTTTGAAATTCTCCATGGAACATAAATGATGTTATTTTTGAATTCTTGATTTACCAGTTCTATATTTGTACCCAATTTCTATATTACATACACTAAAATGTCTATATTGTAGGCCCACATATTAAGTAAATATTCATTTTCATTTTGAGGTTGCACTGTTGGCTCTGGGCGGCACGGTGGCACAGTGGGTAGCGCTGCTGCCTTGCAATTGGGAGACCTGTGGACCTGGGTTCGCTTCCTGGGTCCTCCCTGCGTGGAGTTTGCATGTTCTCCCCGTGTCTGCGTGGGTTTCCTCCCACAGTCCAAACACATGCAGGTTAGGTGGATTGCCGATTCTAAATTGGCCCTAGTGTGTGCTTGGTGTGTGGGTGTGTTTGTGTGTGTCCTGCGGTGGGTTGGCACCCTGCCTGGGATTGGTTCCTGCCTTGTGCCCTGTGTTGGCTGGGATCAGCTCCAGCAGACCCCCGTGACCCTGTGTTCGGATTCAGCGGGTTGGAAAATGGATGGATGGATGGATGGACTGTTGGCTCTTGGAATGCCCCAAAGTTCCAGAGATCTTCATTTGATTTCTGTTGCAGTCACTGTCAGTATGGAGTTAGCAGCACGTTCCCCCACTGTCACAAAATCAAAAAGTGTCATGTGACCATCAGCAGAAGAAAATGGCAAAGGAGATAAAGCCCTCATATAAGATAGAGTAAAACTACAGTACTTTCATTCGAATGTGCTAGATTGTAGTAGCAGGGTGTTGTACCATGTTAGCCATTATGGATGCAATGAGAAGTCAAGCAAAATGACACCTTATATTGGCCAACTAAAAAGATGACAATATGCAAGCTTTCAAGGGAACTCAGGCCCCTTCTTCAGGCAAGATGTAATGTGCTAGATTTAAAGGGGTTGTTTCCATTACTACACTTCCGTTACTGTATAATACTTCTTCCTTCGGCTGCTCCCGTTAGGGGTTTGCCACAGCAGATCATCTTCTTCCATATCTTTCTGTCCTCTGCATTTTGTTCTGTTACACCCGTCACCTGCATGCCTTCTCTTACACATCCATAAACCTTCTCTTAGGCCTTCCTCTTTTCCTCTTCCCTGGCAGATCTATCCTTAGCATCCTTCTCCCAATATACTCAGCATCTCTCCTCTGCACAAGTCCAAACCAATGCACCCGTCACACCCAATGCAAATCTTACCATCTTTAACTCTGCCACATCCAGCTCTGTCTCCTGCTTTCTGGTCAGTGCCACTGTCTCCAACCCATATAACATAGCTGGTCTCACTACCATCCTGTAGACCTTCCCTTTCACTCTTGCTGATACCCGTCTGTCACAAATCACTCCTGACACTCTTCTCCACCCATTCCATCCTGGCTGCACTCTTTTTTTCACATCTCTTCCGCAATCCCCATTACTCTGTACTGTTAATCCCAAGGGTATAAACTCATCATTATTGTGTAATACCATCAGTAAATTGGTTGGATTTTTGTCTGTGTCTGTGTTGCACAATAGATGTGGAGCTCAAGTACAGTATGTTTTATCAACTTCCCCACAATAAAGGATGGAAGGAGCATGGAGGCATAAATTTACTCACAAGCCAGCCACAACTAGCCCAATTTACTATTGTAAATATTAAACATGCTCAGTACTTATGACACCAAATCATATACATATATGTTTTTATATGCAATGTATCTTGACATTACATTTGAAAGTTTAATGGCCAATTGGAGATGACTAAACGTTGTAGTGAAGAAGGGGTCCTATTTCTTCCAAATGGTAAAAACATTCCTTTTTTCTTTGAGGTTTTCCAACGAAACAATGTACAAACCCTTGTGGCATGTTGAACCTGAGTGGTGTGTGGCTTGTTTGTTTCAAAATTACATTTTTGTTTGTGTGAAATTCTGCAACATGCCAGGTTCTACAGTATAAATCAATTCATTTGTGATGTTCTTTGTACATATACAGTGCCTTAGGGAGGTATTCAGACCCCTTAATTTTTTTCACAATGTATTACTTTGCTGCCTTATGCTAAAATTACTTACATTTATTTTTTCCCTCACCAAGCACTCAAAAACAATCAATACACCCAGATGACAAAGTGAAAACTGGATTATAAGAATTTTTGCAAATTTAATAGAATAGAAAAAACTAAAAAGCGAGTATTCCGCTGACACAAGCATTCAAACTCTTTGCTATGACACTTGAAATTTGGCTCAGGTACACCCCATTCTATTGATCATCATTGACATGTTTCTCTCCATTGTTTGGAGTCCACCTGTAATTATTTGAAGTAAATGGACCTCTTTAGGAAAAATCACACACCTGTCTATAGAAGGTCCCACAGTTAGCATTTAGTGTGTATCAGAATAAAAACCAAACCATCAAATCAAAGGAATTGCCTGAAGAGCATAACAGAGAGGATTATGCTGAGGCACAGATCTGTGGAAGGCTACAAAAACTTTTCTGCAGTATTAAAGATTCCCATGAGAGCAGTAGAGCAGTAGTCTCCATAATTCTTAAATTTACTCTTCTTACAGTGACCACTCGGCCAAACTGAGCAATCAGTGAAGAAAGACCATTGTAAAAGAGGTGACCAAGAACCCAATGGTCACTCTAGTTGATCTCCAGAGAATTTGTGTGGAGATCAGTGCAGCTTCTAGAGGACCCATGACATCTGCAACGCTGCATTAATCTGAACTTTATGGCAGAATGTTTCTTGTCTCATGAAACCAAGATTGAGTCATTTGTCCTCAATTCTAAGTGTCACATCTTGGGGAAAGCATGCACCACTCATCACCTGCATAATAACATTCTAACAACGAAGCATATGGTGATGGTGGCAGTATCATATTGTGCCATAGTGACTGGCAGATGGAACCTCCAACCACAGACCAAAGACAACACATGAGTGGTTTGGATATCACTCTGGAAGGGTTCTTGATTGACCCAGCCAGAGCCCAGAGTTGTACCCAACCAAGCATCTCTGTACAGACCTGAAAGTAGCTGTCTACTGGTGGCCTCCAGAATTAGAATTAGAGAAAAACACTGAAATCCAGGAGTGCCAAGCTTGTTCCATCAGACTCAAGAAAACTCCAGGCTGGAATCAGTAAGTACTGAGTAAAGGCCTGAACACTTGTGCCAATGATATTTCAGTTTTTAAATTTTAATAAATTAGCAAACATTTCTAAAATTGTGATTTTGCTTTGTTATTATGGGGTGTTGAGTGTTGCTTGATGTGGGGAAAAAATTGATTTAAATGTTTTAAGCACAAGGCTACAATACAACAAAATGAGGTGGAGGCACTGAAATCCTGTAGTGTGTTTTTCCGATACCCAAAGAGAAGCTAATGTACACATAATCTGTATTGACACTATAACAATGGCAAACAGTCATTATTGTTGACATCGTCCAGCATAAAAAGAAAAAAAACCAAAAACACACAGGACGTTCAGACCTAAACATTTCTAACTAGTTCAGTAGGTTTACAGTAATTAATAGTCAAATTAATTAATAAGAAGCTAAAGCCAAAATAATTGGTGTAATCTGTAGTTATGTCCCACATTTTCGGCGTCTCTGTCATTTAACCCTTTCACAACATGACCCTTAAGGCAACCATGCTGCAGTATGTAACCCTTCGGCCTGAAGGGTTACATAGCTGAGAACCATATGGCATCCCAGTATACAGGAGAGGTATATACTAGTACTGCTTGATGGTCCCTTGTTATTATTCATTAGCTGGTCACGTGGTGTTGGATCCTTCCTTCATTCAGTCTCAAGTGTTGTTGACTGCCAGTCTGACTAAACTGAACATGGCATCATGATGACGTAATTATTTTTTTCTATCGCAGTGTGCCAAGTTTATGTTGTTTTTGTGGATAGAGACATTGAAATAGAACACAAAAGTTTTGAAATATGCCTAAAAGGAGTACATATATGACTGGAATGGAAGTATTGGAACATATTTTTCAAGACTGACAACTATGATTGTGACATTGACATTTGGGACTTAAAAAAGCTTCTTTCTGGGTGTAACCACTTCTCAGGTAAACGTTCATAAGAAGGAACTGGCTCGCACAAGACATCAAAAGTGAGTCTGTTATGCTCATGGATTTCATACCACTAAAGGCAAACCCATTACAGCTACTTGGATTTCCAAAGGCTGTCCATCACAGCCTGGGCTTTGCATTGAAGGCAGATGTTTTGAGGATTACACTAAATTTGACTATTAATTACTGTAAACCTACTGAACTAGCTAGAAATGTTTAGGTCTGAACGTCCTGTGTGTTTTTGTTTTTTTTTTTTTTTATGCTGGACGGTGTCAACAATAATGACTGTTTGCCAGTGTTATAGTGTTAATACAGATTATGTGTACATTTTATTGATGTGTAATTTGTTGCAGCAATAAAGACACTGTACATGTTTCTCAGCATGGTCAACCATTACATCAGTTAATTTCTTATTTCTTTTACACTTGGGTGTAAAACCTTCTAATATTAACTACATACTAATTATTGAGGCAAATAAAAAATTCATGTCACTAATAACTATGTAATTTCATCAGAAACCATAAGAAAAATATATACAGTTAGGTCCATAAATATTTGGACAGAGACAACTTTTTCTAATTTTGGTTCTGTACATTACCACAATGAATTTTAAATGAAACAACTCAGATGCAGTTGAAGTGCAGACTTTCAGCTTTAATTCAGTGGGGTGAACAAAACGATTGCATTAAAATGTGAGGCAACTAAAGCATTTTTTAACACAATCCCTTCATTTCAGGGGCTCAAAAGTAATTGGACAATTGACTCAAAGGCTATTTCATGGGCAGGTGTGGGCAAGTCCGTCGTTATGTCATTATCAATTAAGCAGATAAAAGGCCTGTAGTTGATTTGAGGTGTGGTGCTTGCATGTGGAAGATTTTACTGTGAACAAACAACATGCGGTCAAAGGAGCTCCCCATGCAGGTGAAAGAAACCATCCTTAAGCTGTGAAAACAGAAAAAACCCATCCGAGAAATTGCTACAATATTACGAGTGGCAAAATCTACAGTTTGGTACATCCTGAGAAAGAAAGCAAGCACTGGTGAACTCAGCAACGCAAAAAGACCTGGACGCCCACGGAAGACAACAGTGGTGGATGATCGCAGAATCATTTTCATGGTGAAGAGAAACCCCTTCACAACAGCCAACCAAGTGAACAACACTCTCCAGGGGGTAGGCGTATCGATATCCAAGTCTACCATAAAGAGAAGACTGCATGAAAGTAAATACAGAGGGTGCACTGCAAAGCCTCAAGAATACAAAGGCTAGATTGGACTTTGCTAAAGAACATCTAAAAAAGCCAGCACAGTTCTGGAAAAACATTCTTTGGACAGATGAAACCAAGATCAACCTCTACCAGAATGATGGCAAGAAAAAAGTATGGAGAAGGCGTGGAACAGCTCATTATCCAAAGCATACCATCTGTAAGCATCATCTGTAAAACACGGTGGAGGCAGTGTGATGGCTTGGGCGTGCATGGCTGACAGTGGCACTGGGACACTAGTGTTTATTGATGATGTGACACAGGACAGAAGCAGCCGAATGAATTCTGAGGTGTTCAGAGACGTACTGTCTGTTCAAATCCAGCTAAATGCAGTCAAATTGATTGGGCGGCGGTACATGATACAGATGGACAATGACCTAGAACATTCAGCCAAAGCAACCCAGGAGTTTATTTATTTATTTATTTTATTTTATTTTATTTTATTTATTTATTTATTTATTTATTTATAAAGCACTTTAAAAACAACCTCAAGGCTGACCAAAGTGCTGTACAAAGAAAAACAACACATAAACACATAAGAGCTGAAGACATTCTTAATAGAAAGTATAAAAAGTATACAAATAGCTACCATATTATACAGGGTTAAAAGCCAGACAGTAAAAATGTGTTTTTAAAAAGGAATTAAAGGCAGCTAGCGAAGGAGCCTGCCTAACATGCAATGGCAAATCGTTCCAGAGTTTTGGGGCTGCAACTGAAAAAGCTCGCTCACCTCGGAGTTTGCATCGTGTCCTGAGAACACGTAAAAGCATCTGGTCTGCTGACCTGAGGGAGCGAGATGGTACGTAAGGGTGCAGCAGTTCTGACAAATAAAGAGGGGCACACCCATTAAAAGATTTAAAAACAAATACAAGGATCTTAAAATGGATTTGAAAACGAATTGGAAGCCAGTGGAGGGAAGCCAAAATCGGGGTAACATGCTCATGCTTTCTTGTGCCAGTTAAAAATCGAGCAGCAGCGTTTTGCACCAGCTGTAGGCGAGCCATGGAGGCCTAGCTAATTCCAAAAAGAAGCACATTACAGTAATCTAGACGAGATGTTATAAAAGCATGTATCACTGTTTCAAGGTTGCGCTTAGACAACATAGGCTTGATTTTTGATTTATTAAAGCAAAGAAGTGGAAAATTCTTGAATGGCCAAGTCAGTCATCTGATCTTACCCCAATTGAGCATGCATTTCACTTGTTGAAGACTAAACTTCAGACAGAAAGGCCCACAAACAAACAGCAACTGAAAGCCGCTGCAGTAAAGGCCTGGCAGAGCATTAAAAAGGAGGAAACCCAGCATCTGGTGATGTCCATGAGTTCAAGACTTCAGGCTGTCATTGCCAGCAAAGGGTTTTCAACCAAGTATTAGAAATGAACATTTTATGTCCAGTTATTTAATTTGTCCAATTACTTGTGAGCCCCTGAAATGAAGGGATTGTGTTCAAAAACTGCTTTAGTTGCCTCACATTTTTATGCAATTGTTTTGTTCACCCCACTGAATTAAAGCTGTTTGTCTGCACTTCAACTGCATCGGAGTTGTTTCTTTTAAAATTCATTGTGGTAATGTACAGAACCAAAATTAGAAAAAAGTTGTCTCTGTCCAAATATTTATGGACCTAACTGTATTTGGCAAAAAAAGGCATATTGGAAAATTTCATTTGGCTACCTCCCCCCGAACTCAGTACAGGGGGTGGGGCTACCACAGAAACAAATGGGTTAAAAATCTTCCAACAAGTCAAAAGTCACAATCTATTTAAAGTAATAACCAGCCCTGGATTACCCATTAAGTCAAATAGGCATGTGTTTCAGGCACCAAGGGAAAGGGGACACCACAAAGCTTTTTTCCTTTAGCTATCATGTCTTTAAGTCTTTCACTGCCACGCTTGACATTAGTTGAATTTTTCGGCTGTGTTCAACTTAAATCTGCATGGTTGAAAAAAAGAAAGTTTTGGAAGGCTGGTTTGAAGGTGTTATCAGAAGTCATATCTGTGTCTGTCTCAATTCATGAGTTTCACTTCTTTTGAGTGTAAACACAGCTGCATGGGTCTTCTGTTTCATGTAATGGACCCTTAAGATCTTTATCTTATTTCTTTTTTAGATTTTTCACATAACCATGTTACGTTTTATCTGTTATTGCAGATGGGGCTCTGAGGCTAGGGATATGTGTTGGCAATCGGAAGGTTGCCGGTTCGAATCCCATAAACGCCAGAAGTGACCCTTCTCCTTTGTGCCCTTGAGTAAGGCCCTTAACCTGCAATTGCTTTGTCCTCGGTATGACGTTAACCTGTCACCAGCCCAGCAAGCAGGTTCTCCAGCTTTCCGAGGCAGGATTGGCACTCCAGCCTCTGTAAATAACCTCACACCGTTACATTGTGGTGCTGAGGTGTCACCCGTTGTTCTCGGTTCCCGATCCAGGTGGCGCTATAAGCGTGTGCTCCCAACTTCTGTCAACTTCAACACTTATTGAGTCTTAATGTCTTTTTAGTTAATCAATGGAAAGGCCAAGGGGCATCAATTGGCCTAAATCTGGCTTTGTTAATAACCCACATAAATTATACCTCTTCTTCGCAATGCTAAATACATCATTTAAACATTCACATCTACAGGGTGGGGAAAAAGTATGTGAACCTTTCAACCAATTAATCTTGCAAAAGCTACCTGTAGTTACTGAGTCTGTTCTTCTCAAGAATGATCTATTCATTTGAACATGTCCTTATCAAAAGAAATATCTGAAGGCTTTAAAGGGCTTCCCAAACGTTTTCTTACCACTGTGTTTGTAGGGAGGATAACATAATGGAGTTGCTGCTAAAAGTAAATATTACTGGTCATGGTCCTGCTGAGCTTTCTTGAAAAGATGTTTTTCTTCCATCTGAGATGGAAGGCTTTACCTACCAAACACACTGTAAAACAATTACTCTTCTTGACTATAATGATACTCATTGGTTGTACTTTCTCCTTTCTGGTGTGTTTAAGACCAGTCATCTCCTTGAATATCACACCACCCTAGTTTGGTGTCACATGCTAAACAAAAGGAAACCAAAAGGACTAAAAAAGACTGATCCCATAACTATCCCCTAAATGCACTTATTAACATACATGAATAGTTTTGTGGTTGCCTCACAGCACTAGCTTCTCGAGTATGGGTGAAGTGTTCTAGCTCTTTCTTATATATAACTAGCTGTGTAAGGCCGTGCTGTAAAAAGCCCGGGGTCCTAGAAACTATTGCAATTGTCAGAAAAAAATTGAAATGTAGAGATGTCAGGTAATTGAAAGGAACTACTCTGGGCATCTCTCTCCTAAGAGGTTTCATTTTGCCGACGTGCTTGCATCGCTTCTGTATTAGTGGCTAAGCAACTTTGTCTTTCTTAGGAGGTTTCATTTTGCCAACGTGCTCCTCTCGCTTCTGTATTGGTGGCAGGAGGAAAAGTAAAATGGATACCATTTTGCTGATGTGCTCACCTCGCTTCTGTATTAGTAGCAGCTAAGTGAGTGACTCTTTCTTCTGAGGTTTTGGTTTGCCAACGTGCTGGACTCACTAGTCCATCTCGTGTGACCTCGGAGGTGGAGCCCTTACCCCAACTCCACCTCTCACTTCCGGGCTGAACAGACACAGACACACACACCTCCACGTGTAGACGCTTATATACAAGATTTTGAAACCTTCAGTCGGCTGTCCCTTGCAGTCTTGCAGCATTTCAGTCATGAAGGCTGAGACATCAGGCAAATGCTGTGAATTTATATCATTAAGTTCTGGCACATTGATAAAACACATATGAGTTGAAGTATAAAATATAGAAAACAGTCCCTGAACAAGCCAGCTGGGCCTAGCTCAAAAACTGTTCATGCCAGTGTTGACTAGAATTCTCCTTTATGCTGTTAAGCCTTTATTTAATTAGAGTGATATCGCTACAATTGGCCACACAGCCAGTCATGTGGGTTTCACTTGAAGGAGATTTGGAGATTTGTAATTGTTCCAGTGTATATGGCAGACCATGCAACAGGTAGTAGAACACACCACTGTGATTACATAACTGTCTGCTTCATCCACACCACTAAAGCTGCTGATCTGAAAGTAGATCTCTGACCACCACCTTACTCCATGTACTGTTTTCAGTTACAATGTGAGAATTACACTATGTTAGCTTAACCACAATTGCTCCTCCAATTTCTCAATGTAAAGTGTATAGCTGCTTGGGACCTCAGCTCTCATTTTGTTGTTTAACTTCATTTATTCTTATATAGAACAGTACCTCACCCACAAGGCTGCCAGTTTTCCAATCTGAACTATTCTATACTTGGTTCATTTGTCCTGAAGGATATTGGTCTTGCATTAATGTGGAGATCTCAACTAATGCCACTCCTATTTAGTCTTTTGGCACAGTTCTTGTAAGCTAGGATCAATAGCCGAGATGTTGGACAATTTGGGATTAACAGATAAAAAGATTCTGTCGCCAGATTAGACCAGGGGTGACCAGGACGTCAATCGCGATCGACCGGTAGATCGGAAAGGTAGTGCAGGTATATCATGTTGCATTCAAAAAAAATTATTTTTAAATGTTAGTCTATCATATATCCTCCCTATGACATTTGCCACTTGATTGACATACAGGGCGGCCAGTCTGAGATCTCTTTTCTTCTAACACACTGGTCATCCTGCACCCACGATCAAACGCGCGAGCTACTGCAAAACTCCGGCTATCTGAGTAATCTAGTTAGCCTTCCAATTTATATCGACTAAAGAAGGGATTTAAAAAAAATTTGTTGGAGGGTATGGGCTGGATGTGGAATTGGAAGAGGATTTTTTTTTCTCACAATGTCACAATCGAAGTGCGTTTGTCTGATCTGTCAATCTATCACTGCTATTCCAAAAAAGGAAAATGTGGAAAGGCACTTTTGAACTGTTCATAAAAACTACGAAACTGACTTCCTTCCGAAAAGCGATCTGAGAAAGAGAAAGGAGAGGGAACTAAAATCGCAATTAATCGGACAGCCATCATTTTTCACTCGGCTGAATTCAAAAGCAAAGGCAGATGCACCGAAGCATCGTTCCGGGTGAGTCACTCGATCATTAAGCATAAGAAGTCCTTCCAAGATGGGAGAGATGATAGAAGAGGCCTTCGTTGAGGCAGATGGCTAGGGAGAAATTCCTGCTGAGATTTCGAGACCCCTGGCCAGAGAAAAAGGAGTTTCTCCTTGTTATTAAACATGCAAAATACAACCAACTTAATAACGAACAATGGCTGTTAGACTTGGCATTTTTTTTCCGATCTGACCAACATGTTGAATGAGCTTAATTTACAGCTGCAAGGAAAAGACAAAACCATGGTCAATATGATTAGCTCAGTTAATGCTGTCAAATGAAAAATGCAACATCTGTCCTCAAACCTGCAGCGCCTTGATTTGGGGAACATCCAAAACCTCGCGTCAGAGCTGGAGACTCAATGGAAGGCGTGTGCGCAACTTGACAGCATACGCTACACAGAGCAGATTGAAAATTGTCTGTTAGACTTTGACAGACAGTTTCAAGACTCAGCTTTACTTGAGCCAATCACTACTTTTAAGTGCTATCCATTTAGGGAAGATGTTGAGAGTGATTCACCCACATCAAAAATTGCAACCTAAAACTCTTCTACAGTGGAGGATGAGATTTTGACACTACAGGATGACATTCAGCTGAAGTCTGGGGCTCATGGACAGTTTTGGAACTTACTCACAGAGCAAAAGTACCCAAACATGAGGAAACGTGCTAGCTTCTTGACTGCATTATTCGGCTCTACTTATTGATGCGAGTCAGCCTTTTCCCACATGAAGATTATTAAATCCAAATACTGTAGTGACCATAAATGTATTAAACTGTTATTGTTCCATAAGGGTTATTCAGTTATGCAAGGAATGGCAACATATATTTTATGTATAAAGTATACTCAGTATATATATATGGCATTTTTAATGTAGGTAGATCATTTCGACCTGGTCATTTTAAAAGTAGTTCGCAAGCCGAAAAAGTATGGACACCTCTGGATTAGACAATGCAGAACATATTCTACTTGGGTCAGGGAGACAGTTTGACTGGGGTCTCCAAGACTCCAGGCTTGTCTGTTATAAGTTACCATGGACCTCACAGAAGTTTATTTTCTCCAGGAATGCTGCTAACTATTTTTTGGTTTCCTCTCCTCCATTGTCAATTGGTCATAGTTCAACAATTGAGTAATGTGCACATATTGGTAGACACTATTGAAGTTAATCATTTTCAGGCCTGTTTGTTTTATGTATGTTTGTTATTTGCATTTGACATATGATAACTTGTCTTTGCACTGTATGCCTGAACTCAGTGAAGAGTGCCATACCAAAAAAAAGCTCTTCAGCCCCGGGCTATCAAGGCAGGCTGGACCCCTGCTTTTGGCAGCATCTACAGTATCTCCCTAGCGGTACAACTTTGTTTTAAATATAGCACCCAAAGATCCCCGTTCAGGCCTAGTGCTTCTATCCTATCAAACGTATTATACATATATCGGGTTCATTTCAGGCCAGTACACTGATAACTGCATATTACAGCATTTACTCTTGGCACAAGTATAACTCACTATACAAACAAAGATTTTTAGCACACTGTCAAAAATGTCCTTATATGGGATATGCTGTAGAGAGTTTATAAGGTGTGAGATAAATACAGCATATATTATATAATAAATATATAATGAGCCCTGCAGTAAAATGACTGAACAGCATATTCCTTTTTTTGTTCACATCGCTTCAATGAATCTGTTTCATAACACACTGAAACTGCCTCCCACTCCTGTTATGTGTGCTCAGGCGATTCTAAATAAATCTCAGCTTATTCTAAAAATATCTCATTGAAGAAGTCAAAAATGAAACAGTAGCAGTCAAATGCTGAGTCTCTAACTGTAATTAATGCAGCCATGTTAAAAAAAGCTATGGAACAAAAATGATGGTGTGCCAGTTTACTTGAAGCACATCCAAGATATCGATGATGATGCTGCTTGACATGTGTGATGGCTTATTCTCCCAAGGAAAGAGAATTAAGGCCTTCTGTAGTATTTCTCAGAATTGTTAAATTATAAATAGTTTACAGAATGATTATTCACAATATGTAAAAAGCTTCTGAAGCCTGCTGCACAAATTTTACGGTGAAGCCACATTTTAAAACTGTAAAGTTTTTTGAGACATATTTATTTATAGTATTTATATTAAAAACATTCTTTTATGAGACAGTAATTGTAATATATAAATAGATTAGTTAACTTCGGCGCTGAACTGTTACCTGCAGAAAATGACTGAAGTTAGAGCATCAGTCTATTGAAGTGCATACTCACACACACACACTCTTACACTCACTCTTTAAGGGTCAGGTTAGAGTTTCCAATTAGCTTAATATACATGGCTTTTGGATGTGGCAGGACAATCAAAATACCTGGGAGGAAAACCAATGAAAGCACTGAGAGAAAGAACCAAATCTGCAAATACAGATAAAGAGCTTGGCCAGAATTCAATCACTGTACTGCAGTTTTTAGCGAGAGCCACCATAAGGCTCAGAATAAATGTAAAAAATATAAATGCAGCATTTACAGCCACCTATTATGAAGCACACCTAATTGAGAACAAGGTTGCAAAGGGTGAAGGCAATGTCAACAGTGTCAGGTAAACCGCAAGAAATAGAGGATGCCCTAAACTTACATTTTTCTAAGGTGTTTACAAGTGAGCAAGTGGATAACCTCCCAGAGGTAACAGGGACTACTAAGGAGGTACTGAGAGATTTGGAAATTGTAGAGGGAGAAGTGCTGCTCAGATTAAATAAGCTGAAATCAAACAAATCACCAGGACCAGATAATATTTACCCTCAAGTTCTTAAGGAGGCTAGTGAGTACATATATAAAATTATAAATGCTGAAGGACCGCAGACATTTCAGTGTCATGATCACTTTTCTACTTATTAGTATAATCATGGCTTAAATAACCAGATCAAAATTTATATACTATTCAGGGCACACAATACAGATTTTTAGTTGTGAGACAAAGACCTTTTGAAATGTAAACTTCATAGAGGTCAGCTACAAAACAAGGGATTGGCACACAATTATTTTTTTATAAACAGAAAAAAAACTCCATAAACCCTCACATTTCTGTATTTGATCACTTTTATAGGTAGGTATGGATGTGTTTGACCAGATGGCAAGGCTCTACACAGCCCTGATCATCTCCTGTCTCCTTTCCTACATAAATTTGCTGCTGTCTCATCAGTGAGCACAATTTGAGAACAAAGAAAATCTTTTGAATTTTAACAAAATGCCATGATTGTTGATTAAGTGAGTACTTTTATTATGGTTGCTATGGTTTTCTTTCCTGAAGATGACCAGGCGTGCTGTTCCACAGTCTCGGTGCAGGTATTGTCACTCTTTATTAGGACTCACTTTGAGCCCTGTTACGTTCTCCTCTGACAACCTTTCTTTTCCTAGTTATGCTTATTCTGTTGATATAAGATCTCAGTTTAATCCCATGTTCTTTAACTGTATTTTAGACTTCCTAAATGAAAGATCCAAGCATGTGTCCTGTAGAATCTCATCCTCAATACTGATCATCATAGAGCAGGGAGCTGAACCCCATAACGTATTCCTTGTTTACCTATGACTGCGTGACAGAAAATGCACATCCAAGTTCTTCTTTAAATGGTGCCAACAATTATGAAACATCTTATAGAGAAGAGACTTATCTTTTAGCACAATGCTGCCAGAACAACAATTTCTTCTTTAATGTCAGAAAAACCAATGCGCTGTTCATACACTTCAGAAAGCAAAATGCAGACCATACTAACATATAAACTAGAATGGAAGCAATGGACTAGGTCAGCAGCTTTAAATTTGTTTGAGTCAACATCACTAATAACCTTAAGTGGGCACAATGCATCATGGTGATCAACAAGAAGACTTTTTCTCTCTGAGGAAAGGTTGCATGTCTTGCTCGCTGATTTCTTTAGGCAATTTAGTCCATCTTAACTGGCTGTATTATATCGTAGTGTGACAAGTGGTGGCTCTGAGGCTAAGGATCTGCGATTGCCAGTTTGAATCCCGTAAATGCCAAAAGGGACTCTGCTCTGTTGGGCCCTTAAGCAAGGCCCTTAACCTGCAATTGCTGAGCGCTTTGAGTAGTGAGAAAAGCGCTACATAAATGCAAAGAATTATTATAATTATTATTATAACTCTTAAGCTCAGAAATACCATAGATTGATGAAAGTGGTAAAGTCAGCTCAGAATGTTATTAGCAGCCTCCAGGTCTTCTTTAGGCAAAGGGTTATGGGACTCTGGAACAAACTACCTAAACATGTAGTTGAAGCAGAAACCGTGACAGCCTTTGAGAAGAACCTGCTCTATTGAACATACAGTGCCGTACGTTTAGAGCGTATAAAAGGCGAAGTGAAGCATCTCTAAGTATAGAGATGAGTGACGTTTGACAAGAAAAGCTAAGCTTAGAGAAGAGACATTTTTTTTTTCCATTTTTTTTTCTTTTTATTCTAGGTGTATAACAACCCTTTTCTTTATTCTTGTGTGGACTGTTTCCTTTCAATTTTCACTAAATCTTTTTAAAATAAACTTTTGGACCAAGAGATTTCTTTTGGCACGTGTTTGACCCGTGCTTGATCCTGCCTTACTTACCAGCAGCTGCACTAACAGTTGGGACAGCTTAGCTATTAGTTCAACAAACAGGTTTGATGGACTAAATGGTCTCATCTCATTTGTCAAATTTTTTACATAAAACACATACTTTGGACTAGGGGGCATAACTGGCAGATGAATAAGTCGACTAAAGGGAAAAGCAGAATTGTAAGCAGTAGACAGGCAAAAGTCAGGAACCATGAAATCAAATCATTTATAGTTAACATGAGAAATAGAACAATTAATAAAGAAGATTCCAAAAAATGCTAACACTATTTTGGGTTTCTGACTCTTAAATACCATTACCATGCAGCATGCATTTGAATTAAGATCCTAAAGAAGGATACTAAGACTTGCACACTGTTGACTTTAATGGATGAGACATAAGAGAGAATGTGAAGTGCATGTCACATGATTGTCAATGGGCATTGAAACTGCAAACCTAAAATAGAAATGTGTAGTATGACCTAATCACAACACTGTAGAGAGGAGAACAATAAGCTTCTTAGAGAATCGAACGAAAGGTAAATTTCCATTAGCGCATGTGACAGTTCTACCTTTTCCTCTGAGGGATGACTTCAATCATTTCTACACTTGTACTTTGGTAACATTGTCCTTTGGGCCCTGTTTCACCACGCTGGTGCTCTATTACAGAAAAAAGCAGACTATAATGTCATTTTTGATGTGCAGTAGTGTAACCAGACTCTAGTTAAGCATGCCATAGACTTTTATAAACCAAGCAACCACACTCAAAAGCTCCAAAGTCTCTCGAGGTAAATGAATGTCCATTAAGTCCAATTATATCAGACTCGCTTTTAACAGTCTAAAGTTACAATGAGTAGCTAGGAATGATAAAAATGTAATGTATAGATGCACATTACAGCAGGCAGAGCTAAAACACATATGGTACAACTGGCACAAAGTGCTAATGTTCTCAGGCTGGCACTAGCAAAGCATATTATAATTTCTACAAACATCTGAAGCATTAATGATCAGACATTATGTCTCTCTTAGGATAGGCAAAATGATATTTAATGGTATTATCAGGATGCAACTTTTTTCTAACATATGCTGCTACTTTATATTTATCAATTACTATTTCAGTTGTCAAGAAATATAAAAATTTTAAAAATAGATTAATCTTTGAAACTCATGTTTTTCTATAACACAGTCACAGCAACAGGTAAAAGGTAACAAACACTTTTATTTAGAACCCTACTTTGCTGTAGAACACACTCATTTATAGTCCCCGATTTAGTGGTGACAAGCATGGCTTAGGAACGAAACACACAAAAACCATAAACTTATTACTGACGATGAGAACTGACCCACCATCCTTAAGACTGTGAGGCAGCTCTGTCAACATAAATAAAAAGTTTTAAAATGTTGTAAAGTAAGAAACGTCTGCTGTCTAAACAGAATTGTGTTAAAACATTTTGATAAAATAAATAGATTAGTAAATCAAAACTGGCACATTGCAAGTGAGTGTTAGTACCTTTGGCATTATACATCGCACCGGACTAACACCCGTCTGAGGTTGGTTCCAGCCATGTACACGATGGTGCTGAAATGGACTCTGACTCCAATGCAACCCTAAAATTGTATTAAGTACGCTCAGTCAGTCAGTCAGTCATTGTACAACCCGCTTTATCCTAACACAGGGTCACAGGGGTCTGCTGGAGCCAATCCCAGCCAGCACAGGGAGCAAGGCAGGAACAAACCCAGGCAGGGAGCCAGCCCACTGCAGGAAACACACACACACACACACACTAGGGACAATTTAGGATTGCCAATGCACCTAACCTGCATGTGTTTGGACTGTGGGAGGAAACCGGAGCACCCGGAGGAAACCCACGCAGACACAGGGAGAACATGCAAACTCCATGCAGGGAGGACCCGGGAAGCAAACCCAGGTCTCCTTACTGCGAGGCAACAGTGATACCACTGCACTGCCTTACAAGTAAACTGTTGAGTGATTTTTTTTAATGTAAAATCTTCCCAACTATTTATTAGATGAGGATCACAGAGTATCAAAACATCACTAATTTGTTAAACTTTCATAAAGAATAAAAACATATGATTGCTGGGGTAAACTCCAACTGCCCTGCAACCAGTGGTGGACCCACATTTTTGGTACCCCTTTGCAACCAACAACAAGGTCTGGGAAACCACTTTCATTTTCTTCAATAGGGTTGTTCCACAGTAGATCACCACATTTTTTTTTAAAAATTCAACCACTAGATATATGTTTTTTTTTTTAAAATCTCCTTATAAAGAGGGTTCCTGTCCCAAAATGTTTAAGGAATGTGGACTAAAGTCTCTTCTGGGGCCCCTCTGGGATTAGGAAAATACAAAAAGGCTGGGAAATGATAGAACATTATTCAGCCCATCAAGCTCATTTAGGAAGATGTCCAGCTATTTCATTCAGATACTTTGTAAAAGTCATCAAGGTTTCTGTTTCAAGTACAGTACAGTACACTTTGTTTCGGATTTTGTTATCCATTTGTGTGTGATGAAGTGCTTTATGGGTTTTGGCTTTAACACACTACCCCTAATTTCCACAGAGTGACTAATACATTAAAATAACTGATGGATTGACTATCAATTTCCTTCTGATCATTCTGAAGACCTGGACTGAGTTCCCTCATTATGTTTGTGGAAGTGTTTAATTGATGTTACCCTCTCAGAATATGATATGCCTTTTAGCCCTGGCAAAGATTTTATTGCTACATGGTAAAAAAAAACAAATAAAATGCCACAATACATAAAGCCTTATCTATTTTACTGCACTTATTTAAGTCCGAGCCAGCACCAGCAGGATAAGGCACAAGGGAAGAACAATCCATGTACAGAGCACTACTTCATTATTATAATATACTAGTCATTAAGCCCGTTACAATAACGGGCGCTAGAACAGTAGTGCATAAACATTAGTAGGAACAGTCTATAGTAAATGGCAAGGGACCTTGACCTCATTCTGTTTGTTGGTCGTATTTTTCTTTGTCTTTCAGCCTTTTTTTTGTTGATGTTTACTTGCTGAGCTGACCGTTCTTCATGGGCTGCCGCCATGTATTGTGTGTCTTTAATTTTCTGTGACAGTAATACTGTGTTGTACGTCCGCTGGCTTGTACGTCCATAATATACCTTTAATTTTCTCATGTGGTAATACAGGCGTGCGCGTCGGTAATATGCCTTTAATTTTCTCTGACGGTAATACTGACTTGTATGTGGCTGTAATATGCGTCACTGTATTGTATACCTTTAATTTCCTTTCGCAGTAATACTGGTTTGTATTTCCGTAAAACACCTGTAACTTCCGTGCCCCGCGCATGCGCGCTTCACCAGACGACACACACACACAGACACCTGGACGCACACAGGGATTTTATTAAAGAGGATTGTCCTTATGGCATGAAGGTAAAAATTCAGGTTTATCAACCACATTTATCATTTTTCAGTTTACCTCAGAAACTAATATATCAGTACTCTTCAATGTAAAGTCACATTTGATTCATCTTCTCAATGCGGACAAAATATGCTGCCAAGATCTGGTGTTTGTGTTTTTAATTTATTCAACTTATCCTTTTTCTCAAAATATAATTGAGACATCAATTGGCTGGGGGGTGGGGTTCAGAGCCCAAGGTATGTGATTGTTATATTTGTTTTCTAATATGATGCATTTTTAATCTTGTTTTAAAGTAAAATCACATTTCCCACAAAGCTGTTTTGATTTTTTGCAGGAGTAGCTGTTAGAGTGTGATGCATGAGATTATTACCATAAAGGTCATTACCGGTATATTGTACACCCTGGTTTTTCCAAGTCTGTGGATACAACTCAAAAACACTAGCATTGATTTCTTTTCATTATATTTGATTATTAGTTAGAACCTTTTTTTCTATCCTTTTTGACCTCAACCATTAGTTTGCGCAATTCTTTCAGTTTCTGTGCATAGATTAGTCTTTGACTTCCCCGTAATGCCTTCTGTCAACGATTTTTGGTTTCACAACCTTCACTTTAAGCTTTCCCTTGGCTAGATTATACATTTATTTTCCCTTCTCTCTATTCCATTCTTCCCTCAATCTGCTGTCATTATATAGGTTTGTTGTGTTCTAGTCTTTACCACCTCAATGCATCATACTAAGAAGGAGTATCAAAGCCTTTATTTTATACGGCATCTAATATGTTCTCATAAATTATGTTTTATAAAGCAGTTAGCACAATATATCAATCAGCGCTTTGAGTACTGAGAAAAGCGCTATATAAATGTAATGAATTATTATTAATCATTAAATGGAAAACATAACAGTTATATTAACACAAAAAGAGGAAATATGTTACAATTATAAATGTGTATAAAAGAATGAGCCCTTTAGCTTTTGAATGCTAGGAGTGAACAAGATTCACAGACAGGGATCAGGAAAGAGCTTCATAAAATGGCTACAATTAAACTCTGAATGCTTCAAGGGTTGCACAGCAAGGCTTTAGGAATATGAGACATGTTTTTAGAAGATTTGAGGTATATTATCACTTAATATGGGATAAGAAATATCCATATTATTCATGGTTTTTTTTGCTCTGAAAGAAAGGCTCATAATCCCAAAGCAAAAGCAGACAGATGTTCATATACTATTTTATATGCAGGCTTCAGGACAGCTGAGAAACATTAATTTTGGAATATAATTAAGCACATGCATAGCCCGTGCTGTACATACATAGAGGAGATTTTAAAAAAGAGAGTATTTTAGGACCATTAAGGGCCTTCTTCAGGTAACACTAAATAACACCTCAATAACGTTTGTCAGTAAGGGGAAAGAAAATCTTCTATGAAGAATAAAGTAAAACAAAACAGGAGCCTCAGCAGCTTAATGGATTAAAACTTTTTATACATTCCCCTTTGAGATAACTCATTTCTTTATTCACCTTTGAATTTCATTATTTTGCAAATGGTGGACATTTTTTGAACTGAATATATGAATATATGCACATAATGTATATACAGTAGTCCCTCCTCGATCGCGGGGGTTGCGTTCCAAAACCCCCCGCGAAAGGTGAAAATCTGCGAAGTAGAAACCATATGTTTATATGGTTATTTTTATATTGTCATGCTTGGGTCACAGATTTGCACAGAAACACAGGAGGTTGTAGAGAGACAGGAACTTTATTCAAACACTGCAAACAAACATTTGTCTCTTTTTCAAAAGTTTAAACTGTGCTCCATGACAAGAAAGAGATGACAGTTCTGTCTCACAATTAAAAGAATGCAAACATATCTTCCTTTTCAAAGGAGTGCGCGTCAGGAGCAGAGAATGTCAGAGAGAGAGAGAGAAAAAAAGAAAACAAAAATCAATAGGGCTGTTTGGCTTTTAAGTATGCGAAGCACCGCCGGACAAAGCAGCTGCAAGGATGTACAATGTAAAGGTAGTCTTTCAGTATTTTTTAGAGGAGCGTCCGTATCCTCTAGGCCAGTGTGCGAACAGCCCATCTGCTCACACCCCCTCCGTCAGGAGCAGAGAATGTCAGAGAGAGAGAGAGAGAGAAAAACAAACAATTAAAAATCAATACGTGCCGTTCAAGCTTTTAAGTATGCGAAGCACCATGCGGGAAGCATGTTGCTTGACAAAGCAGCTGCACAGAAGGGAGCAACGTGAAGGTAATCTTTCAGCATTTTTAGACGTGTGTCCGTATCGTCTAGGGGTGTGAACAGCCCCTCTGCTCACACGTCAGGAGCAGAGAATGTCAGAGCAAGAGAGAGAGAGAAAGGCAAACAATCAAAAATCAATACGTGCTGTTTGATCTTTTAAGTATGCGAAGCACAGTGCGGGAAGCATATCGCTTGACAAAGCAGCCATATGTAAGCCCAGCAAGGAAGAGAGCAATGTGAAGGTAATCTTTCAGCGTTTTTTGAGGAGCGGCTGTATCCTCTAGGGGTGCAAACAGCCCCCGTGCTCACAATATATTTGAGGAGTTTTATTTATTACGTAATACGCGCTCTGGTCGGGTAGCTTCTCAGCCATCTACCAATAGCGACCCTTATATGAAATCAACTGGGCAAACCAACTGAGGAAGCATGTACCAGAAATTAAAAGACCCATTGTCCGCAGAAATCCGTGAACCAGCAAAAATCCGCGATATATATTTGAATATGCCTACATATAAAATCTGCGATAGAGTGAACCCGTGAAAGTTGAAGCGTGATATAGCGAGGGATTACTATATTCATAAATATATATCTCTCTATTATATAAAAAAATCCTGGGACAAGACGAGACTTTTTAGCCTGGGATGAGACGTAACCTTTTCAGAGAGATACTTTCAAGTCCCATGAGACGAGACTTTGTGCCAAGAGATTTAACCACGCCCGGGGCCGGAAATAAAAGACAAAGAGTAGATGACAAAGTAGAACACCATAAAGAGGTTCAAAAACGTTGGCGAAATACACATGCAGAGCAGGTTAGAGATAATGAAAGTACTAAAATTCGAAAGTCTCAAAAAAAATGACAGTAAAGATCGCATTAGCACAAACAAACAGAAATAATAGAACAAAGAAAAGAGATCAAATATATTGTTCGGATTTAAACTTTAAGTCAGAGACTTGTAGATCGTCTAATTCGTGTTGCCATCAGGGAAAAGTAGTGTTTCTTCCCAATGAAGAGGCATATCTGTAAGAATTAAAAGATTTTTTTGTTTGGTGAAAGTGAAATCCACATGCGAGAGCAGCAGTGACGCAAATTGGCTGGCACGTAGCACAGGCCGGGGGGTTGGCAAGCGAAGCAAGCAGGAGGCGAAGCCCCCTAGTATATAAATATATTTGAATACAGTAATCGCTCCTCGATCGCGGGAGTTGCGTTCCAGAGCCACCCGCGAAATAAGAAAATCCGCGAAGTAGAAACCATATGTTTATATGGTTATTTTTATATTGTCATGCTTGGGTCACAGATTTGCGCAGAAACACAGGAGGTTGTAGAGAGACAGGAACGTTATTCAAACACTGCAAACAAACATTTGTCTCTTTTTCAAAAGTTTAAACTGTGCTCCGTGACAAGACAGAGATGACAGTTCTGTCTCACAATTAAAAGAATGCAAACATATCTTCCTCTTCAAAGGAAACAGAGAGGAAAGCAAACAAATCAATAGGGCTGTTTGCTTTTAAGTATGCGAAGCACCGCGGCACAAAGCTGTTGAAGGCAGCAGCTCACACCCCCTCCGTCAGGAGCAGGGAGAGAGACAGAGAGAGACAGAGTTTGTTTTTCAGTCAAAAATCAATACGTGCCCTTTGAGCTTTTAAGTATGCGAAGCACAGTGCAGCATGTTGCTTCACTAAGCAGCTGCACAGAAGGTAGCAACGTGAAGATAATCTTTCAGCATTTTTAGACGAGCGTCCGTATCATCTAGGTGTGCGAACAGCCCCCCTGCTCACACCCCCTACGTCAGGATCAGAGAAAGGTAGCGCAAGAGAGAAAGAGAGAAAGTAAGTTGGGTTTCTTCTCAGCCATCTGCCAATAGCGTCCCTTGTATGAAATCAACTGGGCAAACCAACTGAGGAAGCATGTACCAGAAATTAAAAGACCCATTGTCCTCAGAAATCCGCGAACCAGCAAAAAATCTGTGATATATATTTAAATATGCTTACATATAAAATCCGCGATAGAGTGAAGCTGCGAAAGGCGAAGCGCGATATTGCGAGGGATCACTGTATATGTAAATGACTGTCATTTAATTCTCTCTTTATTGGCCTTCTTTCACAAAACAACTAACTAGAACAATATTACCTTATAGACACAATAGTCGTCTGTCAGACCGGTCACAATGATCACAATACAAAACCTAAACAAAGCCCAAACACCCAACTATTCACATTTCCTCATCTGACTTGTTCTTCTGTCATTAATTCACAATTGTACTATGTCTTCCATATGTTAAATTGATTTCTACAGTACAATATTCTCTATTCTTCATATCTTACCCATTCACTGTCCCTTCTAGTGTCTGCCATTTCTGCCCTTTCAGACTTTTTGTTCCCTTTTTAACATACCTATGTCTTTTTCTATTTTATGGTATCATTTATTTGTAAATATTATGGTGGTTTAGTCTGTGTAATACTACTTTATAGAACTAAAACTCATTAATAGATTCAGTGGCAACATTCAAAATGCTTTCATTCATGTATCCCATTTCTAAGCTGCCTAATTCATTTAAGAGTTGAAGGAGAAAGGTTTTACATTAACAAAGGTTTACTTTAATCCTAAAGTGTAGACTTTTCAGTTCAAAGGTCCATCCATCCATCCATCCATCCATTGTCTCCCGCTTATCCGAGGTCGGGTCGCGGGGGCAGCAGCTTGAGCAGAGATGCCCAGACTTCCCTCTCCCCGGCCACTTCTTCTAGCTCTTCCGGGAGAATCCCAAGGCGTTCCCAGGCCAGTCCAGAAACATAGTCCCTCCAACGTGTCCTGGGTCTTCCCCGGGGCCTCCTCCCGGTTAGACGTGCCCGGAACACCTCACCAGGGAGGCGTCCAGGAGGCATCCTGATCAGATGCCCGAGCCACCTCATCTGACTCCTCTCGATGCGGAGGAGCAGCGGCTCTACTCTGAGCCCCTCCCGGATGACTGAGCTTCTCACCCTATCTTTAAGGGAAAGCCCAGTTCAAAGGTCACACTCTGGAATTCAGCAAGATTTGTGAATTCTTTGCCCAGGAGAGACTGATAGAAGAAAAGAAGCACCTTAACTAACACTTCTGTGCTGATTAACGCGAGTACCATAGGGTGTCTAAGAGCTGCAAGCACTTATACATTCAATATTGACTCAGTTCAGCTAGAAACCTGCGTAAGGTCACTGTGCTGGGCATCCTTAGTGCCTTGGTACTTTTTTTTTTTTTTTTTTTTTTTAATATACAGAAAATCCCTGACAAGGTCTGAGAGGTAAGAGCCTGTTCTAGAAACACTAGGGTCAAGCTGGGAACCAAATCGGAAGAGGGTGCCAATCCATTATAATAAAGCATGCTCTTATCTCACCCGCACTCACAGTGGTCTTGTTCTTGTTCACTTAATCCAATATGAATTGAGCTCACCTCTTATGTGTTCAAGGCTAGAATCCAGTTCTAGGCGGGGAAAATTTCCACAGTCAATCTAAGACACATACACAGTCAACAATGGAGGCAATCTGGAGACAGTTATGTTTCATTTAGCGCAGTGTAAGGAAACTGTTATGATTGGAACATAAACAATAAAAAATAAGTAAATCCCTCATACTATGTCAAAGCTGAATCGGGGGAAAAAGTTCTAGATCAAGGGTGAGAAACATCTGTCTGGAGGGCCTCAGTGGCTGCATGTTTTTGTTCCAACCCAATTGCTTCATGAGAATTAGTTTATTGCTAGTGAAGCACTGTATTGCTAAAGTGACATTCTTTTTCTTCACATTAGTTATTTCGCTTGTTAAGATTTCCCATCCTTAATTGCCTATTCTAGTCTTAAACAACTGATTTCACTGTTTTCATTTGCTCCTTAGTACCAATATGATGTAAATGACAAAGGAACCAGCAGTTCTCTATTCAACTTGTCTCATTTTACACCTCTGTGTATTCATCATAAACTATCAGGTTTAATAAAATACTTGGAAGGAAACCAAAGAGAAAAAAGTGAAGGACCGATAATTGCTCATCTGCTTTAGGTTTCACATCATTAGGGTGGTATCCTTGGAAAAGAAAAGGACCTGACATGGCAAAGTTAAACACTAATAAGCTATTAAATTAAATATGGTATTGGCAAATATTAATTTCTAATTAGGTAACTGGGTTGGAACAAAAATTGCAGCCACTGTGGCCCACCAAGATTGACATGGCTCACCCCATTCTAGATTATGAAGTAGTATTGCTTACCACTGAAGCACAGTGATGTCTACATCTTTTGTAAAGTCTACCTAACATAAAATGGCAGTTAAGATCTTCTTGTCAGATAAACTGTAAAATACTCATCTGAGGACACCAAATGGCTTCTATTGTGCAGTTCCATATAAAAGAACATGTAGCACTAGTTCAAGAGGTAACACTTACTGAAAATGTCTTACAATACACTTCTTATAAAAGACACAATGATTCATTGTTTCAAATGGCAGAGGACTACTAGGGTTTAATGACTCATAAAAGCTCGAGGCTACACAATGAACTCTTTGAGGGCAGGTGCTCAAAGTTTAAGAATGGGCATTATGTACACGCAAAGTATGAAATGAAAGCATCTATATATTAAAAAAATGTACACATCTATTAGGTAATAACATTAATTTTTTATTGATTTTTATTTTTTTCTGAATTTTATTTTTCAAAACAAATTTTGACAATAGTAAGGATAAAAGCATGAAAATGGCCCCAACGAGTGAATTAAACGTAATGTGAATAACAGTTTACACTCCTAAAACTGAATTTTATGGTTCTTTACACTGTTGTGTGGTTCTTTTTAGAACCATTGCCATTAGTGTACATTTTCAAAAATTAAGGTGCCAGAGTGGCTCTTTATTGCAATGGTATAGGGGAACCATTTGTGGTTCCCAAAAGACCCATCCACATGAAGGTTTCAGAAAGAACCTTAATTACTTAAATCTGTAACAAGCCCCATACACTCTTAAAGACAATGGCTCTTTAATGTCACACTTTGGTGAAAATGTGTTCTAAAGTAAAACATTTTTTACATCAAAAAAAGCCTGGTCTGTCTGGCCTTTTATAATGGAGATGGTGTAAACCAGGGCATGTAACAGTCAAGGAAACAATCTGCTGTTGGAATGTTAGCAGTGGGTGTCCATACAAACTACATGTCCAGGGAGTTTTCTCACTCCATTGTAGCTGTTGTTTATGTTCCTCCACAGGCAGATGTAGGGACAGCGTGTGACATCATACATCACGAGACTTCAGACGCAACAACCAGAGGCTTTCATTTCCATTTCTGGCAAATTAAATCATACTACACTGGACTGGACTATGACTTCCTTCTGTTAGTATGTTGATTGTCCCACCAGAAAGAACAGGACAATTGACCTGCTTTATGTGAATGTGAGGTATGCTTACCAAGTCACTCCCTTCCCTTCTCTGGGTAAATCTGACCACAATCTGGTTTATCTACAGCCTCAGAAAAAGTCTCTAGATGAAAGACAACATACAACTACATGCTCCATCAGGAAATGATCTCCTGAAGCTGAAAATGCTCTTAGGGACAGTTTTGAATCTACTGACTGAAGTGTTCTGCAGGAACCCCTTCGAGAGGATATTACGTGACAGACTATTTGAACTTCTGGATGGACACTGTTATTCCAGTTAAAACTGTAAACTTTGGATTACCAGTCATGTTAAGGGCCTTCTAAAGAAGAATAAGAAATAATAAAAAAGGGCCAAGCAGAGTTTAGGAGTGTACAGAAGGAACAAGTGTACAGAAGGAGTCCTACAGGAAGAAGGTAGAGCATAAGCTGCAGCAAAATAACATCAGGGAGGGCTGCATGATCCATGTTGGCAGCTTGGGGAAGTGGTGGATGAGCAGATGTGAGAGAGGTAGTGGTGGCCAGTGAGTTTATGGAAGTTAAACAGGAGAAGGGCATTCAAACTGGTTGTAGAAAAGATTGAACTCATTCACTGTCTCCACATGGTCCTCTGCTGTACAGCTGTTCCTTTGCTTATAGCCTGTGATTCGGTTATAAGGCTGCAGCTTATACCTTTGCTCCATCCAGGATTACATACTAGTTTTCTGTCAATTGACATTTGAGCTTGGTTTTTTAACTTATTGACAGCAACATGTAAAGCAAATGCTTTTTTTTTCTTTGGTTATATTCTTGAATAAAAGCGTATGTGTTTATTTGATATTTGGAAAAAAGTCTTCACACATTATACACTTCATATCATTATTAGTATAACATGAAAAAAAATTCTGCTTTAGGTATATGTTCAGCATTTCTTGCCTCCCATTTCCTGTCATCCTACACTTACACAGATCTTTGTAGACACGGAACACACATGAAATGCATGTATTCCAAATAAGGATATATTGTATTATTTACCCTATACAACTATAGGCACCTCACCTCATATGCAGATAAGGAGCTTTGGTTTGAGCTGGGAGAACTTTTTGCCTGAGTTGAGCTCTGTCAAGGAGGGGGATGGGACAGCAGGCTGCTTGCTGCTTGAGCTGATTGATGCATTTACAAAACAAAAGACGCTGATGGTAGAGGTGTGAAGGGATTTAAGGTGGGCTGGGATTATACATTTTTTCGTTGGCTTCAGGGATTCTAGTGTTAGCAAAAGTACCTCTTTCAGCTTTCTTCGCAATCCACAATTCCAATCACAGTCACAATTCACTTATTTTCTACTCCACTACTCCACCCCAGGCAAGCATTGTTCTTCTACTCGTCCAACTCCAATTCACCTAGATAAGGTCAAATGGCATGTTTTATAATAGACTTGGGAATACTTCTGGTGTAACAACATTACACCGAGGAAGCACCTCCTGGTTAGGCGGAACCCCCCCTAAAGTATAGAAGTCTTTACCTATCATCTCCCAGCCTGGCTGCCCAGAGGGATTCTGCCACTTATAGTTTTAGGGGAAGAAATTGCCCCAGAAAGCAGCTTCTTTTTAGTCATCCCTTATGAAGTCTTCCTGACTGGTATATATGTTTATATTTATATATATAAATGTTATTTTTAAATACAAAATAGATGGGCCTGACAGTCTGTTAAGGTGGAAACAGCCCCATGAGGCCTGCTTTTTTTAGTAGGCCTCTTTAGATTTATGAGGCCTTCTCCTGGAGACACAGCCTCGTCCTTTGAATTTTTGGGAGTCCAGCAATTCATAACAAATGACAGCTGCCTGTATGGCTGGTACAGGAAGATTTTCATTTTACACACTTTGAGAATACTGGAGAAGGAAGCAAAGACTTTGTGAGTAAAAGATAAATAGGAACTCCACACATGAGTTTGTAGCTTTTCTTCAATCAATCAATCAATTAATCAAAAATGTATTTATAAAACACATTTAAACACAACAAATGCTGACCAAAGTGATGTATATACATTCAGAATAAAAACAACTTCATAATTCAATCAATAAATGTACTAAACATATTAAAATAAGTTATGAACAAATTCAAATAAAACACATAAATATAAACCATATCAAACCATTGAAAATAATCCAATTAAAATATGACACTAGTACCTTTAAGCATCTCCATATGCCAATGAGAAAAGAACAGATTATAATTTAGATTTAAAAATATCAATAGTGTTGGAATGGCTGATGTAGAAAGGTGGACTATTCCATAGAACATGGGGCAGACATAGAAAAAAAAGCACAATCACCCTTAATTTTCAACCAAGACTTTGGGATAGAAAAAAGGTTTTTGATCAGATGATCTCAAAAGGCTACAAGTGGAGTAGGAGTGAAGGAGGTCTGAGATATAATATGGTACCAAACCATGAAGTGCGTTACGCCTTCTTAGCGCTAGACCCGAGCGTAACTTGGGCTGTAAAAATAGTGCTAAACGTGGTAGTCTTGAGTGTCATTCAGACAACGTAATAGAAGCATCTCATATAAGCGTTAGATTGAGGATTACTCAGGCAATCAAAGTGCCAACAGCATTACTGCCAAGTGTTACTCAGGCAACGGTATAAGCCTGTCTTATATAAGCGTAAGGCCCGAGCGTTAGCTGGACAACAGTGTAGGCGTGTCTTCTCCTAGCCTCATAATGGCATATTGTAAGAAACGTCTGTCATCAGCTGTGATGACAAAGTGAATCTGTCTTTGGACAGTGAAATTAAAACAGATAGTGAAACTGAAAGTGATTCTGATGAATCCAAAAGTAACACTTGCATCGCTCGCACATGTGCATAGTTTTGTTTATATTATTATTCATCATCATTATTATTATTATTATTTGTATCATTATTATACTTTTTATACTTCTGACTTACAGTGTTTTGCACGTTTAACAGCAGAAAGATGAGATTTGAGAAAAAATGTAATGGTAAGAAGGTTAAAGACAAATAATCAAACTTCAAACTGGATTCTTTATTTTACTAGCCACCATTGAAGAAAGGCAAGCAATGAAGAAATATGTTCATCAGTCAGGAGCTGAGCAGCTGCATTTCAGACCAGCAGCAAATAGAATAGAGAAGATTAACTTACATCCAAATAGGGACAATTATAATAGTCACGAAAAGAAGAAATGTAATTGTGAAAAACTATCTTTAAGTCTTTAAAAGAAAGCACAGATTTAAGTTTGGCAATCCCCTTGAGATGAAAGAAATGGCCCTTTACCACACTGTTAATTTGTTTGTCATCAAATACTGTATGACAACAAGGTTTCTGACGTGGGTGTGCACACATTATGCCAGAGGTCCTAAATAATTAGTTATACTATTTAATTGAATTTGGAGATCCAAATATAATATTTTCAGTTTTACTTTCATTTATCTGAAGGAAGTTGTCTTGACATCCAATTCTTAACATTCTCAAAACAAAAGGCCTGAATTAGCATAAGCTGCCCTAATTCGGGTGTTCATAATAAATGTAATGATTTATTTTGTAACAAAGAAGTATTTAATTAATAAGAATAGTTGTGTAAAATATTTGTAATATTAAAATATGTGCTTCGATTTAAATGTATAAAACCTAAATATCCTTAATTGTACTAGAAATTTGTCATTTTTCACTCTCTGATAGGGGTGCATAGAGAGCTAGATCCCTAGTTAAGTATCAAAAATCTAAAATAACATATTTGTAATCACTGACTTTAAAATGGTCTAAAACAATAACCCACGTGCTTATGTTTAAAATGTGTAATTTTTAACCTCTGAAGAATGGCTGTTAGAGAGCAAGGACCACTGGTAAAGAATGAAATATCAAAGATATTATCACATTTATGATATAAATCTCAAAATACCATAAAATGACACTCCACATGCCTATATTACCAATCCTCATTTTTTGACATTTTGTGAAATAGAGTAATTTTGACCCTTTGTCCTTTGCATCCCATTGTTGTTGGGGCATGCACAAGCATTGCACCATGCATGAACATTTTTGCTAAAGACCCTTACTAGTTAATGCTTTATCATAAATATGGTCCAAAAATAAGGGTTATTTGGGTCTAAAGGCCCAGAAATAGAACATGAACCCCCAAAAGCTCGACATCATGCAGAAGCAGATATTAAGGTGAATCAAACAGTTTATCAATGTGGGAGTTTTCTCATACTGGTGAGTAAGGAGGCGCTGGACCAAAAAACTGAAATGATTTCAAAGCGTTCCCGTGTAATTCTTATGAATACAATTATGATGTTTAGAGAGTCATCATAATTTAGTGGCAACTGAGTGTTATCTACATAAAAGTGGAAAGAAACATTTTTTTGAAAAATTGAACCTAAAGCAATCATATACAAAGAGTGTTAATAGACAGAGAGAGACAGACAGACAAACAATGACAGAGAGTGCACAAAGACACCAACAGAATTATGTTATGGGGGGACAACATGATACTAGCCGTGTCTTTTCCTTGTAATAGAGTAACTAGTAGTGTTAGGCTTTTGAAGTACAGTGTTTCTGTTTATAATTGTTTAATAAACACTCTTGTATTTGGGCTTAACTTTTATTGCATACAGTCATATGAAAAAGTTTGGGAATCCCTCTCAGCCTGCATAATAATTTACTCTACTTTCAACAAAAAAGATAACAGTGGTATGTCTTTCATTTCCTAGGAACATCTGAGTACTGGGGCATTTTCCGAACAAAGATTTTTAGTGAAGCAGTATTTAGTTGTATGAAATTAAATCAAATGTGAAAAACTGGATGAGTGAAACCATGGGATCCTCAAAGCAACTCTTAAAAGATCTGAAAACAAAGATTGTTCAGTATCATGGTTTAGGGGAAGACTACAGAAAGCTATCTCAGAGGTTTAAACTGTCAGTTTGAACTGTAAGGAATGTAATCAGGAAATGGAAGGCCACAGGCACAGTTGCCGCTGTTAAACCCAGCAGGTCTGGCAGGCCAAGAAAAATACAGGAGCGGCATATGCACAGGATTGTGCGAATGGTTACAGACAACCCACAGATTACCTCCAAATACCTGTAAGAACATCTTGCTGCAGATGGTGTATCTGTATATCATTCTGCAATTCAGCACAGTTTGCACAAAGAACATCTGTATGGCAGGGTGATGAGAAAGAAGCCCTTTCTGCACTCACGCCACAAACAGAGTCGCTTGTTGTAAGCAAATGCTCATTTAGACAAGCCAGATTAATTTTGGAACAAAGTGCTTTGGACTGATGAGACAAAAATTGAGTTATTTGGTCATAACAAAAAGCGCTTTGCATGGCGGAAGAAGAACACCGCATTCCAAGAAAAACACCTACTGTCAAATTTGGTGGCGGTTCCATCATGCTGTGGGGTTGTGTGGCTAGTTCAGGGACTGGGGCCCTTGTTAAAGTCGAGGGTCAGATGAATTCAACTCAATATCAACAATTTCTTCAGGATAATGTTCAAGCATCAGTCACAAAGTTGAAGTTACGCAGGGGTTGGATATTCCAACAAGACAATGACCCAAAACACAGTTTGAAATCTACAAAGGCATTCATACAGAGGGAGAAGTACAATGTTCTGGAATGGCCGGCACAGTCCCCTGACTTGAATATCATCGAAAATCTATGGGATGATTTGAAGCAGGCTGTCCATGCTCGGTAAAAATACCTCCATCCAGAATCCAGACACTCATCAAAGGCTATAGGAGGTGTCTAGAGGCTGTTATATTTGCAAAAGGAGGCTCAACTAAGTATTGATTGTAATATCTCTGTCGGGGTGCCCAAATTTATGCACCTGTCTAATTTTATTATGATGCATATTGCATATTTTCTGTTAATCCAATAAACTTGATGTCACTGCTGAAATACTACTGTTTCCATAAGACATGTCATATATTAAAAGGAA
Organism: Erpetoichthys calabaricus; assembly: GCF_900747795.2. NCBI lineage: Eukaryota > Metazoa > Chordata > Cladistia > Polypteriformes > Polypteridae > Erpetoichthys > Erpetoichthys calabaricus. The sequence continues at coordinate 283,361,604 of NC_041397.2, read as the reverse complement.
GTTGCTACTTTGAAAGTTCAGCCAATGATAAACAAAAATCCAAAGATTTAAAAGGGGTCATCAGACTTTTTCATATGACTGTATGTGTGTCTCAGTTCATCCATCTTTATTCCCATTACAACATTTTATATGAAGTACAGTAAATGTAGTGTGTTCCGATGTTGCCCCCACACATTAGTTACTAACAAGTCAGTCCTCTTCCTTCAGATGCCATATCTATGTAATTCAGCAACAGCTAATAAAATGAAATGGAACTCAGTACTGCTTAAGTCAACTAGCATGGGGCCTTCAAAACAGAAAATGGCTTGAAAAAGGCAGAAAAAATGGTCGCTTGAATTAGGAAACTGGTTTCAGTTATCAAAGTTCATATTAAGCCCGGAAACAAAGGGAATTGATTTAAGAACATTTATGTTAGGCAGAATGCCCAGTGGGGGCTGGATGGTCTTTTGGCCTTGGAACCCCCTACATGCTTTGTTTTTTCGAGTTTTTTCTGTCCTCTCAGCCATCTGACCTTATTTTTTTGTTACTTATTCCCTTAATATTATTGCCTAATCTTAATTGTTTTTATTTTCTTTCAACTTTCTCTTTGATTTCTTGTAAAGCACTTTGTGCTACATTTTCTGTATGAAAATGTGCTACTGTATATAAATAAATGTTGTCATTTAAATGCAATGAAAGAGCAAGAATAAATTAATAATAAAAAAACAACAAATAAATGGTGGTTCTGGGCTATATGTGCGATATTATTTGTCCAGGGTTCTGTCCTGAGTTAATTTAAATCTTGAATATGATAATGTGGCTTCTCTTGGCAATAACGAAAAGGGAGAACAGAAATAGTCTAACATCATTTGGACCAACACATGTAACTGAATGCTTGGAAAAGCAAAACATCAAATTAATGCTCCTAAATATATTTTTTTAGCTTGCATGCTTAAGTTTTGCCAAAGATTTCATCAAGCCAGTGCCTCCAGAGGACATATTTTAATATAAAAGAGGAAGTGGAGCATTAACTGATCAGTCCTTGCAATAAAAGAAAACCTCCAGAGGCACACATGCATAATTATCAGAGCCCTGTCAATTTATTAATATATTTAGATGTGTGAACAATTCAGCTATGCAGAAATGCTAGAGATTATCTGCAACAACATACTGTCTATGTAATGCACATTTATAATTTTTTGTAAAGTACTACATTTAAAGATTTTCGGAATGTTGCTATTCACAAATACTGTAGCTGGCCACAGTATTCTATGATGACAAATGCAGAAAGACAACTGTCTAAAGGAAACACACATCTATTCATCCACCTAGGCATTCATCTTTTAACCTCGTAGGTCAATCCTGGGCCTAAAGGAGCTGCAGCGTAGGGATGGAACTACGTAGCTCTGATTAGACGTCAATGACATGCACAGAGGACATAAAATTTCTTTGCTGAAAAGAAAAATGATAAAAAAACCAAAAATGAACATAAAAGCTCTGCACAGAAAGCAGAGCGGCACAAGAGTGAACCTGGCCACCTGCACTGTGAAGCTGCAATAAAACCCATGGTGCCTCAGAGCCACCTCTAATGGAAACACTTATCTTTATTTCCTCTAGTGTAATTTAGTTTTCAATTATTTTCTGGAAATAGATTACTTTTGGAAAGTAATCTATCGAAATGTTTCCAGACACATTCACTGTCATTAATATTCACTGTGGTCTATAATACATAGTGGCCTTGAAGTGCAAATTCTAAGCACATAGAATATGTGTAACAAATTAAAACTGGTATAAACTAAAAAGGCACACACTGCAATGAATGTTAAAATAGGGCACCATAAATATAAATGACATAAACTGCATTGTTAAAAGAAGGGTGTTTCAACCAGAAAAGGAGATATATGGCTTTCAATTCTTCAACAGATCATTCCATGGATCAAAAACGAGCTGATGCCTTTTGGACTTGCTTTTGATTATTGGATTGCAGTAACACAGAATCAATAATGGTAATGTGGACCACCAGGGGCATACCACCGCCCAAACCCAACACAGATAGGCGTGGGACACAAGTTCAAGGCACATGTTTTTTATTTTTATCTTTTCCCTCATGGAAAATGCCTTCCCCATTCTCGACAAGTACAGCACAGTCCCACACAACACAAGACTCTTCTTCGTTTTCTCTTTTCTTTTTCTCTCTTCCTCCACTCCTCATAGCAAGCTTTGTCATCTACCACCGGACTCTGGCTTCTTTTATAAGGCACCCAGAAGTGCTCCAGGTGCTTGTTGACCCTCTTCTGGCAGCACTTGAGCTGCCCATAAGGCCTCAGCAGCAGCTGTAGCACCCCCTGGCGGCGGCCACGGACCCCACAAGGACTGTATCGCACTGCATCTCCCATGGAACCCTGCTGCAACCCAGGGGGGCTGCCACCTAGCACTACAGGGGAGGTAACACTATGGATATGCTCCCTCCCCTGGTCCTTCCAGAGTGGAGGCATCCCGCTGGGCAAGGGCCCCTGCCGTGCACCACAGTAGTATCAGAAGCAAAGAAGAACGCAACATTAGCTAGAACACCATTCCCCCAATGGACTAAGGCACATATAGCTCTGTGCTAAATTTGACAAATGTGAATGTAGTGTACCTTTCAATACAGTTTTTAGATTTTTAAATCACTAATACTGCATGGATTGAGAGTCAGTTCCACAACTAATTGTTCAACCCGACCATACATAAACATAAAGGATCTGCTAATTCTTATAGAAATCAGTATTAAAAATAAGCACTTTTATTCTTCTGAATAATTTTTAAAATGTAATGTATCATAAAGATTTGTTTAGAATTGTTTTAATTGGTCAATAGTAGGACCATATTGTAAAAAAACGCTTTCACTTCATCATGAGCATGAACACAGCCATACCCTTCATTGCCATTTGTGAGGGGAGTTCATTCAGTTAGCAAAGGCCTTGGTGTCATTTTAACCTCCATGACTACCTGGAACAAAGTAACTGCAAAAGTCAACTTTCTCTTATTGGAAAGTTTTGAAAAGAATTTTGTAAAATGGGTGTTTTTGAACTAATATCTAAAACTGAGACATTGGCAGGGTATGTGATGTTTATCCCTTTGTTATCTTTAATGATGATCAAATTAATTTATTTGTACAAACTAGTAAGGGTCTTAACTCTAGATAAGCATGTTTGTTTTTTTAGTAGATATAAATGTATTATTTCATTTACATATAGTTTAAAGAAAGGCAAAGTTTTTTTGACTATTTACTTTTCAGAAAGTAAGTGTTATCTAATAAATAAATATTTGTAATGTTCTTAGAACAAATGAGGGCAGGCAACTCAGTTCATGGCAGAGCTGCTGCATATCCCTGTTTCTAGAGATTTAGTGAACGCAAGAAGGGTAATGACAACACAATGCTACTACATGACATCCTGACCTTTAGGGACAACAAGGGCTTCCTTCTTTTACATGGAGAAATTAAACTGCCTCCAGGGAGGAGAGAACTGGTCCATTAAACGCATATGAGAGCGCAGTGGTGCTCACTATTGGGGAATCACTAAGAGGGAGTTTTACCTCAATGAACTTTTAATAAAAGCTGGTCTTCCCATTCAGAGATCAATAGGAAAAAAATAATTAAGCCTGAATGAGACATTGGTCGATCACTGAAGACACTCACACACAGCACCTCACTCATTCATATTGGGTTAATTTAGTGTCCCACAACTCATAAGTGATTCCAATGTATAGCCAATAGTGATGCTGGTTTGAAATTTAAAGCTTATGTTACTTAGTGTTGAGCAATGAAAAGTAAGAGAAAGAGAAGCCAGTGTGTTGAGACAGAGAGAAACATGAAGCAAAGAAAAGGGCCAAGTGGGTTAGCCACACTAATGTAGAGACTGAGGTTTTACCATTCAGGCTCAAACTGGTAATAGAGTTGTTTTTTGTATTTGTATGTCTTTTTTATTTTCTATTTTGCGTTTCCTCTTTTTTCAATGATATACCACCATTGTATTCTCTTCTATCACTACACACACATGCAAAGACAATCCCCCCCCCCCCATTGCCATTTCTGTTTACCACTGCCAGTCCATCCCACCGCTGCCGCCACTTGTGATGATTCCGGGTTTAAGGTACCAGGAAGTGTGGAGCTACCTAGACTGTCATAGGATCCAGAAACACTTCCTGGTGCAACAACATTGCCACCTAGAAGCACTTTTAGATCAGGCAGAACTTACCTAGGCAAGGGGAATACCCCCCTGACAGCTGCCCCTGGCATCAACCAATTACCTAAACAGAGCCTCCTATTGGGACTACAGCTCCCATGCTTCATTTCAAGTGTACAAATAGGGCTCCAGCAGAGGGATGCTGCCACCCAGCATATTAGGGAACCACGTGGCCCCAGAAGGCAGTCTCCCTCTGCTCTTCTTCTATGGCAGCCTACAGACTGGGAAAGGGAATACCACCTGTCCAGGCCAGGATGCCCAATCATTCAGTTGGTCCATACCTTCGCAGGACCTCCTGGCTAGGTAAGGAAGCCTCCATCCCAGCTGAAATGCCAATCCATCCTTCCTCTCCAACACAGTATATACACTATGTATAAATATGTGTGTGTGTGTGCATAATAAAATTGTTTTATAAACTTCATAGCTTATAGTAAGTCACTATAATATGTAATGTACAGTATATGGTAGAATTATATTGCTGGTGTCATGATCTGGCTTTTGTTGTTAATATTTCATATCGATTTAACTTCTGCGGTGGGCTGGTGCCCTGCCCAGGGTTTGTTTCCTGCCTTGCACCCTGTGTTGGCTGGGATTGGCTCCAGCAGACCCCCCGTGACCCTGTAGTTAGGAAATAGCAGGTTGGATAATGGATGGATGGATGTATCATAAGTATAAAAGTAGGCACTGGACATGTAAAGGAAAAGAAAAAGGTATTTGAAACTGCCTGCAGGTTATGCCAAGCATTTGTAGCAGTGTATGATGAAGTGTTTTGTGGCCTTTGGATGTTATTTAATGGCAGAAGGGTACTACTAGAATTTACCTTTTATACAAGTGGTCACTGGTGGGATTGAACCGTTTGCTAGCTACTACAGTATTTGTAAATTAACCTAAGTGATAACAGGAGCTGTTCTCTTAAGACTAATCAGACTTGCAATGGAGGTCTTGCTTACAATACAATGAGCCTCCACTAGTGGGTGAAAATAAAGGACATGCTTGTATTTCAATTATAGTGATGACTCAATATTTTTTTATTTTCTTCAACACACAGTTCTTAGTTTTTCTAAGTTTGTGGATACAACCTGATAAGCCTAGCACTATTTTCCTTAATTCTTAGTTTGAATTCTGGTTATAAACATTTTTCTGTCCTTTTGACTACAATCTTTGATTTACATTTTAGGTCACCTTACATGTATATTCATGGTTGTGCCTTTTTTCAGTTATTGACTATGATTTTTGTGTGATGTTCTGAGTTCTGTTGCTACTCAGTTTCGATTTTAGTCAGTTTATTTTCCCACTTACCACATCCTTAATCCATTTCTTTCTCCTTACTTCTGCTGCCTAGTGCAGACAGTATAGATGTATGTTGTGGTTGGATTCTTCATACCGCTACAGTAGTTACTTTTTGTTGATGGACTGCAATTGATAAGTCTAGTTTGTTTGGCTCAATGGCAATAAAACATTATAGTTATGTCCAGGTGTCCTAGATATTGGTGCGTTCTTCTCTACTCAAATGTAATGGTCACTTGCATGCAATTTTTCTCTTTTTAAAAGATTAGTCTGTATTAATTTTACTTTTAATGGGGAGCATGGTGGATATGAGAGTAGTGTTAAATTAACATAATCTGTGTCTTTGAGTCTCCTCTGATTTCTTTTTGCCCTCAAAGGCAGGGCCTTCTTAATTCATGGGCACACTGGGCAGTTCCCGGGGCCACTATGTTTATGTTCATGCTAATCTATATATGTTGTGACTTGCTGAGTGGTTGTGCAGGTAGGGGCCTTACTGCACTGCTTTGCCTATAATGCTGTTAAGATGGTCCCGCTCAAAGGACATGCTGACACTAAATTGACCCAAAATGCTGAAAACACATTACTTTAACACGCTTTCATCTTAGTTAAATCCTGATGCTCTGTATATTCAATTAATTATCATTATTATTCATGGCGGCTCCAAAATCCATACTAACCCCTACAATATCTACTGTTCTCTGTCTGGTTTTCTGTGGTGGCGATCTGCACCACCACCACCTGATCAGAGCACCGTGATGGATTGATACATTGATGGATTAAAGGCCAGAAATCCACATGACCATCATCATCAACTTCTTCCATGAGAACCCTGAATACAATGAGGACTGATTGAGGACATTGATGTTAGGTAGAATGCCTAGAGGGGGCTGGGTGGTCTCATGGCCTGGAACCCCTGCAGATTTTATTTTTTTTTTCCTCAGCCGTCTGGAGTTTTTTTTTTTCTGTCCTCCCTGTCCATTGGACCTTATGTTTATTCTATGTTAATTAGTGTACCCTAATTTTAATTATTTATTTTGTCTTTTTTCTCTTTCTTCGTCATGAAAAGCACTTTGAGCTACATTGTTTGTATGAAAATGTGCTATAGAAATAAATGTTGTTGTTGTTGTTGTTGAGTGAGGGGCTGTGCGTGAGTGTCTTCAGTGATGGACCGATGTCTCATTCAGGCTTAATTATTTTTTTCCTATTGATCTCTGAATTTGGGATAAACTACGGCTCACTGTCAAAATATATAAAATGAACAGATAAATAACTAAAACTTTGATTTCAATAAAAAGTTGCCTTTCCTCTTACATTATTAAAACTAAAAATCATATAAAACGCTAAAAAAAAAAACTTTTGAAGAACAGGACAGAGACACCTTTTTTTGAATTTCTATTGAGGTATCAGAGTAGAAGAGCATAATAATAAAAATGGAAAGAAATTAAAGGTGGATAATTGGATGCACAAAAATATGGCCAAGAACCCTCTTCATATCATTCAAGTGTCACTTGAAAGTGATCTGCTTGAAATTTGCCAGTGCATATTATTTCATACATGTCCGCAATACATCCACCACATGACAAACTAAGCATGGAAAAATAACTTTTAAAGTTAATCTCTTAAATGACATTTCTATTAAATTTACCCATACATGTCAATCAAGACAGCTGAAGCCTCACAGAAAGCAGCTCTGGAGAAAGAGTTATATAACTCCTAGTATTGAGTGGGCTTTTGACAAGGTCCAAAGTGTTTTATAAACCTGAAAGCTCTCTTACATGAGATAGAAATCTGACACTGCACAGAATGGTCCATTTTATCACTTTTTTTTTCTCTATAGCACTTATGATGACTAAGTGGTGAAGCATACTCTAAATCAAGCAAGAGCAGTTTCCATGACAGCAAATTACTGAGAGTTTTACTCAAGCTGACTTATGCAAGTAGAAACTGTGAAAGGCTGCATTATAGCACTAGAATGGGCAAAAGGAATTGTGGTAATGCGTGTTAATACTTCCTATTGTTTTTGATTTAATGAACAAGGTATATTGTTACAATAAAGCTAAATTATTTTTATTGGTTCATTTGAATTGCAAAGGTAAATGTTGACAACAAAAGAAAAAAATATAAAAAGATGTTATTACTTAAAATGTATAGGTACTGGACATTTATGACTCTGAATTGAATTAAATGAGTATGAAAATGATAAAAGGAAATGTAAAGTGTATAATCCACTGAGCATGCCATTATAATGGCAGGGGGAGTTTTTACAAAGTTGTAGTTTATCTAATGCAGTCCTCATTTGATTCAAGAGGAAAAGCAGGTTTTTCCAGCCACACTACTTATATTTTGAACATATACTTCAGAAACAGAAAGTGTGTTTTAGTTCTTAATGAAAAGACAAAAAAAGGACAGGAGTGGAATCCTGATTAGTTAGAGATAGATAGATAGATAGATAGATAGATAGATAGATAGATAGATAGATAGATAGATAGATAGATAGATACTTTATTAATCCCAAGGGGAAATTCACAGGGAGGGAATTAGTTTAGGGAAGAACTGTAAACAACCTCAGTGCACAGAAGATGAATTCATGGTTTTTGGACTGGTGAATGAGAGGGCTAAAGATAACTCTAAATGATGCCCCTCAAAGAGATGTGGTGGGAAATTAAAGGGATGCTGGAATGAGTTAAGCTGTTTTGCTTTTTTGGTATATAATATTGTTTTTCTATTACAGAGGTTCTGTGGTCCTGATGATAACTTAAAAACATAAAGGGTGCAATGAACCTTATTTGTGTTAACTTTGAAAACTAACATAAAATGGTGCATATCATGGCAAGTGTTCCTGTTATGATTCTGTTTTATTTTTACATTTTCTTAGCTTTCTTTTAGAGCTTTTTTTGATCTTCATATGTCTATAAAGGTTTTTGACCACGAAGATTCCATGTATTGTGGGTTATTTTTGTAGAAAAAGGTTACCTTCACTTTGTTAAAAATATTTTGTGCTGTTTCAGACACCATTTTAATTTTGTTATGGGTGCTGTCATTTCTTGAGTCCTGTTGACAAGATGTGACTCCCTGTTACCTGCAGCATGGTCACTGAGGTTTCAACATCGCATGTTGTTAATGAGATTAATTTAAAAGCTGGCACTGCTTGGCATGTTCTCTCCCAGGTTTGTGGATATTTCCTTATGATACTTAGTGAAAATCTTTCTTTTTCATATTCTTAGGCTTATGACTTTTAGGAAATGTTTCTTGACTCCATTTTCCAGGTTTTGTTTTTAGACTAAATGTGATTTGATTTTGAGTTTTAATCCCTGAATGTTTTTTATTAAGTCTCAAATTAACTAAGTCCCAACTATTTGAGCCAGTATTCTTCTCCATTATACGTTCAATATAGTCCTTGAGCCTCACCGACTGTGGTCTGCCTGACTGTGACTACAATGTAAACGTGAGCAACACTGGATCACCACAAACAACAGTCCTGTCTCCTTTTCTCTTCGCCCTGTACTCCTCGAATTAGGTCATGTCACTTGCACAAATTTACTAATGATTCTGTAATGATTCTGCACTTATGGGGTGTATTGAAAAAGGGGAAGAGACAAGAGTATAGTCATTAGGTGATAAACTTTGCTTCTTAGTGAAGAAAGAGCTTAACATCAGTAAAACCAAGGAACTGGTTTTTGACATTCACCAAGCGACTACACCCAAGCACTACTACAAGTATATGGGGGTTCACATCAATAACAGGCTGGACTGGCCTCATAACACAGAGGAACTATACAAGAAAGGGCAGAGCAGACTCTTTGTGGGAGACTGTTGTGGGATGTGAAATCCTTCACATCTTCTACATCTCTGTGATGGCCAGATGTGAATTTTTACATAGTGGTGTGCTGGGCCAGTAATGTCACTTCAAGAGAGGCCCACCTAATCAACAGGTTAAGTGAAAAGACAGGCTCACTATTGGGCACAGTCTCGACACTCTGGAGGTATTATCAAATGAGAGAATGGTAACAAATTGAATGTCATTATGAACAATGCTGCACATCCTCTCTCTGACACATAGCAATGAGGATTTTCAGCAGAAGTTTATCAAGATATGCTACTGGGACTCCTTTATACCAACGACAACACGCCTGCTTAAGGCCTCACTGTGAGTGTGACTGCGTAGTCAGAAGATTTTAGTCATTCTGGTGTATATTTGAAAGGAGTTTACTGTTTTGTCATAATTTAATAATATGTATGCATTTATGTACTGTATTTATTCATTATTTACTAAGATGCCTTAAAAAAGCCAAATTGTTTCCCGGGGACAAATAAAGTACAATCTACCAATAGTATAGAAGAGTAAGACACAGGTCAAAGAAGACCCATGGGAAGTGTGCAGGATTTCAGACCTGTAAGCTACCCTACATATTGCCAAAAAAAGAAATCTGTTCCTCAGCTGTAACTACAGTAAACACACTTTTTACAGCAATGAGCTACATCTTGTGTTCATTATTAAGGGATCTAACTGCTACAACTTCCACATAAGACTTCAGCAAAAAAAAAATCTTCCTTTCAGAGAACCAGTGATAGGTATTATTAGGAGTATCTGTCTGGTTTCTAAAATAAAGTCAATTTCAAATTCAAACTAAACATTATCATGTTGAATTAAACACAGAAACAAAAATAAAATCTATTTTATTTAGTTGACTTGTACAGTGGGAACCATTCCCAAACAAAAACATAAGTGTGTGTTTTTGAAAGACTAATTTCAAGGATGCACTGACAGATGTTTATCCAGAATTGAAGAAAAGAACCCACATGATGAACAATAGCCACCACACTAACCGCAACTCTGTTGTCACCCTACCTCAAAAGAAAGTCATCATTCATTTTGAACTTGCAATTATCAGAGGCACTCAGTTGAAACTCTGGATCCTTGTTAATTTAATTCTAGCCATACCAGCTGCCAATAAAGTGGGTTTCCTGTTGGCTCCCCGAATCTTCTGAGCTTGTTTCCTTCCCTTTTACAATATATCCACAGTATACATAGATAAATCAACATATACAGTCATATGAAAAAGTTTGGGAACCCCTCTTACTCCTTTGGATTTTTGTTTATCATTGGCTGAGCTTTCAAAGTAGCAACTTCCTTTTAATATATGACATGCCTTATGGAAACAGTAATATTTCAGCAGTGACATTAAGTTTATTGGATTAACAGCAAATATGCAATATGCATCATAACAAAATTAGACAGGTGCATACATTTGGGCACCCCAACAGATATATGACATCAATTCTTAGTTGAGCCTCCTTTTGTAAATCTAACAGACTCTAGACACTGTCCTCCTATAGCCTTTGATGAGTGTCTGGATTCTGGATGGAGGTATTTTTGAGCATTCTTCATACAAAATCTCTCCAGTTCAGTTCAATTTGATGGCTGCTGAGCATGGACAGCCTGCTTCAAATCATCCCATAGATTTCTGATGATATTCAAGTCAGGGGACTGTGATGGCCATTCCAGAACATTGTACTTCTCCCTCTGCATGAATGCCTTTGTAGATTTTAAACTGTGTTTTGGGTCATTGTCTTGCTGGAATATCCAACCCCTGCGTAACTTCAACTTTGTGACTGATGCTTGAATATTATCCTGAACAATTTGTTGATATTGGGTCGAATTCATCATGCCCTCGACTTTAACAAGGGCCCCAGTCCCTGAACTAGCCACACAGCCCCACAGCATGATGGAACCTCCATCATATTTGACAGTAGGTAGCAGGTGTTTTTCTTGGAATGCGGTGTTCTATCTTCCACCATGCAAATCGCTTTTTGTTATGACCAAATAACTCAATTTTTGTCTCATCAGTCCAAAGCACTTTGTTCCAAAATGAATCTGGCTTGTCTAAATGATCATTTGCGTACAACAAGCGACTCTGTTTTGTGAGTGCAGAAAGGGCTTCTTTCTCATCACCCTGCCATACAGATGTTCTTTGTGCAAATTGCGCTGAATTGTAGAACAATGTACAGATACACCATCAGCAGCAAGATGTTCTTGCAAGTCTTTGGAGGTGATCTGTGGGTTGTCTGTAACCATTCTCACAATCATGCGCATATGCCGCTCCTGTTTTTTTCTTGGCCTGCCAGACCTGAGTTTAACAGCAACTGTGCCTGTGGCCTTCCATTTCCTGATTCCATTCTTGACAGTTTAAACCTCTGATAGCTTTTTGTAGCCTTCCCCTAAACCATGAGACTGAACAATCTTTGTTTTCAGATCTTTTGAGAGTTGCTTTGAGGATCCCATGCTGTCACTCTTCAGAGGAGAGTCAAAGGGAAGCACAACTTGCAATTGACCACCTTAAATACCTTTTCTAATGATCGGACACACCTGTCTATGAAGTTCAAAGCTTAATGAGCTAATCCAACCAATTTGGTGTTGCAAGTAATCAGTATTGAGCAGTTACATGCATCCAAATCAGCAAAATTACAAGGGGACCCAAATTTTTGCACAGCCAGTTTTTCACATTTGATTTAATTTCATACAACTAAATACTGCTTCACAAAAAATCTTTGTTTGGAAAACACCCCAGTACTCAGATGTTTCTAGGAAATGAAAGACATACTACTGTTATCTTTTTTGTTGAGAGTTAATTATTATGCAGGCTGAGAGGGGTTCCCAAACTTTTTCATATGAAAGTATTTGTAAATACTGAAAATAAAGAGTTCATCGTGTCTGATTCATTTGGACAGCAACATACACTCCTTTGTTATCTCAATCTGTCACACTAAAACTAATGCAGCTTCATAGCTCTTGGCCTCACACAAGAAACAAACTTCTTTAAAGTGACAAATTCAGACATTTCCAGTAATGAATATTCCAGCTTTACATAAGAGATATGACCTCTAAAAAGATGCTCTAATTTCTCTTAAATTAGTTCTTTTGTATACAAAGAAGCCTTTTCTATATAGAATAACCTGGAAATATATCTGTTAGAGGTGCACCCCGGGACTTCTTCTTTCGGTTGCCACAGCGGATCATCTCTTTCCATATCTTCCTGTCCTCTTCATCTTGTTCTGTTACACCCATCACCTGCATGTCCTCCCTCACCACATCCATAAACCTTCTCTTAGGCCTTCCTCTTTTCCTCTTTCCTGGCAGCTCTATCCTTAACATCCTTCTCCCAATATACTCAGCATCTCTCCTCTGCACATGTCCAAACCAACACAATCTCGCCTCTCTGACTTTATCTCCAAACCGTCCAACCTGAGCTGATCCTCTGATGTATTCATTTTTAATCCTGTCCAACCTCATCACATCCAATGCAAGTCTTAACATCTGCAACTGCCACCTCGGGTTCTGTCTCCTGTTTTTTTGGTCAGTGCTTCCCATAGGTGCTTCCCTGGACAGTCTGGAAAAAAAAAACTGATACAGGAGAAGACAACACTAAATGACCCTGACTACCTTCTTAACCTGACCAGGTTGAGTGAATTGACTCTCTTCACTTTTTCTTTGTAATTGTGTTATATTTGTGAAGGCCACTACTCACGTTGCTAAAGACAGATCAGTTGTTTTAAAGTTGAAATAAAGACAGAGAATACAACATATAAATAGAGATCAGTCTTAAGTGTTTTAAACACCAAATAAGCATCATCATGGATTGCCATCCAGCACCTTTGGTGCTATACCTTATTTTTAATAAAATAAGCAGTCTACTACACATAATCAAGGAGAAGGAATTTAAAAGGCCACAATTTCACCGAAAGAAGCCATGCACTACACAAAAGTGAAAGGTATGTTACCCCAATTTCAAATGCCAAAGGTTTGCACACCAACAACATTTATAAATCATACTGGTTCAAATAAAATGGAAAAGTAAAGCCACAAAAGCAAACAGAGCTATAAACATTTTAATTTTGCAACACTTTTGCAAAAAAAAAACCTTTCAGTTTCTGATGCTTTGCTATCAAAGACCAGCACGATAACAGCATTATTTCCTAATATGATTTGCCAGTGTTAAAGTACTGTAAGAAGATTTTTGCCATGCTTATCATTTATAAAAGCAGTGAACCTTTTAAAAAGATAATAAAACCAGTAACTTACCCAAAACACCCAGTCTGTAGTTGATGGTAACGACAATGACGTTTCCATAACTAGCGAGAATGCTCCCATCAATCATGTTTCCTGTTCCTTCCATATAGGAGCCCCCATGAATATATACCATAACTGGCTTTAAGCCATTTTCGTCATGGATATCTGGGAAAATATATAACAATTGTTTAACATCAGAGGAAAGTGACGTATAATTCAAGACAAAGAGATACATTTCTCAATTATTCAATATTCAATATACAATCTTGATTTAATCAATCAAATTTTTGTCTGAAGACAGATGACTGTGACTGTGCAAACAGAAAATGGTTCAAGACAAGAACCAGACCAGTCTCAGGAGCCAATGAATCACAGTTACACAGAGAAAGCACTTTCTGGGTTTGTCATTAAGTTTATTTTTTTATTCAATAAACCACTTACTTAAAAAAAAAAAACAATATATACTTCTGTGCAAACCATATTTATTGAATAATCCATCCTTCCACATACAGGTTTTACTTAATCCAGATTTTAAGAGAGTTAGAGTCTATCCTGACAACGTCAGGTGCTGCCATGCATGGGGCACCAGTGTATTACTGAATAATGTAGAATTTTAATTTTATTACTAATGCTGTTAACAATCCTGGCCATTCACCTCATGTGTGAAATTTGCCCATTCTCGTTGTGTTCATATGGGTGTGGGCTATGCTGTTTCCTTCCCAAGTCCCATAGACCCCCCAGGCTAGGTTATCTGGTGACTGTAAAGTAGTATTTCATTCAAAAATGTGCCATGTGATAGACGGCATCACATCCAGAGATGTCCCCAGTGTTGCTGGGATAAACTCTGCCCCTCTGAGCTTGTACTGGATTAAGTAGGTCCCATAATGGAAAGAAGAATTCCGTTATTGCATTATGAAATTAAGAGTCATAAATTGAATATTTCAGCATACATTGACCAGATGAAAGATGACAGAGGAACAGAAAAATAATCTATTAAATCAGCTTAATGTACTTTGAATCCTCTGACTGTTAAAATTCACAGAGACGGTGTAATTGATGTTACTGATACATTAGCAACATCTAGCCTTTTGTACAATATCACATCTTTATTGTTAGCCAATAGTCACTCAAATTATGTAATTTTTTTTGTCCTTATGATTTCAGTTTTTCAAAGACACAACAACTTAACACCTCTATTATACATTAATTATATGTATATATAAATATATACATACACATTCAGTGTCATTTAGCATTTCCTGTAATGATAAAAATACCTCCGAACACAGTGTTAGTAGTAAAAGTACACATAACAGTTAGTCTGCATGCAGAAACATTGCATATGGAATTTCACATACTGAATATACAGTACAATATGTTCTGTTCACTGTAATGCCCCACTGAAAATGCTCACTGTCAGCCCGCAGTGACTGTCTTTTCTTTTTTTAGACTCACACATGTGACTGAAAAATTGTTATGTGCAGCATTTGTGAAAAAAGAAATTGCCATGTCCTAAAATGAATTTCAGTATTTCAGTAATTTTAAATTCAATGACACAGGTAATTGAATATGTCATGAAAATGTCCGCCTTAATGTGTTTCCTATCTTTTACTGTTTGCCATGTTAGTTACGGTACACGTGCTTAATCGTACAGTGCATTCATATTCGCTTTGGTGCATGTGTCAGACTTTTTTTCTAAACTGCTAAGACTGCTCAGGGATTTTTATGGTAAAGATACAACAGAATTGCCAGTGATGTCTAAGCCTGGAATTCAAAAGCACTTTGAGCTACTTTTTGTATGAAAATGTGCTATATAAATAAATGTTGTTGTTGTTGTTGGGATTCATTCTTTCATTTTATAATAATTCTTTAGATTTTGCAAATATTACAGTTTTGAGTCTATCAACAATCCACATAGTAAACTTTATTTTCTTCATAGTGCCTTTTAATAGTGAATGTCTTCTCATGGTTCTTTAAAATAAAAGAGCAGAATCTGCATAAATAATTTTTATAATTGAAGCACAGGTAGATAACATGACAACCTGTGATGATGTTAGGACCCGGCCAGTTCTGGGGTGGGAGACCATCTAGAAAAGCATGGGCTGCTGCTGGAAGAGGTGATGGTGAGGCCACCAAGGAAGGCTTACCCTGTAGTCTGTGTGTGGATCCCAATGCCACAGTGCAGTGACGGAGACACTGGGCTGTAAAAATTGGTGCCATTCTTCAGATGAGATGTAATACCGAGCTCCTGACTCTCTCTGGTCATAAAAGATCCCTGGGCATCTTTTGAAAAGTATTAGGGTGAACCCCAATGTCCTGGCTAAGTTGTCCTCCCCTATGGCCTGGTCATTTTCATCAACCAATCTCTGTCACCACTTCACCACCTAATAGCTAATGTGTGCACAATGATGGCTGCCTCTGCCTAATCCTGGTGGACATTGGTGGTGGTTGAAGTGGTTTCCCACTATCTATGAAAAGCTCTTTGAGTCGGTCAGGAAAGTGCTTTATAAATTTAATTACTCATGGCTGGAGAAGGGACTAGAAGGAACACCTGAACCCCCAAGCCACACTCACTAACAAGAAATTAGATCACTTTGATTTTGCAGTTAGTCATATAACATACAGTCTGTTAGTTTGGCTTCTTCTTAAGAACATGATTAATGTATCAATAATTATTTGTACAACAACAAGATCTGGGTTGCCTACCACTGTCACCTAAAAACCCTTACACTTTATAAGATTTTAGTTGTGCTGACTGTGGAAGATTCCTGATATCATATGAGACCACTGCTGCATCAATTTCAGTATCCTCATTGAGACAAAAATGACCAGCATTAAAATAAGAAACAACTCAGGATGGACCACTGTATCAGGAGACCTGATTTTATTTTCCATACAAAAGTCCTGTACTCCCATCCGAGTCAAAGTCAGAGTGCTTGGAGAAAACGAAACGGTTCAACAACACCCTCAAGGCCTACCTCACAAGAAGCCTGATTAATATCACTAGGTGGAAGAGACCCTAGCTACAGCACTGTCCCCAGTTTTTCAAGTAGCACTACATATGGAGGACGACAAAAGATAGACAGAGAAGAAGGAGAAGCCAGACACAACCAAACCTCCCCTCTCCACTGTTTCAAGGCCGGCAAACATTAGACTGGATTCCTCAGCCGTTTGAGTGACCACAAAGATATCACTTAAACTCACATCTAACTGGTTAACCGAAAAGTGTACTCTGAGAATAGGAAAGGTGTTATATAAATAAAATGCATTATTACTAGTTTCAAATTTCCAAGATATTGCATGCTTTGCTTTGACAAGCCTGAAAAATAACAGATAACATAACTCTCCCTACCTTTCTTAGTCCCATTCACAGTTGTAGAAGTATGGAGCCTTTCACCAACAACAGTGGGTTCAAGGCAGGAATTAACCCTGATGAAGCAATAGTTCCTTTCAGGTATACAGTGAATCACACATCCACATTAGAATTTAGAATTGTCAATTAGTCTTTCATACACAAAGCACGGGTAAACTCCATATAAACAACAGTCAAATGCAGGACACTTGGCCTGTACGGCAGTTATGTTAACCACTACACCATCATGCGGCCTTCAAGTCCAGACATAGACTCTAATATTTATACCTAAATAAACGTGGCTTTAAAGAGTTAAAAGAGCTCTTCATAAGAAAGGATCACTTCCTCGTAATTCAGCTTCAGGTGGATACCGAAATCTGCTGAATTAAAAACTCATATTACTATTTTTGCTAATTATATTATCCATTATAACAAACCTTGTTAATGGGCCAACGTTAATTTTCTATCACACACTATCTGTCCATCCATTTTTCTGTCCCTGTTCCTGGTATTTGAACAACTAGAATAATGTAGTATGCATTTGTTGTTACAGACTTTATATTGACAAATACTTAAAACTTTCCTGCATGGATTCTTGAAGTAAAACACTTTTTGCCTTATCTAACACAATCATTTTGTTAATTAAGGACTGTGAAAACTAAATAAATTCATTGTGATCTAGTGTTTTTGTTGAAAGATAGATTACATAAAGCACATACTGTATTAGTTTAAAGCCAAAGCCTTTTTGTTAACAAGTAACTGATATAAACATTGGTTGACAGGTAGCCCTTGAGTAAAGGGACTTTTGCCCTTGTCCACCCTCATTGTAGCTGTTTCATATTGGTTTTAACCTTTTAGACACCACACTTGCCACGGCTGTACAGAAGACAAGCAGAAATATGTATAAGGCTCAAAAAACATGCACCTTTGGTGTATGTTACTATTACACAGACACCATATCATCAACATGTTTTAAGGCTTATACACACAAAACTGAACTGAACTGATTTTGTTGAAATTTGGCACATTTATTCTTCAAAGAAGTTTTTTGGTAAGTTCCATTTCCAAAACAAAGGAAATTCCAATATGAAAAGCATTGGTGAGTCTGCAAACTCACCTGTCTTGAAACTGAGAGACATTCTCTGTGACTTCAATGACGGATTAGTTTACCCTTCCAAATTTACATTGAGGGGTGTAACAAGTATATTTTGTATGTTTTTCTTTTTTTTTTCCTCTTGTTTTATAAAAAAAACTTCACAAAGCTCAGAGACTACAGAAAGGATGCCTTTTTGCTCTCCGTGGGAGTAGCTCTGCTGCAGCTGCCCATAGGAAGGCTGCTCGCATCATGAAGGGGATGGGGGAAAGCCCTCGGGAGCCCCATCCCCGGAAAAGTCGAAACCGTTGGAGAGCCAATAGAGTCAGGTCTGTTGGGGATCGGAACTGGTGTGGTGCTGAGGCGTTGCCTACTGCACGGTAGCATTCGGGTCCCAATTTGAGGCGGCCTATACGGGTGGGGGCATGGAACTGTGTTGTCTCTCCGGCAAGAAGATCATCTTCCTCTGCTGTCGAAGGAGCTGCGTAAACTCCGCATTTCAGTGGCGGCACTCTCTGAGGTGCGCAGACTGGGGACTGGTCAGATCTCTGTCTGTGGATACACCTTTTATTGGTCTGATGGCTGTCATACTCAGGGAGCAGCTGTTGCTGTAGCGGATTGGCTTCTTCCGATGGTGTCCGATGTCACTTGTTTCAACGAGAATATTATGGGACTCAAATAACGGCACTCCCTGGGTGCCTTGTCTGTTGTCTCAGTGTATGCTCTGACCGCGGTGAGTGATGTCTCGGCGAGGGAAACATTTTATTCGCAGCTTTGCTCGGTGGTTGATGGGTGCCCACGGGGTGACATTCCTCTGGTCATGGGTGACTTCAATGCAGCCACTGGCACTGACAGTGCTGGCTATGAGGATTGTCTCGGTCCCCATGGGTCTGGTGACCATGGTGAAAGTGGCTCCATGTTCCTTGACTTTGCAAAAGGTCAGGGGCTGCGAATCGCTGGATCCTGGCTCAAGCGCCCTGAACCGCATCGTTGGACTTGGTACTCCAATACTGGTGGTGCGGTGATGGCGATCGATCACATCCTCGTGGGCAGACGCTGGAGGCTTTTGCAAAACTGCAGGGTCTACAGAAGTGCCCAGTTTGTGAATTCTGACCATAGACTTGTTGTTGCTACTCTTAGGATCCAGCTTAAGTCCAGTAGGTTACCACTTGCTAGGAAAATGAGCCTGGACTTGGCCAGACTCCAAGACCAGGCTGTTTCTAATGAGTTTGCACGCAGTTTGTGTGAGGAACTTTCAGATTTGGGTACGACCGCCGATCCTAATGTGATGTGGGAGACCTTCCATGACAAGACCCTGAAGGTTGCTGAGGGATGTGTTGGTGATACCGGTGTTACCAGAAGGAGGTGTTTCATCTCGCAGGGCACCCTGAATATCATCAAGAGGAGTTGCAGTGCACGGTTCAATGGCACCTCTGGTCTGTACCGGGCAGATAAAGAGGCGTTTGTTAGAGGAATCTGTGAGCAAGTGACACACCATCTGTGGTCTAGCGACTTACGTCCTGCTTACAGAGGAATTGAAGCATTACGCACACCTGAATCTGTTCTTCGGAGAGTAGCAGTCAGGGCGGCTGATGGAACGGTCCTTACGGATGACACTGCAGTTGTGACCCACTGGGCTGGCTACTTTGAGCAGTTGTTCAAAGCTGATCCTCCGGCTAGGATGTTGGATATCTCTGGGTTCACGGTCCTTGAGCCTGATCCTCCAATTAGCTGTGAACCACCCAATCTCACTGAGGAGGGAAAGGCTGCAGGGATCTGTGGTATCCAGGGTGAACTTCTCCAGGCCCTGTGGTAAGGCTGTTCTCCTGGCATTGCAAGCAATCTTTGCTTCCATTTCGGAGACTGGCATCATCCCAACTGACTGGAAAATGGGATTTGTCATCCCTATCTGGAAACGGAAGGGTGATCACCTGGATTGCAGTAACTACAGGGGGATAATACTGCTCTCGGTGCCAGGTAAGGTCCTTGCTAGGGTCATCCTCAATAGGATCCGTGATCACTTGCTCACCTACCAGCGACCAGAACAGTCTGGTTTTACGCCTAAGAGGTCTACTACCAACCGCATCCTGCCACTGAGGGTTCTCATAGAGCGCAAACGCGAATATCAGCAGAGTTTCTTTGCAGCCTTTGTTGATTTTCGCAGAAGTGTTCGACTCATTTGATCTAGCTGCCCTGTGGGACATCCTGAGGGTTTGCGGGATCCCCTCAAGGTTGATGGATATCATGGCTGGCCTGTACACTGGTACTGTGAGTGCTGTGCAGAGTGGAGGCAGGACCTCTGCATTTTTCCCAGTTGATTCTAGGGTTCGTCAGAGGTGTGTTCTTGCTCCTACTCTGTTCAGTGCTTGTATGGACTGGGTGTTGGGCAAGGTCGTGGGGTCCAGCGGCTGTGAGGCATCTGTTGGTGAAGAAAGATTCATGGATCTTGACCTTGATGACGATGCTGTGATCTTCGCGGAGTAAATGGAGGCTCTGATCGGGGCGCTTGAGAGACTGAGTGAGGAGTCTGAGTGTCTGGGCTTGTGAGTGTCCTGGATAAAAACCAAAATCCAGGCCTTTAATGACCTCTTGGGCACAGCCATCAGCAGTGTGTCTGTTTGCAGAGAGAGTGTTGATCTTGTTGAGAGGTTTACTTACCTGGGCAGTGACATTCATGTCTCTGGTGACTCTTCCTATGAAGTCAGTAGACGGATTGGGAGAGCATGGGGGGTCATGAGGTTGCTGGAAAGGGGTGTGTGGCGCTCCTGATATCTATGCAAAAGGACGAAGGTCCAAGTCTTTAAAGTCCAGGTGCTTCATGTCTTGCTACATGGTTGCGAGACATGGATGCTATCCAGTGACTTGAGACGAAGACTGGACTCCTTTGGTACTGTGTCTCTTTGGAAAATCCTTGGGCACCGTTGGTTTGACTTTGTGTCGAATGAGCGGTTGTTCATGGAGTCCCGAATGAGGCACATTACCTGCATTAGTGAGGGAGCATCAGTTACAGCACTACGGCCATGTGGCGCGTTTCCCCGAGGGTAATCCGGCTCATAAGATCCGCATTGTTGGAGACCCAAGTGGCTGGATCAGGCCAAGGGGTCGCCCACGTAACACCTGACTGCGGCAGATAGAGGGTCATTTCCGGAGGGTAGGACTGGACCGCGTGTCTGCCTGGGGGGTTGCCAACCGGGATCCCGAGCTGTCTCGATGTGTAGTGGTTGCAGCATCGCACTGTACCAGAGCATGCTCCCCAACTTGACTTGACTTGTTTTATAACCACTCCCGATGTCAAAACAGTTCCCAATACAAGTTAAGCAAACGCTGAGAAAGGAATTACATGTAAACCACATCACTGCTACACCAGCTCACTCCTGCTGCTTAAGGTAAATGAACTGTAAAAGTTAAAAGGAAAACTCACTCGTCTAGAAAATGAATGTAAGCAAAGAGTGAACAAATGTGTACTCAGTATGTACAGGGAACGTTACACAAAAAAAAAAAACATCACGGTTGCATTATCTGAACGTTACAATGATTCAGTATTTCTCTGACACTTTAACGTATCGGCAAAGCTTCAAACTTGCTCTCTATCATGGTCTGAACAATTTTAACCTTGATATTTGAACAGATTTTCACTCTTCCTCAGGTACATCCTTCAAAAATATAATGTTTAGGAAATTTAAAATACTTAAGCTTTCAAATCAATTCAGTCCTCAAACACAACAAAATGTTACAACGTGTACAATTTCTAACTTGTGGCACAGACAGGGTGTACATTGTTTGTGTGTAACATTAATAAGTTTAATTTGTGTGGAAACAGTATAAATTGTTTAAATTGCCTTAAATATCAGCTCATACTTTTGGGATTAGGGTAAGGGTTAGGGTGTTGTTAACACCCAAAATCATTAGGAATGACTTTATTCAAAATTAACATGTTTTGAAGTTTAATAATGATTCCATGTATATGTTGTATTTACACAGTAACTTTAAGCCGAAATAACTTAAAGTGAATGTGTTTCAAGCTTCATGTTTGTTTGTACGTGTTTGTAGTCCAATTGGCCTAATTTTTCTGGATGTTATAGTGACAAGGTTTATGTATTGTGAGACCCCTTAAGACAACCCCCAGTGCTTTATAGTCAATCTGGTGTATGTTCAGGCCAAAGTGTGTGTGTGCATATATTTATTTATTTACAGTAATCCCTCCTCCATCGCGGGGGTTGCATTCCAGAGCCACCCACGAAATAAGAAAATCCGCGAAGTAGAAACAATATGTTTATATGGTTATTTTTATATATTTTAAGCCCTTATAAACTCTCCCACACTATTATAAACATTCCACGCACAATTATACAGCATAAACCCTTTGTATTCTCTTAGATATTAGGTAAGATTCGTTGAAATTATGTATGTAAACACAGTTTACATACAGTAAAACCTAAATATTATTTTAAAGATATCGAGCGTCTCCGATATCACGTATGTTACAGCCATTACGACAGACAGGCCACCGGCAATAAATACGTACAATGCAAGAAAAATTGTATATAGTAAAATGTGTGTACAGTCACACTAAACTATGTACATGTAATAAGTACTGTATGTAAATAATTAATTATGGTTACTCACCAACAATGACACGACGACTTGTCCGATAACGATGAGTTTAATTTTACTGCACAACAAAGGATAGCGTTACAGCTCTTCTAAAGGAGCCTCTTCAGGCGACTGTTTAGCACCGCCGTTGTTCTTCTTCCATCACTCTTCAATCCAAATCCCTAAAGCAGATTCCATCCAGACTACTGCCTTATCACGTCCATTTGCAACTCATTTTGCGCCCTGGTTAAAGGACACTGCGGCCGTAGATCTTATATGCTTTTCCTCCTTTTTTAAATAAAAAGAATCGTGGACTCATTTATGCTGTAATGGTGTCCTGCAGCGGTGTAGCTGTTCCCTTCCTTCAACATATCCAAAACTTTTACCTTTTCTGCAATCATTTGCATCTTCTGTTGGCGCTTGGGCACGTTAATGCTGAATGAGTGAGATTAGACTTCCTGGTTAATGCAGCACTCCGTCACTGAGCCAAACAGCAACACACAGGAACTTAACCGCGTGCTATGATTGGGTAGCTTCTCAGCCATCCGCCAATAGCGTCCCTTGTTTGAATTCAAATGCGTCCCTTGTTTGAATTCAAATGGGTAAATCAAATGAGGAAGCACACGTACTGTAGACCGCAGACATCCGCGAAGCAGTGAAAAATCCGCGATATATATTCACATATGCTTACATTTAAAATCCGCAATGGAGTGAAGCCGCGAAAGACGAAGCGCGATATAGCGAGGGATCACTGTACTTACTTATTTACCTATTTATGTATTTATTTAAAAATCTATCTATCTATACTATGTAAAAGAAAATTTGTCATAAGACAAGTTGCAGTAAGCTGACCAAGGACAATTCTTTATTTAGCATGCGTCCATTAGACAGAGGAAAGATGACTTTTCCTTCTTTGGGGCCCCTCCTGACACGTACACAAAAAAGAAACTGTTGGCCAATTTGCGTAATACAAGATGAAATGCTTAGATGCTGTTTCATTAGTAAGAGGAAGAGAGGAAAATTAATATTAAAAGCCAATTGAAACAGGGGAACTTTGCTTTTCTGCCTTGCAACGTGGAATCCATGTATTCATCTGTGACTGAATAAAGACTGATTGATTGAACTATTCCTGTCTTCCTCAGGGGTTACTTCCACAATTACTCTCACAACTAATCAATTTACAACATTATTTGGAATACTAATTTACAGAATAATATTCCAAAGTAAATAAATCTGTGTGATATCCTACAGCGGGTCCTCCCTGCGTGGAGTTTGCATGTTCTCCCCGTGTCTGCGTGGGTTTCCTCCTGGAGCTTCAGTTTCCTCCCACAGTCCAAAGACATGCAGGTTAGGTGGATTGGCGATTCTAAATTGGCCCTAGTGTGTGCTTGGTGTGTGGGTGTGTTTGTGTGTGTCCTGCGGTGGGTTGACACCCTGCCCGGGATTGGTTCCTGCCTTGTGCCCTGTGTTGGCTGGGATTGGCTCCAGCAGACCCCCGTGACCCTATGTTCGGATTCAGCGGGTTGGACAATGGATGGATGGATGGATATCCTACAGTACTTTGCTTGCTCGTCACATAATCTTATTCAGTAAGAAAAAGCGTAATCATCCCACTATAACACAGTAGGAAAAGAATCTCCTATTCTACTTAAAAAATTTTCTTCTGAGGAACTGTCAGAAGCTTCTTTAAAATGTGTCAAAAATGTATTAATATTGTTCTTATATAAGCCTCCCCGGCCTTTGTTAACATTTTAAATGCTTGAAAATCTTTGAGTGACAAGTACATATTGGATTATTTGATTTCATACTGCTCCAGATGGATTGGAGACGGTGCGGAAGTTGAATTTGATGTGAAATATGGTATTGCTTATTGTATGCTCAATTATTCTCTATCAAACTTGCTGAAATTTTTAGAAACTTCTAAACAGAAAATAGACCAACTACAGTTGCAGATAAATTACAGTATGTGTTGTTTGAAATGTAGCTGTTATTGCTTGCCAAAGTAACACAAAGCAGTGCAAATACAGTGTTATTTTTAAATGAGTTTTAATTTATGAAGAAAGTTTATCTATTAAATGTCAGTGCTAAAATGTATAAAATAAACAGTACACAATGAATACATATTACATGTTTTAATAAAATAAAAAAGCAAATGACAACTTTAAATAAAACAGTTGATGATGGTTAACTATAGAACTAAACTGGTTGTTAGTAACTTGGACAAGTAAGGCATAACCAGAAGAAAGGTCACAACAAATTTGACATGGAGCAAAGAAAAGGTCCACTAAAGACCTCCACAAAGGAGAGACAGAGAAAGAGATGTTGGACATACCAGTGTAGAGCCCTGGGGTTTGTAAGGGGCGACATTCCCTGTACATGTGCTAAAGGCTCGGTCAGAGTAGTGTAGAAGAAAGAGAGTTATAGTCTGGAGAGAAAACCTGTAATATTTGTTTAAAAAGTTAGAAGCAGTAGTCTGAACCTTGAAATGGAATAAGAGGGAGGCCGAAGAAGGCTTAGAAGAATTTGCCAAAGGTCTAACTATGCCTCCTATCATCCTGGGACAGCATAGGTCTGTTCTTCTTAAGGAGTGGGTAGCAAGGGAGCCTCTAGAGAGAAAGAATAAGAAAATGTCCTAAACTTTCCACTGGGGGATTAAAGTGTACATAGACAAGCTTAAGAATGTCCTACAATGAACACTGTAAAAGCAGCAGGGGAGCACCTAAATTACCGAACTGCTAAGATATTTATGTGAAAATAGCAGAAGAGGAAAGCGTTAGATGCTCGGTGGGAGGTTTTCATAACAATGTGGTAGTTAACTTACAACTCAGTGTCTTGCCACACATTTGGAAGTGAGAGTGAATATTTAATCTAAGGACACCTTGAATAGGAACAAACATAAAAAAGTAACGCCAACATACATGAGCAATAAAAAGGACAATATATATTGTATATATACTATATGAATATTAAAGAGGACTGCATAAACTTGTAAATACTTCCCAATATATTTAAAGTTTAAGTACTGTATATTTTTTTATTTAACCAAAGTCATAGAACTCTTCATTTAACCATACTTTCAGCAATAGGGACATCATGGCCTATTTCAAATAAAAACAATTTTTCACCATAACTTCATTTTTCTGTAGATTTCCAATTCATTTGCATAGCATTTCAGTCACATAAGAAATCATGACAGCAAACTATTGTGCTTGTCTTAATTAGAAAATGAAGTTGCATGATAGGATAGTGGCTAGAGGTCTTCTGGACTCTGACTGTGTCTGGCCTGTCTGACTCCTTGTATACAGTCTGGTCTGTTGTTGTATAATTACCAGATGGACAGGTATTGTTGTCTTACATTTATGTTCATTAGTTTCTACTTTGTTTGAGATGTACTTTAACAAATCTGTATTTTCATATGCGATAGTTCTGTATTTAGTGAGTGGTGTAATCTGTTCTTGCATTTTGACTTGTAGTTTGTCCTATTGTATTGTACTTCTGAGGTGATGATGCTAGATTGGCTGTCTAGTTCTAGTTTTTTTATCGTGTATTGTATTTATCACATTTTTTGACACCCAATTTTTTTTGGGAGTTCTTTTCTTGTCTTCTTAGAGAGTTTTGGCCGGGGGCCTGTCAAAAAACAAGGCCTGTTAAAATCCATTGATATTCTGTGGGTGATTTGGGGCTTTACGAGAAATAAACTGTTGTTATTATTAGCACTGCTCCCTTGAAGAACCATGGATCAGGACGCATTAGCCTAGTTGCCAAGTTTTGTCCAAACAGATTTTTTTAGGAGATCCTCACTTGTTTCAGTATCCTACAGGACTTGCACATTAGGTTAACTGGCGAGTCACAATTAGCGCTGTATGAAAAATGTGAGAGACTGGACAAGTACAACCCGAAATCAGCCTGTTTTTGAGGAAGTGTGTCTGGTATTTGTAATGGTGTCTAAGGTTCCTGACTTTGTAGCCAATGGTGTCAGTTATAGTTCTGGCTCCCCAGTACTCTGTAACATGAATATACAAACAAAACCTATTGAAAAAAACAGGCAACTCAGCCCAACACACTCATCAGTCCCTACTGAGAGAAAATGTTCAAAATACTATCAGGTCAACAGACAAATATCCCTAACGTACCACTGTCTACTGCTATGCTTCGTACCGTATACTTTAAATTTATTGTCATTTGTATAAGAAAAAAAATCAAATAAATTTGCCATTAACCAGCTTCTAGAGGAACACATTTTAAAATAACAACTATCATATAGCCTACCAATTCTTCATTTTCAGCTCTTTTTTCTGTCATCTTTTGATTTCACCTAAGATGTTTATCTCATAACTTATACCTGTCAGGATGTTGTAGCCTTTTCTTTTCTCAGCATGTTGCTACTCAGTCCTCCAATCCAGTTATAGCTATATGGTGGAAGGTGCAAGAGGAATCTCAAAATGGTACTGTATATGTCTAGTTGCTCTTACCTGGAATTTCTCTAATACTCCAATTTTATTCCTCGGGCATGGAGACCAAACAAAACTTCACAATATTTCAGAAGTTAGTTGGACAGGGTAGATGTCATTCCTAATTACTTTGTACTCTCCATGTCTGTGCCTGGTAACGAGTCCAACAAAGGTCCCCAATGTTTCTCATGGGATGTATTTTCAAATTTTGCACCCCCCTTAAATATTTTATGTATAATGTTATGTTTAATTAAACTAAATTCCATCCAAGGACACCTAAAATGATTTTTTTGACAGTAAGGTATTCTCCCATCCACCTAGTTTAGTGTGATCTGCAAACTTAATCAGACTATGTTTTTAAATGTTCTGATAGAGTCTTAATGTGTCTAATAGTCACAGTCTAATATGTTATGAAACCTTCTCCTCTGTCCATCTATTGTAAA
This sequence comes from Erpetoichthys calabaricus, assembly GCF_900747795.2. Lineage (NCBI taxonomy): Eukaryota > Metazoa > Chordata > Cladistia > Polypteriformes > Polypteridae > Erpetoichthys > Erpetoichthys calabaricus. The sequence continues at coordinate 283,334,112 of NC_041397.2, read as the reverse complement.
TTTTAAATTCAACATGAATACCAACCATGCTGGTGGCACAATGATCCATGCGGGTGGTGCACTGGTAGCACTACTGCCTTGCAGTAAGGAGATCATGGGTTTGTGTCCCTGCATGGAGTGCTTAGTGAGTAGTGAGAAAAAGTGCTATATAAATGTAAAGAATTATTATTATTTATCATTATCCCACAAATATGGTATTATAGTCTGGTTTCCCCATAGCAGCTAATTCAGTTTCTTCCATTTCCTGAGATTCCGTAAAACAAACACACAAGTGGCCAGATTGTTTTCCTTCCTAGTCAGGCAGTATCTATTCTCATCAGCAAAAGGACTGCCAACACAATCCCCCAGACTTGTGGCCTGATCCATCATGCAATATCTGAAATGCAGCCTCCTGTCTCATAACACTGAAACCATATCCACATTTACTGAAATAATAGACCAAGCTAGAAATTAAGCTAGTATTTTGGCAGATGCCATCCTGCGGTCTGCCTCCACCATGATAGTGATCATGACTGAGATCACCATACCAACATTTGAGAGAAAGAGGGAGGAGTACAAGAGTTGGCAGAGGAGTGCACAAAAGTAGGGTGGAGGACAGTGATCTACCCTGTAAAAGCTGGCCGCAGAGGCTTCAATGAAATATCCACCCAATGATTTCTGAAGACTGTCGAAATTACCAGTTCCAGGCAAAAGAAAACAGCCAAAGAATTGCCAGAGAAGGCAAAACAAAGAAGTTTCTGGCCTTGGCTTAGAGGAAATAATTCAAAATGTGAAGATCAAGGATCAAGGACAAGCTGTAGAGAGTGGAAGGGAGATGTGTCACTATCTTGGTACATTCAGAGATTAAAGGGGCAAAATATCAGGTAACGGTGCTCTCAATTGATAAACCCACAGGCGGACCATCAGCATTGGCTGCAGAGAGCCAGGTAGCAATGCCTAGCAGGTGAACACCGGTGCTTCTGTTTAGCCATAGTTTAGGTTTAAATTGTCAAACATCTGTGGTTATTTTTAGAGAATGTATAGAGAAGCTAAATTGAATGAAACAGCAAAAATGCAACACTTTAAATTGTTAAACCACTTTGCCCTACTTTTTTCACTTTTGTGCAAGACTGGTAACATTATTTTAAATCTAATTGATATTGATCATGCTAAACGCTGGGACGTACAATATGCTTTAATAATGAATGTGTCACATTTTATACAGAATACAGTAGTTAAGGAATAGGCTACGTGAAATGTTACTTTAGTTGATTGTTCTCCAAAATGTAATAAAATTATAGACACTGTGAATCAAAATCACTCATTCTGTCTATCCATTGTCATGGCTTAGATGTAGTGAATCTATTTTTGGCAGCCATGGATTAACCACTAAGCAAAATAAGCACATGCTGAGGTCACTAAGGGAAGAAGGTCACCACAGAGTTTTTACCTGTTAACTGTCATGCTCTGCACTTAACTTTTTTCACTCATATTTATGATTGTGTATATCTACCATGTTCATCTTTTATCTGCATTGTTAAAAAAAAAAAGTTTTCTTTGGTTTGGTGAATGACTAAACTCTAAAAGTTTGGTTTGAAGGTGTCATCAAATATTACATTTGTTTCATTTCAAATCATAAACACAGCTTTTAACTCATCAACTAATTTGTTTAATGGACCCTTAAGTTATTTATTTTATTATTTCTTTTAACACTTATTTCCCTGAAGCCTACGAAAAAACTCGCAATCCATCTTAAAGTCCTTCGCACCTCTCCTCATCAGCGTCTTTTGTTTTGTAAATGTGTTGATCAGCACAAGCAGCCTGCTGTCCCATTCCCGCCTTGACAGAGCTCAACTCGGGGAAAAAAGTTCTCCCAGCTCAAGACTCCTTATTTGCGTGTAAGGTGAGGAGCCAGGAGTTGAATAGGATAAATAATATAGTATATCGTTATTTGGAATACATGCATTTCATATGTGTTCCATGTCTACAAAGATCTGGGTAAGTGTAGGATGAAAGGAAATGTGAGGCAAGAAATGCTGAACATATAATTAAAGCAGAAACTTTTTCCATGTTATACTAATAATGACGTGAAGTGTATAATGTGTGAAGACTTTACTCCAAAAATCAAATAAACACGTGCACTTTAATTCAAGAATATAACCAAAGTAAAAAAAAAAATCATTCAATTTACATGTTGCTGTCAATGAGTTAAAAACTCAAACTCAAATGTCAATCGTCAGAAAGTTCATATGCATTCTTGGATGGTGCAGAGGTAAGAAATGCTGACTTATAACCAAAAGGTTATGGGTTCGAGTTCTGTCACTACATGTTTTGAATAGTAAGCTGCTATTATTATTACTATAATATAATAAAAGCATGTATTTGATTTGAGTCTGTATCACCCAGTTTAAATTTTGGTAGCTTGTAAAAGTTAGCACTTTTTTATTATTCAGTTTTATTCTGTTAATGACACTCTCGTGGTACAACAAACTTGCCTCTCCCTCTCTGAGTTGATGCCGTTTATCTCCATTCTTTTCACAAGAGCAGTGATGACCACCGTAACAACAGACAGCTTCTTCACAGCATTTTCGCTGGCTAACTGACTGCTGCACCGCAACACAACTCTGCTTGGCACCATAAGTAAAACGGGACTTCCACCTGCAGCTAAAGTCACTTTAGTGCGCAAGCAATTTGCCACACTAGTGTTTAGATCTGGCAGTGCCATGATTTTTCATACGAACAAAGCAAATTTACTTCACCCATCCATATCTTAACGTCTTGTCAGTTAAACAATGAAATGGCAGAAGAAACACCATATTTGGGTTGTGCTTAAGGCATCAGTTGTCCGAAGTCCTTCAGGAGTCTGTCCTTTAACCATTACTTTTTCTGATTTCTATTAATGGCATTGATTTTGGCATAGTTAAACTTGTGAAATTTTCAGATAACACTAAAATTGTGATTGGCAGACACTGAGGAGGCAGCAAAATGAATTCAAAAAGACCTGAAAAATATTCAGAACTGGGAGAACACCTGGAAAATGTAGTTTAATGTAGAATAGTGCAAAGTGCTACACATGGACTAAAGGAATATCAATGATAACTACACGATGGGACACACTATCATACATGAAATAACCTCTAAAAAGGATTTTGGGGGATATGTTGATGCAACATTTTCTTTGAGTAAGCAAAGCACAGAAGCAAGTAAAATGGCAAATAAAATGTTAGGTTGTATCGTACAAAACTGTTGGATGTTACGCTCAAACAATATAATTCACTAGTAAGACTGCATTTGGAGTATTGTGTGAAGTTTTACTCACCACAGTACAAGAAAGACATAGCAGCACTTGAAGCTGTCCAGAGGAGAGCAACAAAGTGCATCTGAAAACTTAAGGACATGTGCTACTGTGACAGACTCAGAGAATTAAACTTAGAAAGATATGGAAGAAGATGATCTGCTGTGGCAACCCCTAACGGGAGCAGCCGAAAAAAGAAGCAGAAGAAGTCTCAGGCAGAGGAAACTCTGTGGAGACCTAATCCAGGTTTTCAAAATTCTCAAAGGTATTGATAAAGTACTATAGACCCAACATAATTCTTTCAACTTAGCGATGAATAATATACTTGAAGATATCAGTGGAAATTAAGGGGAAGTACATTTAGGACTGAAGCCAGAAAGCACTTCCTTATTCAAAGATTTAAGAGAATCTGGAACAAACTAATGAGACATGTAGTTGGAGTAGAAATCTTGACAACTCTTAAGAAGAATTTAGATGAGAAACTGAAACAGCTTAACTATTAGATAAACAAATGAGCATGATGGACTGAAAGGTCTGATCTTGTTTTTCAAATTTCTTATATTCTTGTGTAGTTAGGATGGCTCATTTATCACCTCCTGTAAGAAGAGTATCAGTCATGGCCCATACCGGAAGGATTATATTTCTATTCTCTTACTATCCTCCATACCTTAACACACTGTTATGAAACTTGGCTGGGGTTCAAATTCCTTTTTTATGTCTTTTTTCTTCATTTTTGGTTCTTTTGTGTATGTTAATATTGTTTCCTTTTATCTGTGTATCTTCTATTATGTCCTATGTGTTTTGTGGATGGTTACCCAAGAGGATTGGCCATCTGCCCATCAAGACATAGCAGTACATGCATCAGAGGACTTAAGGACATGTCTTACTCTGACAGACTCAGAGAATTAAACCTGCTTAGCCTCGGACAGAGGATACTCTGTGAAGACCTAGTCCAGGTATTTAAAATCCTCAAAGGCATAAATAAAGCAGATCTAGCAACATTCTTGAAACTTAAGGGTGAATCGCTTACTCAAGAACAACAATGGAAATTAAGGGGAAGTGCATTTAAAACTGAAGCCAGAAAGCACTTCTTTACATAAAGAGTGCAGTAAGGAGTTTGTGGGTTCGCTTCCCGGGTATTCCCTGCGTGGAGAGCATTTTGAGAAGTGAGAAAAGCGCTATTTAAATGTGAAGAATTATTATTGTTATTGTGGGCCTCTGGAACAAACTACCGAGAGATGGAGTTGAAGCAGAGACCTTGACAACCTTTAAGAAGAATTTGGATGAGAGATTGGGACAGCTTAGCTATTAGCTAAACAAACAGGCTTGATGGACTGAATGGTCTCCTCTTGTTTATCATATGTCTTAAGTTGTTATGTTCAATCAAAGTTATATGCATGTCTTTGCCATGTGAGGAGATATACTCTCATTAAACTGCATTTCATATTTTCGTTTGAGTTATAATTAGGAAGCAAATCAATTTAATAAAACATTTTGATTTTGTGTTCAGGATATTTTATACATCACATTTATTTTATATACATTATTAACTGATGTTACCTAAAACAACATGGCCCCCTCAAAACCAAGCTTACAAGTTTGTAATTTTAATTTATTTCCACATGGCACAGTGCTTTGTTCTTGTTGTCAGGTCTTTGTCTGTTGCTTCCTCAAGTCTATCAATAATACAGTACAGGTACAAGGTTGTTTCTTATGTGTGCTACTGAGCTTCTATTTTGCTTCCACATTTCTTAATTTAATTCTTATTTTAAACCTTTATCTTTGTAAACAATCTTGGAATGTTAAATTCACAGAGAGGAGGGTTTAAATATTGAACAACTCCATTTAATACCATCAATCTGTTGTCTTAACTCAAATACTCTGTTTTTAGAGTTGCAGTAAGTTGGACACTAGTGTACCTGCAAGACACAGATCCATCAAAGGGTGTAGCCATACCTACCAGACCAATTTGGACTTACCAGTCAACCTAAATATTAGAGAACATGCAAACTCATTACATACAGTGATTGGGCCCAGAACTATAGAGGAATCTAGAAAACCAGTGCTAATCCCTCCATACTTACATTTTAAAATGTAATACCCTACTATAGATGAAAAGCCTAGAACTGATGTTTTATGTCTTAATCAAGAGAAATTAAGCTGAAAAATTCATAATTTCTCATGTACTGTTCTTTAAGTATTCAATGTTTTGTCTGTAATCCTGCATCTATCCATAGTACAAATCCTAATTACAATTGCGTATTGCGTGTGACCTTAACTGTAACAGGACTGTAGTTTTCTGTGCAGTAAAATTATGACATGTGAACATTAAACTGTCTATTGTAACTGTTATAAATCTGGGTTTTTCAAATATTCAAGGCTTATTATTTTGTGCATTTGCATCATAGGAAACATATTTTTGGGATCTCTTCCTTCAAAAAACTCTTTTCTAGCAGCAGTCCTGAGTACAAGAGAGCAATAGCGTTTTTTGGTTACATCCTATTTATTGAGTATTACTTTTGGTTTTTTTCATCTCCCATGTATAATTTTTTCCATTTGTGCATCTGCCCATCCACTCAGTGTTAGGTGGTTACTGTTCCTAATTGGGTGCATTTAGAAAGAGGGAGAGTTTAAAAAGAGACACATAAACAAAAGGACACGACCACTTACCAATCCTAAGAAGGCACTAGGTTTTTTGTCTTTGCCATTGGGGGTGGCTACTCCATTCACCACATTGTAACACAGTTTTCTTCATTTGCATCTGACTCCTGCTCTCAAGCAGGACTCAGACTGACAACAGTATGATCACATACTGTTCTAAAATGAAGCAAGGAAATAAATATTGTTGTGATAAATAATATTGACAGCAAAAACAGACAATTGGTTAATTTTTCGAAATTGAACTCAGTATATTTTCAAAGTTGCTCTTCAATTATTGTGTTAGTTTACATACACATAAAACGTGCACCATCTTCTTTAACAACATTCTCGCATGGCACAAGCACATTTATCATTAACATCTCCAAATGTAATGGAAACCAGTAACTCAAGCCAATAATTGTTAGTGTTTGCCATCTGTTGCCTCTCCTTTATCTGAATCCATTTTAAATGTTTAATATTAATGGCTATTTTTGTTGTTTCATATGAAGCACGTTATTCAGCTGCTGCCCATATGACTGTGGGTGTAGTGCTGGAAATTGAGGTACCAGGGTAAGCTAATATGATAGGAAAAAAGTTAGCTTTCACAGATGGCAGAAGAACAAGAGCTTCTTAAATCATTTTCAAATCAATAAAGTCAGACAATTTGGATTCAGATGGTAAAGTTGGAGGAAAAAAAAACTTTTTGTTGTATTTTCTGTATTAAGTTGAGACAATAAACAATAAACTATATTTTCATAATTGTTAAATTTCACCTTCATTTTACCTCAAAACACTAGCTAAAATGTACTTTATGTTTGAAGATGAAAGCAAAGTTTGAGATAACTTGCTTTGCTGTAAAAGACAGCAGAAGGTAAACTGTTAATAACAGGGTGACCAGATTCTCCCTAACAGAATATGGAAGGGCCCCAGTGGGGAAGTGGAGGGTTACTGGGGAGAGGTGGCTGGGGGTGTTGTTGTTTAAAAATGTTCTATACAAATACATTTACACTGCTCGTACACATGACAACTCTAGAGCATGAAACCAAACAAATACAGCCTGCAAAGCCACTCATATAAGGTACTTTATTATTTGTGGGCTTTCAACAACACATTATTTACTTGCTGGGTGGCATATTATTATGTTACAATGCCATCTACCACTCTGACGTTGGTTGCTCATACACTAACTCAACTGAATTAGAAGGCCCAGCCAGTATTGTCACTTGGATCATATTTTATGTTTTGGTGCTGAATGATATGTGAACAGCCCTACACTTGCATAAATTGCGCCTACTACAACTATTGGCCTACCTGGCACACTTACTGTTTTTGACATCTTTATATTTTTTGTTATAGATATCCTGAGTAATATCTCTGCATCCTCCACGGGAAAAAGAACATCTACTTCCAGATGTTTGGCAAACCAGTTTGTTGTTCTCTGAATCAAATTCCAACATACATACATATAGGAACTCAAAAATACATGGAACTATATACAACTTTTAATCACCCTCAAAGTACTCTTGTGCCTCATGTGTAATGCCATGCATAGAATTCACACTAAAACATGATGTACAGACAAATCTGGAAATGTTCATATGCACAAAGAAATCCAGATACATAAAACTGTGCATACCCAAATTCCACGCACTTCCCCTTCATAAATCCCAATAAACGCAAAATTTAACACACATGCACGCACATTAGTCCCACCCTGATTCCATCCAGTATTTTGCATATTTGAATATGCAAATCAATATAAATAGCCCCTTCCTTTTGGTGTTTTGTTAAAAGACAATGGTTAAGGAATGTGGAAAATAGATGAATTTCAGGGAATGTGAAGTGGAGGCAAGGAAAAACTTACTATTTGTTGGCTTAAGCAGTGGTATAAGCAACAAAAGGAAGTTGATGGAGTGATACAGCATGATGGAGATACTCGAAAATTCAAGTTCAGAAAGTTGCACAGTGCCCGAAATAAAAAAGTGGTTAGGTATCAAAGTTGACATGAAAAGGAGAGTCACAGCGGCACCATCTGTTTATTCTGTTTCAGAGAATATTACAAAAGCTGGTCCCCATACCAAGGACGCAAATCCACGTGGTTATGGTGCTGCTGTGCCAAGCACGTCTTCAGGCACTGGCTATGCTGAGTGACCATCTGGTTGTCTGCTGTCAGACATTGATCTGGAGTCAGAAAATGCAATAGTGGATGCTGTGAGAGATGTGGCCAATGGACTAAGGAATATAAGGGCTGTACTATGTGATATTGACTACAAATTAAATGAACTGGTTAAAAAATAAATGCTGCATTTGATTACCTATTTTTGCTAATTACATTCAAATGAAGTTGCATCACTGTGCAATTTGGCTGATCATTTGGTGGATCAGGGTCAGGTTCATCATACTAAATCTCTTCAGGTACAGGCAAGCCATGATTGTGTGCCACATTGTGCAGCATGCTACATACTTGCACAACGTGACACACTTTCTGTGAACAAAGAACATTTATAGAGTTGAAATCCTTTCTATTTACATAAACAAATTAAATTGTCTGAAGGTGCCTTTATACTGTATGTCTGCACCAAGCACCACAATGGATGGATTCTCTGTTCTTTACATGGCTCTTTGAGGTGCCTCGCTATCCTTAAAAGGATTGCTTGCCTTTTGCCCCACTATCTGGAAAAAGCACCTGCGACTGTGCAGAGTTGCCTTTTTTTATAGTTGATGTAATGCCAGCTCATGCTTTTGGTGATTCATCTCTGGCTGATTTAACTTGTCCACCACTGTTGTAATAGCAATATACGTGGAGTTTACTGTTCTGATTACATTTGGAAAACCAGATTTTGCTGTCAGCCACAGTGTAAGGAAGTCTTCCATAGCTGGATGACAGATAATACTATCCTATAAAGATGGTATGGTGTGATTCAAAGGAGCAGGTAGAGCGCAATCCCTCAAAATATGCCTTTGTAAAGCTGGCGCCAGTTCAGCACACAGCTGTAAAAGGAATAGCTTTTGGAAATTGAAATCGACTTAGAAGCCAGTCATCATCATCATCTATAAATATTCACTCTCCTCTAATTCTTCCATTTACAATGTCTTCTAACAATGCTAAAGCAACCATGGTATTTAGAATAGTTTGGCTATTCTGTGCATTATTGTATTGTTACAGAATGATTACAATCAACTGAATTAAATTTGTAAATGACATGCAATTAATTTCGGTATATTTGATAACACCTGTGTCATGGATGTGAATATGTAAAAGAAGGGAAATGATACAGAAACAGTAGCACTGCTTCAACACTGGGAGCCACCAGTTTGCAAAACTGAGCAGAAACCTGCATACACATGGTGTGCATGGCTTTACATAATGTTTGGTTTTTATACACCTCAGAGTGTGCTTGGAAGTGGGCATATGCAACATTTTTGTGCGTACGCACTGTTCATACATGAGGCCCCTTGAGCCACAATGCACTTTGCCCAGCACTTCTGCCATTCCTGTTAACATTTCCTGTGCTCATCTTTTGTTACCATGTCTAGAGTTTTCTGTCTTCTCTGTTTTGTCCTGGATTTCTTTCATGGTAGCAAATCATCCCTTCAGTCCAAATATATCTGATTATATTCATTTATTTAAGTAAGCTTTTCATAGTTGTATATACTGTAGTTGTATACCATCCAATAAAACATTTCTTCCTAAAGGTAGCACTCTCTTCTTTATAATTTAATTAATAATATAAATTTAGAACTGCTGTCTAGACCCTTCCTTTAATTTAGAAAGATTTTGTCATTTTATTCTTTTACTCATCAAATAATGTAACCACATCTCACTTTATTGAAAAAAGTTTCATACTGACTTTAGCTGAAAATTTCATATAAAATAATAAAAAACTGGTGAAGGGTTATGTTTGTCACTATCCTTGTAGCAGTTACCACAGAATATCCCAAACTCAGAGATGCAAACTTGTGCCTTTGAAAGTAAACAGACATAAAGCTAAAAGCCTGCTCTTGTGTGAAATTATTTGCCTAGTCCAGGAGAATAGCATTGATAATTGTGTAAAACAGCTAAAAATAAGAAACTGGAGACATGTTTCATAAGAAAGAAGAAGTAACTGAAAATGTGATTAAAAGAAACATGTAAACAACTATTGCCTTGGTGCTCTCTGTACATTTTAATATTGTAAATGATCTCTTTCTATCTTTTTGTCTAACTCTTCCGCAAACATGGAGTACTGCGAAGATTCTGAATAAACTGCCCGAGATTATTATAGTCAATTTTAATATTGGGTTGTATGTTCTGCATTACATATCTATTTATAGTGTAGTCTAGGGATTTGAGGTGTTCCACATGCATTTCAGTATTAAATTTGTGCTAATCTGTTACTCCAATAGCTGTAAATGTGTTCTTATATTCACTGGAGGCTTAGTAAGAGTTTCAGAAAACACCTACTGTGAACAGAATAGCTGAAAGAGAATGAAATCAAAGGCCACAGAACACTTACTGTTCATTATGGGTTAGTATTATATTTGAAGTATGCATGTTAGGGTCATTGCCAATTTCCATGTTGTTAGATCACAATATAATTAAAATAAAAAGGACACCTGTTTTCATGCAAAAGAACAAGCTCCTGATATCACAATGATGCTTTCCATCACAGATGTTATAAAAACTACAATTTAACAAAACATGGGTTAATTTTCATGCTGCATTATGCAAAGAAAAAAAGAAAATCATTATTTGTTTACTGAAATAATTTAAGGGAAAATAACAATTAAAGTCATGCATATGTTTATTTCTCATTTTCATTTTTTGCTGCTGAAAGGGAGTAAATTCATTTATAAAGAACATTTATTATGTTGTTCGCTTCACACGTATTTTGAGATAACCTTTAGCTTATCTCACAAGGGAACTGAAGCCATCTATATGCTAATATGGTTAGAATAAAATGGCTTAAAAATAATATATAGAAAAAAATGAAGAGGTGCACATAAGTATGCTCTTCAAGGTAAAAAAATAAATCACCAAAAATCAAAAGGTTTATTTTCATGCATCATCATCGAGCTTTTCTTTCGTTTTTTTAAAAGAAAAAATACCTTCATCTTCACTGCGCTCATTATTGGTTATATCATCTGCTTGTTTCTTTGTGTTGGCTCCTAAGGTCAACGGGAAAAGAGTAGAGGGGGAAAAAGAGAATTCAAAAAACAGTAGGTTTCTTAAAAACATTTCGTAAAAAGTGCATTCAGAAGTAGTTCAATTTAAAAAAAAAAAAAGTCTGATTAAAACTGTAAAAAATGCTGTGTTCGTAAAAAATGCACACAAAAAAAATGAAAACATGAGCTGCTATGATCTTGATTAAAAGGAAAAAAAAAACGGGCTGCAAAATTATTGTAAAAATGATCAATACAAAAGCAAATGTACATAAACAAAAATCTATAAAAGAATGAAAATTAATAAAAATTTCAGTAGAAGAAAAACAACCAGGATTTTTTTATATATAAAGATGAATGGTAATAAAACACAAATGGTTATTTCTTTAGAACCCAGGATACTTTCATAAATACACCCAAGCTCAGCACACCCTAAAATAGTCTGCATTGATGAATTGTCAAGATATCACATTACAGAATTTTTTTTCAGGCACAGGTTAAATCAGTACACTAGTGAGTACATATTTTAAAAGCATGATAATGCTAGAATACATGAACTGTTATATTTAATCACATTGATTCATTTTCTGCCCTTGCTTTTAAAATAAACTAAGGGGAGTCAAATCCTGTCCGAAGATATCGGGGGAAAGGTTGGAATGGCAATCAATTGCAGGATAACCTCATATGCATTTACACTTATTCATAGTTGATCAAGTTTTAAAATAAAATAATTTACCCTTCTTTGGAATCTGCAATGAAATCTACAAAGGAGTTGGAGCAAATTTCACATAATGATTTATCCAGGAAATGCCTTTAGATCACATTACATCCATACTGTATATATGTCAGTATACACTTTACATATGTGAGTGTGCGTAACAACCATGCTTTACACACTTCAAATTGGAAATCTACACGATATTTGTACTTTTCCACTTCATTTTAAAGTTAAGAGAGGAGCAAATATAGCAGAATAAGCTTAAGTGTTGACAATGCAGAAATAATGTAACAGATCGGAGCTCAGTTCAGGCACTTCATAGCAAAACAGCACTGTAAATAAAGAATAGTCAAGAGTCACCATAAGTGATTGAACCCAAGATGGATGTCTTTTTATTTCAACAAGCCTGAAGGAGCCAACCACCTAAATGTACTTGATCAGTTCATCATGGCTAATTGACTAAAATAACAAACCAGCATCTAAAATAAGGTGGGTTAATTTGCTTAACATAGTTTAGGAAGCATTTTAGTTTCCACCAATCAATATAAAGATAAATGGTATAACTTAAAACGCATCTATATCTTAAAATTATCTAACGGTCTAAAAATACTTTAGCAAATTAAATCACTTTAGCATATACACAAACATTTAATTCTAAAGAGAACCTTCTTCTTTATAAATTCTTGAAAATAAAATGTATTTAATTATAAATATCTCATTGCTCCCTTGGTGACTTTTTTAGTTTTACAGGACAGATACACTCAGAACAGTAATAAATTCATACACAAATAACAAAGCACACAAGGATACTTTTAGGAATTTTTCTGCTACATCACACAGACATGACTCAGCACAATTCGAACACATCATCCACAGAGTCAGAATTGGAGTCCACCAGTCCACACACAAAACTACTGAGTCCTGAAAAAGAGTAAAGATTACAACGGCAATCCTGTTCTTGAGTATGAAAGCATAGCAATTTTATGGTTGGGCAGTGTAATTTAAAGGTTTTTATTTCAAGTGCGAAACTGGAATTTCAATTAAGTTTCAGGTAATCTTTTTCTTATCATCCTTTAAATTATTTCCTTTAACAGACTTTCCTGAAGCCTCTGTGCCACATGAGGACTAGAAATGCAAAGCTGTATAACAGAGAACATTTGACCTGAACTGCTAGGATCTGGAGAGGTGACTCTTGATGGCCATATGCATAACATAAAATGTTGTAACATAACATAGAATTATTACATATGCTTAATCCAAGGGTCATGAGGTGTTTGAGTCTATCACTGCAGCATAAGGCACAGGTCCAGAAACAGGCCAGGTGCCACACGCCCACACTCACATGCTTGTGTCTGGATCTTTATGACATTATAAAACAAGCAGTTTCAATTGTATTTAAAAAAAATGGTTTCATTGTCATGCTTATTTTAGTAAAATTGACATACCCAACCAGTTTCATTTACTTTTCCCAGGTTAAGTTTGATTTATTTTACATCAGCTAAGAACACCTAGTTCAGACATGACCAGATATTTGATATTTATTTTTAATACAGTGTTCATACCACCAAAAAATTCAGAATGCTATACTACAGTTCATACTGACACATCTTGTGGTTACAATGGAGAAATTTCAAGAGTTGCCAGTTTTATAAACTATGTACATGCAAAATGCACCGAGTGGTACTGGAATTGGTAGCTTCTTCTTACAGCCATGTAAGGGAAATGGTGATTTCAGATAATGGATAAAAGGATGGGCTGTATTCACATTTTCAACCTACATTATTTTTTTTTACCCGCCTGCTTTTAAATAAGCAATGATTTACTTAATGCTATGTTGTGAAACTATTTGTTATTTAATTATCTGAAATTCTGCGGTGGGTTGGCACCCTGCCCGGGATTGGTTCCTGCCTTGTGCCCTGTGTTGGCTGGGATTGGCTCCAGCAGACCCCCGTGACCCTGTGTTCGGATTCAGCGGGTTGGAAAATTGATGGATGGAATTATCTGAAATTTTAAACTATGTATTGCTTACAGAAGCAAAGAAACAACAAGAGCATAGGGTGAGTTTCCCAAAAACAATAAGCGTTTAGAGATTAACGAGTAACTTTATGATATATATATATGTAATGTACATGCTACTTCATTCATTTTTAATCAGATATTTTACAAATGAATATAAGGTACGTCTTTGTTAAACTTGTCCTAAAAGCATAAAAAAGTCTTTTGAAAAATAATTGACTGACATCACTTTTATCATGTAGTGTAATTTTTGCAACAATCTCTGATGGGTTGAAATAAAGTTGCTTAAAGTAATATGAAGTAAATGTGGCATCATAAGTTGTTAAATAATTATAACAAAGCCTAGAAATAGGACCAGAATCAAACAACTATTGTTTCTAAGAAAAACACAAAAGAAATGATAAACATGATCCATAAAAATGGAAGAGTTTGTTCTTCTTTTAGATGTCAATGCAGTGTCGTTGTTTACTAAAGACAGCAGCCGCTTTCTGGCAGTGAGACAGAGACAAGTGTGATGAGATTATGAAGAGAAGAAATCTCAGAGCATCACAACATAACTTTGCTCTCTTTCAGATACACAGAAACCACCTAGATAGCTTTGAGGCAGTTTATATTCATTTAATTTATGTAATCGGTTTTTACAATTATTAAATGAAAATGTCATTTTATGTAGTTAATGCTCCCGCACTCATTTGGATAATGCATATTGTGCTTATTTCTCAAATTTATATGGAATATTTCCCAGGTCTAATTAAATGCAAACCAATAAACAAAAGAAAATCATTTTGTAAATATATTGATCTTGATGATGGCCTGCTTAGCCTGCTATGCACCCTCTACTTTAAGATCGGGAGTACTGACATTTCTAATCTCCATCCTTTCTTCCTCTTCTTCTTCATTTGGCAGGAGTACATAACAAATTCTGCAGCATTGCACAATCAACTATCATAGCTCAGCACTGCTAAGGTAAAAATCTGATGTTGTCTAATGATTTATAAAGACAGTGGAATCGTATTTATTCATATACCCATAACAGTCCAAAACATTGTGGTTTTGCTGACGTGCTCCAGACACTTTGCTGAGGACGCTTTGCTACAAAATCCACAAAACATCCTTGGTGATTGCAAAGCTGAGAACCATTACAATAAGTGTAACTAGTCTCCAAAAATCTGGGAAAAAGAAGATAACAGCTACAACTAAGTAAATTTAACTTAAGTAAAGTGTATGGGCTGGGTTAATTCTGGTTGTCAGAGACAGAGGTACAGAATTCAGGGGACATCCTTCTGTGTAGGTTTCCTGTATTTCCATTGAAATGTCTCTCCTCAAGCATACCATCCTCTAATTCCTGTCAATTCCTTTTTCTTTTTAATCTGCTTCTCTACATAACCAGTAGTAGTAGGGTATTGTACCGTGTTAGCCATTACAGATACAATGAGAAGTCAAGCAAAACGACACCTTTTATTGGTGAGATGAACTGATTACAAAATGCAAGCTTTTGAGGCAACTGAGACCACTTCTTCAGGCAGGTTAAGAAGGGGCCTCAGTTGCCACGAAAGTTTGCATATTGTTATCAGTTCAGTGAGCCAATAAAAAGTGTCATTTTGCTTGACTTCTCATTGCATATATAACCGGTTTTAATACAAAAATGCCTCTGTTGAAATAAAGTTAGCGGTAACCTTACAATACTGATTCTTCAATCTTTTTATTATTTGTTTCTTAGTAACAGTCTCCATACTGTGAGGCAGCAGCACTACCACAGTGCTACCCAGCACTTCAAAATGGTTATATTTTCAATAATTATTTTCAGTTATTCATTACTATAGCTTTGATTTTAACATTTGCATGCCTGCTGTTAATTACATGTATTTTTTTTATAACAAAAGCCTTATTAATTACTAGAAGCAAAAAAGCCTTGATCACATAATATGTTATTATAACAGTTATAACTGCAATTAAGAAACTTGAAATCGGAAAACAAAATTTGCCTGAAACTGCAAAACCTTTTTTTATCTATGTTTAACAACACATAGAAATGAAATTAAAAAACAAAAATAAAACTGGAAGACTTTTCTGAAGCAAGCATTTGAGGAAGCTGAAGCCAATATTTTTTTTCCGTGATGAAGAAGTCCGATCCAGTATTGCTTCTTTAGACACCCGATGATTTATCTTAGTATAGTTACTGGCTTGCTTTCATTTTTCACTAACAAGATGACAAACAAATTGAGTAGTGGCTGTTCATGTAATTATGATACATATGCAGCATGATATGCTGGTGATGCTGACAATATATTATAAAACTTAGAAAAAAGAAAGCTGGCTTTTATTATTGCTTAAAGATACTCAGAGTAAAATTCACATATGCAAAGTGTGCTGTTCAGAAAGCTGTAAAATAACATAATCAATGCAACCAGTAAAAGACACACATGTTGGACTACCATAATTCCCTGTTGCCATCCAACTCATTTTTTCTTTTTCTACAAAAGATGGGGCTGTCCAGATATTATATTCCATCATACACTTTCTGTTGGCTTCTTAATACTACTTTGGTCCATTTCAAAAAGTGTGTCCTTGTTACCGCCAGTGTATTATCTCACATCTTCCTCCATTTATGAAACTCTTATTTACTTTGACCTGCCTGTTACCTATCCATTCCAACTGCTCTTGATCTAGTGATACTTAGATGTTTCTTGAGGACACGTTTTTTTCAGTAACCTCTTTGAGAGCTTTCTACTTTATTCCCTACACCGGGTATCTGCAAATTTAAAGCCATCCATTCAAACATATATTTTTCGTTATTTGCTTTCTATGGAAAAATATTTTGGACAAAATAAAAAAATAAACATGCTATTAAATTAAAGTACAGAGGAATGAGACAATATTCAAAAATAACAACATGAAATGTAAGAATAATTAAATGTGTTGCAAAATATATTTTTGTTGCTTATTTATTTAATTTAATTATATCAGTGGCACTGCACACAGCATAAATACCTAAAATTAAAATGATCACTTTCACTCATCAAAACTGAGAGGGTGGACTCTACCAACTATCGATTTTTGATTGGTGAATTGCTCCAAGTTTGGATGTATTTGCTTTGCTTGACTTGGGAATTCTTTGGCTCATGCGTAGGCTTAGATTTGTGTGTTGCAGATACAAGTGCAAGAAAAAGTTGCCAAGAATTACTGCGCTACTTTTAATTCAAGAAACTCCAAATACATCATTAGGGGTTTGAATTTGAAGTGTCTGCTGTAAATATGGCACTTGATGGCCAAAGGTTTACATCCAGTAACTCACCAATCAAAACACAGTGCTCGATGGACCCGCCCCTTCATGTCTGACGAGTGAATGTGGCAGTTTTCAGTTCGGGGCTTACGGTATAAGTTGCATGTGTGTCACTGAAATTAAAAAAACTAAATAAATAAATAAGCAACAAATAATATATTTCATGATACATTCAATTTTTTTATTCTCAGATTTCAAGTTCTTATTTATTTATTGTCACATTTCACAATACTTTGATTTATTTATGTTTTGCTGGAAATATTCATTCATAGTCTTCATCTAATTGCATCTTTTAATGGTAATGGCAAAGTTGTTTAAAAACTTGAAAGAAAAGCACAGAGTTGTTGCTAATCTTGTGTTGACACTCTCATTAGCGGGAGGTCATTGACAGCTGAATGGTTCTCAGTGGTCATCACTTGACTATCACCCAGACTGGCTCTCTGCAGCCAATAACCACAGTGACCGACACAAATTTTCACATGTCCTGTTTGTTTAAAATGAATAACAGTTGTGTTATCAGAGGCATTTTCCATTGTATAATCCTAACTTCAAATCAACAGATTGTTTGATTTTGGACTAACCTCCAAAATTAGCAACCAAAACAGCATGATTATTTTGTTATTATTATTTTTGTTATTAAATTCATCTTACTAGCTGTGTTTGTATATCCTCATCCACATTAGCACATTATGTAGAAGTAAAATGCTTGAGGTTCATCCTGTCTGGATTATGACATGTTATCAAGTCTTTCCACACCAGTATCTCCAACTGGGTACAACATGGCACGGGATAACAGCAAAATTAGGCAAATGTTTATTTCCAAGTATAAGCCAGCCATTTTCTGAGGATACATGATGTAACAGTTGCCTGTCTTTAGAGAATATATAGAAATTCTTTGTTTTTGATCTTGTTATTACAAAGCATTCTTAAAAAGCCAAAAAAATGATAGCTAGATTACAGTCATGACACTTCAGAAATAGCTGAGTTCTCTTTCATTCTTCAATTGTTGTATACCTCCATCCATCTAAATATCTTCTAATCCTGCTTTTTCTTTAGCAAGTTTGTGAACCAGAACATATCTTGACAATATTGAGCAAGAGACTAAAACCAATTTTGGAACTGGGGGCCAATCCAAGGCATATCTATACTCCCTCTCACTGGGCTACATTAAATTTACTTAACATTCATAGAGCTTTCTAAAGTAGGAAAAGAAACTTAGAACTTGGAGAAAATTGAAACAAATGAGCAAACTCTAAGCATAGTGTAATCAGATGTTGCAAAGAACTCTCTTACTTTATATCTATGAGTTGTTTACAATGATTTTAAACCCACATTACAAAGATACATTTGATACATTAATCAGTGTTATTTCTCTCAGTGAAGTGGAATTTGGCAAACAATTAGGACTCAGAAAAATCGTTGCCAAAACTGAAATGCTAAATGGTGAACGTTGACAAAAGGGAAATTCACAGAACTACCACCAAAACCTAAACAGCTAACAAAGTAAAGAGAATTTCTAGAAGTCGATCACCAGGACATTTATTACTAAAAGCACACACACCAAAGTTATTTGAGGTTTGAATCCTGGACACTGCACTGAACGAACAAGTAAAGCATCAGTGACATGATGCAGTATGCTTTCTGGACATTGAGTCCCTAGTAAAGGAGTGCTGCCAAATTTCAGAGCTGCTAATGAATAATGCAAGACACCAATGTATTAAAATTTCCTAAAGGTCAATGTCAAAACAGGACAGCAGCAAAAAAATACTAGCAAGGTGCCCCAATTCTTAACAGTGCCCATAGCTTAATATATTCATTATTGTCAATTTATTTAATAATGAACATTCCCTCTCTTGGAGTTGTTTCCCTTCTTGCACTAAATACTGCGATCCTGAAATAGATAAGTGGTTTTGATAATCAAAATTTGGATATTTTATAAAGACTTTATCTTATAAAATGATTTATTAAACATTAAATATGCATTGCCTTTCTGGACACTATAGGATTTTGGAGCAAGTATGGACAGGAAAATATTTTTTATTAATTAACCTACCATATATGACCTGAGTGCAGATTCCTGTCCTAAGCACTGCATCAACAGTAACCTTGTCAACACATCAAAGAGTGATAGAACTGGTTGTATGTGATAGGAAAAACAACTGTTGTAGGTTTCAGATAAACCAGCATGTGAACTGAACAATTGTAGCCAATTAAATATTCATCCTTTGAAAAGACTGTCAAGCATGCCATTTCTTTCTCGAAAGAAAAGCCAAAGTTCAGTTTTGCCTAGGCCTCTCTTGCCGATGAGAAATGTTTGTTTCACAACACACCTGTTGAATCCCTTTTTAATGTTTTCTGACATTAACATCTAGTCTCCACATTCCATCTGATAACTGTTGTTCTGCAATCATTTAAATGTCAGTTGGTGCTCCAAATAACTTGCCTGGACATAATGGCCAAATTTTGGAGATTTTAGGGCAATCTCCCAGAATGCATGTCTGTGTTCATTGCCATTATCCACCACATATTTGTAATTGTAGTACTCTGTTACTGTATATAACTTGGAATTTACCGGTTAATAAATGGTTAATTATTGTAAACAACTTCTGATCTTTTACTCTGCTATTGTTAGTTTTAATGCTGAAAATGTATAACCCTTTCCTTGTGGACAAAAAAAAAAAAAACCTTTATAGCTCACAGTCTGAATATTCATAATTGGCGAGTATTCTTTTAATAGTCTGGCACTGAATTCAATGTAACACACATTAACTTAAGCTGCCTAGCCTCTGAGGTATTGTTCTGTAACACATGCTAAGGTATAGTACTCATCCTTTGAGGCTGCAAGTGACCTATTATTCTAAGAAAGGTACTTAGACCCTGAGGTTTTATTATAAAGCACACACTACTTAACGCTTAATCTCTGAGGTTACTTCATATTGTGTTTAACTTAAAGCTTTTCAAACCATAGTAAATCAATACCATCTTAAATAAATAGTAACTTAAAATCATTTTATAACTAACAGTAAATGTAATCTTTAAATATTAATCAAGTCAGATTAAGAGATCCACACCCTTATTCCATCATTGGTTAAGAGTTGTGACAATTATAGTTTAAAGCTGGTGAAATAAACAACTGAAAATACAGATATAAATTCATAATTAATATATGCATATATTGATAGCCTGTTAAAAACGCTTACAACACATCTGCCATCATGGCCCACTGCTAGGTGAAGTTCATTGTAAAGGTGCAAGCTGGCAACCAGCCTTAGACAAACACCAGCCCATCAGAGGGCAGTTAGGCACAGATCCAGCATCAATCATACAGGAACAATATATAATTCCTGACTTGCCTAACCAGCACCTGTTACGGATGTGATAGGAAAATTGGAATACCTGAAGGAAAAAACACAAACAAAGTAAACATATGAGAACTCGGCAAAAACAGTGCTAGAACTGAGATTTAATCCAGGACTGTGGAGCTGTAAGGTAACAAAACTATAAACCTTACACAACCATACCCCCAGTCTTTCTAAATACAATATGATTATTTCAAAACATTATTTTTCTTCTGCTATGAAACATAGCATTTCTCATCCGTGTGTTTCATTTTCATATACTCAATACTTAGAAGCTGAAGCAGAAATGCATAAAATGGCCCTGGAATGACTGACTGATTGATTATGCTTCCTGTGTAAGTATTTTGCTGAGATGTGAATATTTAAAGGGTGCGTAGTGATATGAAATAATATCACTTTTTTATTGTAAATGTTTTTTTTTATCTTTTAGAATGTAACTCAAATTACATCAGAGTTAACTGATAAAAGATATTTAAATATTTACAGTATTGCAAATGCCATGTGCAGCTACTATAATAAAGAAGGTTATGATTTGTTTTATTTTCATTAACACATCACACTAGTAATGTCATCTAATTGTTTACTCCTGCAATTTATTTTTTTTCCTTTATTCAGAAAAATGTAAATGGTATTACCTGCAAAAATACTGTGATGTCAATATGTTAGGGGGCAAATCACAAACTAAAAACCATCCTTAAAATGACCTTAATTGACACGATGTCAATGTAATGGAGGAAGCTGACTGATAATTCAAATGGAAATGTAGTCTTTTCAGAAAAGGGTGAGGAAAGATTTGAAATGGCCAAGGAGGAGTGAAGCTGAACCCTGCAGGATCAGGCTCAAATCAGGAACTAATCCGACTTGGGTGCCAGTCCATCTCAAGGTACACCCATGTTCACACTCTGGCATTTGGGGTCCACTTAGAGTTGTCTGTTAACCAGATTCATGTGTTTTGAGGAGGTGGGTAGAAATCAAAGTTTCTAGATAAAATTTCTTTTAGACAACAGAATAAGGAGGCACTGCATACTGTACCTCATATGTTTAGATGAACATAAAACCTGACATGTGCTTTGGAATTAAATTCCAACCTTTACGGGTGCAAGGAATTAAAATACATATAGAAACAGCAGAGAACTGTGAAGGTGCATGTTATATCAGTTTTCATATAAAATCATTTATATTTGAATTTTAAACACTATTTTTCCAATGTCGTGCACTGATCATTTTCATTATCAAAGTATTTATGATAAGACTTTAAAAAAGTGAGCACCAAAAAAAAATCAATTTTTCTATTTTTCTTCCTGAGATAGTGATCATTTAAGGCATCTAAAGAATTTTCATCTTAGTCCATGCCTATTGTTTTCTACATGTATCGTAGTTTAATGTTTTTAATGCAGCAAGTGACTTTTATGAAAAGTAAGCCACAAGAATCTTCTATGGACCACACAAAACATTATTCACAGTTTGAAATTTCAAAATTTCTATTTAAAAAAATGATAAAAGGCACCATTATAAGAATTCACTTAGAGATTCTTTTATTTCCTTTATTCTTTATCATTTATTGTGTTCTTAGTAGGTCACAAGTGAAATGTCCTTTGCTAAACTTATAAAGCATTTGAGGACCAATAACAAAAGCTTTTCTTTTTGACTGAATCTGAAACATAAAATTGTTTGCATTCTGAATGACCAATTTTCATTTGTTCAATAAATTATTAAAAAAAATCAGTCATTGACAGTGATTTTTAAATTAAAAGCAAACCTAATGTGGAGGTCTAGAAATAATAAATGGTTAATACAAATGCAAATGTATTCGGTTGCTCATATGATTAAACCACTTGAATTTTCTGACAAATCATAATAGATTTTAAAAAAATATATACAATATATACTCACTGAGCAGATTATTAGGATCACCTGTGCAACTGCTTATCCATGCAATTATCTAATCATCTAATCATGTGGTAGTAGAGCAATACATTAAATCATGCAGATACAAGTCAGGAGCTCCAGTTAATGTTCACATCAAAAATTGTGATCTCAGGGATTTCGAGAGTTGCATGTTTGTTGGTGCCAGGCAGGTTGGTTTAAGTGATTCTTTAACTGTTGATCTCCTGGGATTTTCATGGAGAACAGTATTAACAGTTTACTCAGAGTAGTGGAGAAAACTAGAAACATCCATTGAGTGGCAGTTCAGAGGACAGAAACAGCTTGTTGATGAGAGGGATCAGAGGAGAAGGATCATACTTGCTCACGCTTACAGAATGGGAATGGTAACTCAGGTAACCACTCTTTACAACTGTGGTGAGCAGACTGACATCTCAAAATGCACAAAACATCAAACCTTGAGGTGGATGGGCTAAAACAGCATAAGACCAGGTTGGGTTCCACTCCTGTCAGACAAGAACAGACATCTAAAACTGCAGTGGGCACAGGCCCACTAAAACTGGCAAGATACATGCAGCCTGGTCTGATGGTCCCCGATTTTTACTGAGACAGAATAGGGTGAAAATTAGGTGCCAAAAGCATGCATCCAACCTTCCTTGTGTCAACAGTCCAGGCTGGGGGTGGTGCCATAATTGTGTGGTGAATGTTTTCTTGGCACACTTTGGGTCCTTTAATACTAATCAATAATTGTGTGAATGCTAAGGCCTATCTAAGTATTATTGCTGATTATATGCATCCCTTTATGGCCATAATTTGACCATCTCCTAATGGCTACTTCCAGCATGGTGATGCACCATGTCACAAAGCAAAAGTCATCTCAAACTGCTTTCCTGAACATGACAATGAGTTCAGTGTTCCTTAGTGGCCTTCCCAGTCACCGATCTGAATCCAATAGAAAACGTTTGAGATGTGGTAGAACTCATGAATGTGCAAGTGGCAAATCTGCAAAAAGATTCTGAGGCAGTCATGTCAACATAGATCACAATCTCAAAGAAATGATTCAAACATCCTGCCATGAAAAACTGAGGACACAAGGAGGTTATACCCAGTATTAGCATACTGTTCCTACTAGTTTCCCCATATTTATGAATAGTCAATAGAAAAACATTTGAAATCCATCAATTCAGTTTCTGAAACAGCTGAATAAAGTTCAGGGTTGTGGAAAGCTAGAGCCTATCCTAGGAGCATTGCCCACAAGGTAGGATTCAGTTCTGGACAGAGCGTACATCCACAGAAGCACACACTCAGGAACACATCAACATCTTCTCATATGGGGTCAATTTAGTGTTGACACTCATGCTATCACAAATTCTTATGGATTAGAGGAGGAAAACCAATGTACCCAGGGAAAAATCAACACACATAGACTGAAGAACGAGATTGACAGAGGCCTAGTCTAAAGCCTAATCTCTATGAGCTGTGTGGCAGGTTTACTAACCACTGCACCACTATGGCATCCCGCATGTATAAAATGTTGCATATATTTATTGTAAGTCAATAGAAAAACATTTGAAATCCATTAATTACTCCTGAAACAGCTGAACCAAGATCTGGGTTGTGGAGAGCTGGAGCCTATCCTGGGAGCATTGTCCACAAGGTAGGATTTATCTCTGGACAGAGCGTACATCCATAGAAGTACACACTCAGAAACACATCAGCAGCTTCTCATATGGCAGCGTTTCTCAACCTTTAAGTATTTGCGACCCGAGTTTTCATAACAGTTTTAATCGTGCCCCCCTAACATGTTTTTGAAACCCTAATAAAATTTATTCCTATATTTTTTGCTGCCGATACACCGCTACAAGTTTATTTCCCTACGAATAGCGAAATTACTCCACATATGGCAACATTCGCGCCCCCTTTTTTGTTACCCCACAGTTTGAGAACCGCTGTCATATGGGGTCAATTTAGTGTTGACACTCATACTATCACAAATGCTTATAAATTAGAAGAGGAAAATCTACATACCCAGGGAATAATCAACTCATAGATTGAAGAACGAGATTGACAGAGGCCTATTCTAAAGCCTAATCTCTATGAGCTGTGAGGCTGGCATGCTAACCACTGCACCACCATGATATCCCACATGTACAAAATTTTTATCAATGAATATACACATACTTACTGGCTTTACTGCTAAATGCCAACATCGATGTTTAATAATGCTTTAACTAATATACTGACATTGTGCCCTGTCTTGGCCACAGGTTCTATTCAAATGCAAGTGAGAAAGAACAAGGAGAATGGTTTAGAGACTTCATGTGATGCTTCTTTCTTTCACTACCACAACTGCTAATTGCTCCTTTGAGAGGGAAGTGCCAATGAAAAATACACACCTGCTCATTTTTGGAAAACTCGAAAGTAATCAGCTGGCTAGATGGAAAAGGAGTGGAACTCCTCAAACCTGAAGAGTATCGGTATACCTGATACTGTAAAGAAGCAAGTCAAGTAATTACAAATACCATAAGCAAAATTTGCTGTATTTATTTGTTTGTTTTATTAACTGTTTAATACTTTGTGGGTGACGCCACACTCACTACTGATGATCCTACGCATTAGTTGTTAGGGTTTCACATTCACCATGATTCAAAGCAGAGATTAAGGTTTAAGTAAAGGTGGAGTGGTGGCTCTGAGGCTAGGGCTCTGCACTAGCAATCGGAAGGTTGCCGGTTCGAATCCCGTAAAATGCTAAAAGGGACTCTGCTCTGTTGGGCCCTTAACCTGCAATTGCTAAGTGCTTTGAGTAGTGAGAAAAAGCGCTATATAAATGCAAAGAATTATTATTATTAAAGGAAAAATGACCTGGCGTCAAGCAGTAAGTAAATTATTAACCTGATAGGGATTTCTCCCAATAGTAACCTTCTTCTGTTAATAAATAGTATCAGAAGGGTGAAATCAGTTTAATTTTGATAGCAACACAATTTCTTGCAGTCCACACTAGAATAGTAAAACAAAGTTCAATAAAAATATATTTTTTTCATTCTTTCAGCATAAAAATGTTATATCCTCCAAAGCTGCAGCAAGTTGTCGGGGCAAAAGAGAAGGTCGTGGATCTAAACTTGCTCTTTAACCAGTAATCTGGAGCGGGCAATATAATTAAAGATCATAACCTCACATGCCATTTTTTTATCATTGTAGGTCACTCAAATAAGGACCTCTTGTCTTATTTACTTCTTTCAGCAAACATCCAAATCAATAAAATACTCCCGCCTCAACAACTTCTAGGTGACAAAGGCTGGCATGATGGCATATTGGATTATGGATTATGTATTTATTGTGAACTTAATGTGAACTTTGTTTCTTGCTCTTGATGCACATTTGATTTAAGTGCTACTGCATAATTTACAGACTATTTTTAATACTGCTTTTGTTATATTAAAAGTTGTGCTGAAGATAAACTGAGTCAACCAAAGTGCCATGTGACAAACGTGCATGAAATATATTTTCAAACTTTCTCTGCTTTAGCATAAACAAATAGTAGTATGTGCATACGTGACAGGAAAAATTTTCCATTATGAAATTTCAGGTGAACACCCTAGCAAGTGCTAGCTCCCATTGGAAAAATTCAGAGATAACTTTGCTACCTGAATTCATCAAGCTGTGTAGTAACTCTAAACACCCACCTCATTATATAAAATAAAAAAAATATAATCAGATTAGTCATAAATGTGTTTTGCCATTGCTTTGTATTTCAAGCAATGCAATACACACTTTATTTTCTTTTTGTGAGGATCATGCAACAGATGAGCACTTGATGTTTCTCATCAAACTTTGACAGAAAATGCACATAATCAAAATGTGGTGAGATGCTGAAATTTCAAAAACGGAAACTCAGAGAATTTCCATATTTCCTGAATGCCATATAAATCAATTGTGCACTTGTGGCCTTGTGATCTTTGTTGCTAAATGACTATTTACACAATTGTAATTTTTTATTTTCTAATTTGAGACAACTACCATTGTGCCAATGACATAGAAAGTGGGAGTGTCAGCTTGTGGCACTATTTTTGGTCTTCATAAAGTTATGGATGCTCATAACAGATGGTAAGAGCTCACATTAATTAAACTACTGCACAAGATTCACGTGAGAAGCTTCATCTGAAATGTGCCAAACAGCATTAACACATTTTAAGAAAATGATCATTTACATGAGAGTGATGTTTGTTGACTTTAACTCACCAATCAACACGATCGTCCCCGTGACTTTGATAATGATGCTTCAGACTCTCCTGCTTGACATCATCATCTTTAACTGGATCGTGGATTTCCTGAATGATAGATCTCAACCTGTCAGGCTTACATGTACATGAAAAAGTTTAATTTTCAACAACAGAATGTGTTTAGTCTGTTGCTGCTATTGCAGTATGCATGTTTGTCTTGCCAAATACGACTCAAACTCTACCTTCAACTTTGCTGACAACACAACTGTAGAGGGTCTGATTACCAGTAATCATCATCCTTCTACATGGAGGAGATCAAGCTTCTCATTGAATGATGCTGTGACAACAATCAACCCTTCAGGATCAGACCTTACACAAACAAAAACTCGTGTGACGTTGGCTGTTGCAGACCTTCTGCATATGCTCTCATTGACCTGCAAAACTGCTAGGACATCATGATTTTCTTTTCCTGGTATGGCTGAACCCAAGACCTTTCCTGTTTTCTGTGTAAGAAGAAGATTTATGTAAAAAAATAAACAAAACATATCAATTATCCTATCTTTTTATTATATCTGGTATTCCAGCATGACTCTTGAGTGCATATAAAATTTGGAATTAACATTAACTGCTTTTGCAGTTCTTGATATATGGTATTTGCCCTATAAATTTGCGTGTATTTAATTTTTGCTTTTTAATTATTTTTTTCATATTGTAATATGTAAGGTTGACCTTTAAACATAAATTTGAAGGGTTTTTTACATGTTCAAGTGCTGTTTAAATGTATGATGCCTTGACTTAATGCTTTTTCTCTATTTTTCTTTATTTCACTAATCACTCCTACCACTTTCTTTTATGTGGACTTGTTCCCTGGACACTTTTTACTACTTGGACTTGGATTTTTACACGCTGAGACTCGGCTATTCAGGTAGTCAACTTCAAGCACTGAGAACAAAGGCCCGTGCCGGTGTGGTTCCGTATTTACCAGACGAGGTAAGAAGGTCGTATTGTGGCAGTTGAGCCGGCGCTAAGCTAAAAGCCAAGCAGCTAGCAAGAATGTGGCGATATAAGCCTTTGGTGCCTTCTGTGATCCTGAGAAATGTGAACTCACAAATGTGAAAAATGTCAGGACCTACAGAGAATGCAGTTTGTTGTGTTTTTGTGAAACGTGGCTAACAACTAACATCCCAGATGCTAACATGGAGCTACCTGGGTTTAGCACAGTTAGAGCGGACAGAGACGTAAATACCTGTGGGAAGCGAAAAGGAAGAGGACTCGCTCTCTATGCGAATACAACTCTGCAACTCTGGACATGGAAACGTTAAAATCTCCACTTGCTGCAGAGACATCGAACTGTTGGCCATAAGTCTGCATCCCTATTACTTGCCTAAAGAGTTTGGACACGTCATTGTAGTTATTGTTTACATCCCTACCTGGGCGGTTGTGAAGATAGCGGGTGACATCATCCATTCTGCTGTTCCTAAACTACAAACACAGCACCCCTTGTGCTAATCGCTGGAGACTTTAACCATGTGACGCTGGACAAAACATTACCTGCCTTCTCCAAGTATGTGGATTGTAACACCTGGGAAAATAGGACAATTAACCTAGTGTATGCAAACGTTAAAGACGCATACAGCGCCACCCCACTGCCTGTGCTTGGGAAAGCAGATCATAACCTGGTTCTGCTTCAGCCTCACTACAAACCAAGAGTGAGCGAGCTACCTACAACCACACGCTCATTCAGGAAGTGGTCCCCTGAGGCAGATGGCTCTGAGGGACTGCTTTGGAACTATGGACTGGGATATCCTGCAGGGATCATATAGTGAGAAAATTGAGGAGGTTGTTGACTGCACTACTGACTACATCAACTTCCATATGGACATTGTAGTTCCAGTAAGAACAGTACGCTGCTATGCTAACAACAAGCCATGGATTACAAGTGACATCTATCTATCTATCTATCTATCAAGGTCCTTTTGAACCAGAAGAAAAGGGCTTTTAAAGGTGGTGATCAGCATGAGCTCAAGCGCGTGCAGAAGGAACTCCGAGTCCAGCACAGGGGGGCAAAGGACCAGTACAGGAGAAAGCTGGAGCAGAAGTTGCAGAATAACAGCATGAAGGAAGTGTGGGATGGGATGAAGATCATCACTGGCTGCAGCTCGAAGCGGGGTGCCACCATCGAGAGAGACATGGAGAGAGCAAACCAGATGAACAACTTCTTTAACAGGTTTGACCACCATAACCCACTCTCATCTCAGAGTACTACACCCTCCACCCATCCTTCTGCTGATACCAGCATAGGAGAGAGTTTTCCCACACCCACAATTACAGCAGCCCAGGTAAGCAGAGAGCTGAGGAGACTTCGTGCCAGCAAAGCAGTGGGTCCAGATGGAGTATCACCACGACTGCTGAAGGCCTGTGCGTTGGAGTTGGGGAGTCCTCTACAGCGCATCTTCAACCTGAGCTTGGAACAGGAGAGAGTCCCGAGGCTTTGGAAAACATCTTGCATCACCCCAGTCCCAAAGGTATCATGTCCTAGTGAGCTGAATGACTTCCGGCCTGTCGCTCTGACGTCACATGTGATGAAGACCATGGAGAGGCTGCTGCTTCAACACCTGAGGCCACAGGTCCAACACGCCCTCGACCCTCTGCAGTTCACATAACAGGAGAAGGTGGGAGCACAGGATGCCATCATCTGTATGCTACACCAATCCCTCTCCCACTTGGACAGAGGCAGTGGTGCTGTAAGAATTATGTTTCTGGACTTCTCTAGCGCCTTCAACACCATCCAACCTCTGCTCCTTAAGGACAAGCTGACAGAGATGGGAGTAGATTCATACCTGGTGGCATGGATCATGGACTATCTTACAGACAGACCTCAGTATGTGAATCTCTGGAAGTGCAGGTCTGACATTGTGGTCAGCAGCACAGGAGCGCCGCAGGGGACTGTACTTTCTCCGGTCCTGTTCAGCCTATATACATCGGACTTCCAATACAACTCAGAGTCCTGCCATGTGCAAAAGTTCGCCGACGACACTGCTGTTCTCGGCTGCATCAGGAGTGGGCAGGAGGAGAAGTACTGGAACCTAATCAAGGACTTAAATGGTGTGACTCAAACCACCTACAACTAAACACCAGCAAAACCAAGGAGCTGGTGGTGGATTTTAGGAGGCCCAGGCCCCTCACGGACCCCGTGATCATCAGAGGTGACTGTGTGCAGATGGTGCAGACCTATAAATACCTGGGAGTGCAGCTGGATGATAAATTGGACTGGACTGCCAATACTGATGCTCTGTGCAAGAGAGGACAGAGCCGACTATACTTCCTTAGAAGGCTGGCGTCCTTCAACATCTGCAATAAGATGCTACAGATGTTCTATCAGACGTTTGTGGCGAGCGCCCTCTTCTACGCGGTGGTGTGCCGGGGAGGCAGCATAAAGAAGAAGGACGCCTCACGCCTGGACAAACTGGTGAGGAAGGCAGGCTCTATTGTTGGCACGGAGCTGGACAGTTGGACATCTGTGGCAGAGCGATGGGCGCTAAGCAGGCTCCTATCAATTATGGAGAATCCACTGCATCCACTGAACAGTATCATCTCCGGACAGAGGAGCAGCTTCAGTGACAGACTGCTATCACTGTCCTGCTCCACTGACAGACTGATAAGATCGTTCCTCCCCCACACTATGCAACTCTTCAATTCCACCCGGGGGAGTAAACGTTAACATTATTCAAAGTTATTGTCTGTTATACCTGCATTTTTATCACTTTTTAATTTAATAGTTTTTTATCAATATGCTGCTACATAAGTGAATTTCCCCTTGGGATTAATAAAGTATCTATCTATCTATCTATCTATCTATCTATCTATCTATCTATCTATCTATCTATCTATCTATCTATCTATCTATCTATCTATCTAGTTATGTTCACATGAATTTTCATTTGCCATTTTCAGAGATAAAATTAGGTCACTGTTCATTTTTTACTTTTTCTGGACAAAATGTTTCAGGACCACAAAAATGGCATTACTACCTAACCTATTTATTATTTTTCAACTAGTATTACTGAATGAGAGGGGAGGTCAAAATCACAACTTTGCTAATTTGTTACCATTGTTTGTGACAAACCGCCCTACTGGGAGTTATCACTTCAATAGGTGTTAATATGAAATGTTTGACTGGGAAATTTAAATTTCCTGTCTATCCCATAACAAGTGAACACAGCATTCCTTAACCTTTAATCATGCAATCATTGTGACACAAAAAACAGTTGCTATCATAGTGACTTGACCTACAGTGAGGAACATAAGTATTTGAACACCCTGCGATTTTGCAAGTTCTCCCACTTAGAAATCATGGAGGGGTCTGAAATTCACATTGTAGGTGCATTCCCACTGTGAGAGACAGAATGTAAAAAAAAATTCAGGAAATCACATTGTATGATTTGTACAGAATTTATCTGTATTGCACTGCTGCACATAAGTATTTGAACACCTGGCAATCAGCAAGAATTCTGGCTCTCAAAGACCTGTTACTCTGACTTTAAGAAGTCCACCTCTACTCCACTTAGTAATCTTAATTAGTAGACACCTATCTGAGCTCTTTAAAGACACCTGTCCACCACAAAGTCAGTCAGACTCCAACTACTACCATGGTAAGACCACAGAGCTGTCAAAAGACACCAGAGACAAAATTGTTGACCTCCACAAGGCTGTAAAGGGCTATGGGGCAATTGCCAAGCAGCTTGGTGAAAATAGATCAACTGTTGGAGCAATTGTCAGAAAATGGAAGAGGCTAAAGACAACTGTCAGTCTCCCTTGGACTGGGGCTCCATGCAAGATCTCACCTCGTGGGGTATCACAGATGATAAGAAAGGTGAGGAATCAGCCCAGAACTACACGGGAGGAGCTGGTCAATGACATGAAGAGAGCTGGGACCACAGTTTCAAAGGTCACTGTTGGTAGAACACTATGCCGTCATGGTTTCAAATCATGGTTCCCCTGCTCAAGTCATCACATGTCCAGGTCCGTCTGAAGTTTGCCAATGACCATCTGGATGATCCAGAGGAGGCATGGGAGAAAGTCATGTGGTCAGATGAGACCAAAATAGAACTTTTTGGCCTAAACTTCACTCGCCGTGTTTGGAGGAAAAAGAAGGAGGAGTTGCATCCCAAGAACACCATCTCTACTGTGAAGCATGGGGGTGGAAACATCATGCTTTGGGGTTGCTTTTCTGCGAAGGGGACAGGACGACTGCACTGTATTAAGGAGAGAATGAATGGGGCCATGTATTGTGAGATTTTGAGCAACAACCTCCTTCCCTCAGTCAGAGCACTGAAGATGGGTCATGGCTGAGTCTTCCAACATGACAATGACCCGAAGCACACAGCCAGGATAACCAAGGAGTGGCTCTGTAAGAAGCATATCAAGGTTCTGGAGTGGCCTAGCGAGTCTCCAGACCTAAATCCAATCGAAAATCTTTGGAGGGAGCTGAAACTCCGTGTTGCTCAGCGCCAGCCCCGGAACCTGACAGATCTAGAGGAGATCTGTGTGGAGGAGTGGGCCAAAATCCCTGTTGCAGTGTGTGCAAACCTGGTCAAGAACTACGGGAAATGTTTGACCTCTGTAATTGCAAACAAAGGCTTCTGTACCAAATATTAACACTGATTTTCTCACGTGTTCAAATACTTATGTGCAGCAGTGCAATACAAATAAATTCTGTACAAATCATACAATGGGATTTCCTGAATTTTTTTTTTTACATTCTGCCTCTCACAGTGGGAATGTATCTACAATGTGAATTTCAGACCCCTCCATGATTTCTAAGTAGGAGAACTTGCAAAATCGCAGGGTGTTCAAATACTTATGTTCCTCACTGTAACATGATCATTTTTTACATCCAAAACATGAAACACACCCTTTTTATCTAACATAGTGTCAAAATTAAGGGGTACTTAGAAAAGTGCGTTTCAGGGAAACAACAACAGAAAAATACTAACTCTAGCTTGTTTTGAAACAGTACAATATGACGTCTTCACAATTTCCTTGTCATAGGTACTATACTGTATGTGACTTGATCATTTCTTGATAGCTAAACAGAGTCGCAAAAACGAATTCCCTTATATCTGCTAAATGCTACTATAGAGGGAAAAGCACAATTTCATTAATGTATTTGCACAATGAGTCCACAATAAATTCAATTAGTTACACATATCTTTAAGAAAGGTCTTGTTCAGTTCATTCAAGTGAGCAATGGATTAAAAATTCAAAGTAATGAGGCAAAAACGAAAGCCCTGACGGTGTTTAGTATCTATTACACTATGTTAAAACAGTCATATTTAATACTTTGCTGCATATCCCTTTCATGCAATGACAGGTTGAAGTCAGCGATTCATAGACTTCACCAGGTGCTGAGGATCGTCTCCAGTGATGCTCTGCCAAGCCTCTAATGCAGCCATTTTCATCTTCTGCTTATTTTGGGGGCTTGTCTCACTAAGTTTTCTCTTCTGCATATGAAAGGCCTGCTCAGTTCGATTTAAATCGGGTGACTGGCTTGTCAATTCAAGAATTTCCCATTTTTGTAGCTTTGAAAAACTCATGTGTTGCCTCATGTGTTTGGGCTCATTACCTTGTTGTAGGATGAAGTGTTGTCCAATGAGTTTGGAGGCATTTACTGGAACTTCAACAGATGAGATGTTTGTATACACCTCAGAATTCATCATGCAGATGTTGTCAGAAGTTACATCATCAATGAAGATACTGTATGTGTGTCAGCACCATTGTCAGTCATACACATCCAAGTCAAAACATCCCATTCACCATGTTAAATAGATGAAGTGGTCTGCTTTAGATCTTGGGCAGTTTCTTTTCATCTCCACACTTTCTTCTGGCCCTCACTCTGATACAGGTTCATCTTTGTCTCGTATGTCCACAACAGCTTTTCCACAATTTTGAAAGCTCTTTCAAGTACTTTTTTTCCAACTATAATCTGGTCGTCTAGGTTTTGTGGCCAGCTAGTGGTTTGCATCTTGTGGTGTGGCCTCTGTATTTCTGTTCATTAAGTTTTCTGAGGATAGTCACCTCCTAAAGACTGTTTATGATCTGTCACACAGGCGTTTGGGGCAATGAATCGCACCTGGGTAACCACAAACACCTGTGATGCCAATTGTCCCAAACATTATGGTGCCATGAAATGGGGAGACTATGTAGTAAAAGTGTCATTTTTACATGGAGTGACCAAAATGTATGCAAATACCCTTAAATGAAAGTCTGCAATGTGCACTTTATAATCATTTCTGAATTGTTTGATTTGTAATTTTAGACTGTAGAGAAGACAGGCAAATCAAGGAAAAATATGTCTTTGGAGGGCCATGTACTTCTGATTCTATAGCTTATTGCATTAGCCTCTACATGAGTATCATTCCACTAAGTAAATATATCTACTTATTGCTTTAGTTATTCTTGTGTGAACACCATCATTAAAGGTAGTTTAGAATGTAAAGAATTCTAATGATGAAACCAATTTAAAAACCTGAAATAGGGAAATGCAATAAACAGTGGGACTGTAGGAAAGAAAATATGACACTTAACAATGAATTGATTCAGCAGAGTCCACCCTTCACAGGAGCAGCTGGTAACTGGAGAGAGCATCAATAAGCTGGTGTGGGTAAATAAGCACCAGGGACAGTTGGGTTAACAGGTCAGAGTTGTGCCCTGGAAGTAATTAATTCATTGAGCACTGCAATAAAAGGGAATGAGACATGGGAAGAGTTGTGGCGAATCCACTGAGAAGCTCATTTAATGGAGCAAAAAAAAGAGATCAACAGTCACAGTAATAAATGCAACTCAGATATCAATGACCATAGTCGGTTTACTGATTAAATTTATCTAGGAGGTATAAGTATAATTATGTCCTTTTTACACTACAGAGTAATCTATCTTTCAAAACATTTTCTGACATATTTGATCCAATGTAAGGTTGGGGGGCTAGTTGCTTCTCTGGCAGCACTGGCAGGAACTAAACTGTGGATGTGAGGTCAGCTTATTAAAGGGCACACTAATTCAGCAAACCCACACATGGTCAATTTTTTTCCAGATATACTTTAAATAATAAGAACTGACATTCAAATTCTATTATGTATCTGCCCTCTTTCACATTCAGGATCTTAAAGAAGCTAGAGCTCATTTTGGCAGACAGAGTTGAAGATTTCATGTTTTCAATTTTAAATAGGCTAGGAAAACTACTAGATATGTGAAAGTGTATACAGTGATCCCTCGCTATATCGCGCTTCGCCTTTCGCGGCTTCACTCCATCGTGGATTTTATATGTAAGCATATTTAAATATATATCGCGGATTTCTGCGGACAATGGGTCTTTTAATTTCTGGTACATGCTTCCTCAGTTGCTTTGCCCAGTTGATTTCATACAAGGGACGCTATTGGCAGATGGCTGAGAAGCTACCCAGCTTACTTTTCTCTCTCTCTTGCGCTGACTTTCTGTGATCCTGACGTAGGGGGATTGAGCAGGGGGGCTGTTCGCACACCTAGACGATACGGACGCTCGTCTAAAAATGCTGAAAGATTATCTTCACGTTGCTATCTTTTGTGCAGCTGCTTCCTGAAACGACATGCTGCACAGTGCTTCGCATACTTAAAAGCTCGAAGGGCACGTATTGATTTTTGACTGAAAAACAAACTCTGTCTCTCTCTCTCTCTCTCTCTCTCTCTCTCTCTCTCTCTCTCTCTCTCTCTCTCTCCCTGCTCCTAACGGTGGGGGTTTGAGTTGCCGCCTTCAACAGCTTTGTGCCGCGGTGCTTCGCATACTTAAAAGCCAAACAGCCCTATTGATTTGTTTGCTAGAGATTGTTTTCTCTATCTATGTGACATTCTGTGCTCCTGACACGCACTCCTTTGAAGAGGAAGATATGTTCGCATTCTTTTAATTGTGAGACAGAACTGTCATCTCTGTCTTGTCATGGAGCACAGTTTAAACTTTTGAAAAAGAGACAAATGTTTGTTTGCAGTGTTTGAATAACGTTCCTGTCTCTCTATAACCTCCTGTGTTTCTGCGCAAATCTGTGACCCAAGCATGACAATATAAAAATAACCATATAAACATATGGTTTCTACTTCGCGGATTTTCTTATTTCGCGGGTGGCTTCCTCCCACAGTCCAAAGACATGCAGGTTAGGTGTATTGGCGATCCTAAATTGTCCCTAGTGTGTGCTTGGTGTGTGGGTGTGTGTGTGTGTGTGTGCCCTGCGGTGGGCTGGCGCCCTGCCCAAGGTTTGTTTCCTTCCTTGCGCCCTGTGTTGGCTGGGATTGGCTCTAGCAGACCCCCGTGACCCTGTAGTTAGGATATAGCGGGTTGGATAATGAATGGATGGATAATTTATATATACAGTATATATATATATATATTTTTTTTTTTTTCCACATAAAGTAATGCCAGATTTCAAAGGGCACATTTACGCTCCCTAGATGCTATTAAATTTTGCGAAGCACAAGATGCAAGAGAACAGAAAGTAGGATGTTAAAAGCATAATGAACATAAAATATAGGTGGCTTCTAAAGACTGTCCTTGAAACTAGTGACAGAATAATTGTAGACATTTGAAAAATGCTCAAAGCACTTACTATGACAAGAAATGTAATAAAAACAATCAAGAAGAATTAGCAAAAAAGCTGCCAAACAGCTCATGAAAAAATGACAATCATGCTTTACAAAAACCCAAACTTCACACCGCACAAATAGCCCAAATTTACAAATGATGGAGTTGCTTTTTAATGTGGACTTCACTGAATTCTCAATATTTATTTTTTGAATTTTTGCCAGCTCCAGCATATAGGGGCAGATGATGACTGGCAACCTCTGCCTCCACCATCTGCCGCTGCCGATTTCCTCCCGGCATAGCTGACATGCCAGTCAAAGTTCCTAAAGGACATGGAAATTGGAATGTGACTGCTTGATGCATTTTGTACTTCACTGCATAGTACTTTGGCTTATTGAGCCATCAAGCCTGTCAAAATACATCTTTACAGTGGGCTGAATCGATTATACAGTAGGCATAATCATTTTAAAGTTTTATGAATACAATGGAGCACCTTAGTAACAGCCTCTCGCCCTAGAATGACGACATGGAGGACAAAACATACAAATTCATATGTTTACTGTGAAGTCAATGGAGCGTAGAGATAAATCAAGGGCGAGATGAAAATCTCAAAGTAAACAGAAGAGAAAACAGCCTTTCAAGCTCTACCTATTCAGGCATGTCTGTCAGCCAGGCAAAATTGCTTGCCCACTTTCCCATCAAGCACTCCCTACACCTTATATCAATCTCTTAGTTTGTTATGTCCTACCAATGGATCTTTACTTAACTCACATAACTGACTGCAGAGTAAAAATGCCATTTTAAGGATCAGTGTGAACTCCTTTATTGAATTTCATACTTTCCCTTAAACTAATAAATTACAGTGGATTTAAAAAGTATGTAGAACCCATCCATTTTTACACACTTTTTCATTGTAGATTTCATTTCAAATGGATAATTTAGCTATTTTTGCCAATCAATCTACTGGACACTCAATAACCCATAATTACAAGGTGAAAACATTTATTAAAAATAAACACTGAAATCACTTGTTAGAAGTAACTGGACCTTTAATAATTCAGTACTTTGTAGAAGCCAGTTTGGCACCAATTGCAGCTTCAAATCTTCTTGGTAAGCTCCATTAGACTGGATGGGAAGTCTGTGAACTGTCATCTTCAGGTCTCCCCACAGATGTTCAATGGGGTATAAGTTTGAGTTGTGGCTGTACCACTCAAGGACCATCAACGACTTGTTATAAGGCCCCTAAGCATTGTCTTGGCTATATGAAGATTGTGGCAGGGGATTAAATCTGTGACAGATTACAAAACAGTTTCTTACCCCTGTGATGATAGCTTCAACTTCCTGAATGATCTAAATAAGTACTTTGGACGGTTTGAAGCATTGAATGATACATCACCAGTGAAGGCCACCCCTCATCCTGATGAGAAGGCACTGTGTCTGGAACCGGATGATGTTCTACGGACTTTGAGGAGAATTAATCCAAGGAAAGCTGCGGGACCAGACCAGATACCAGGTTGTGTACTCAAAGGATGTGCGGAGCAGCTGACACATGTCCTTACGGATATATTTAACATCTCTCTGTGTCAAGCTGTTGTGCCATCTTGCTTTAAAACCTCAGAGATCATCCCAGTTCCGAAAAAACCCATAGTCACAACCATGAATGACTATCGCCCTGTAGCCTTAACATCAATAGTGATGAAATGTTTCAAGAGGCTGATCAAGGACCACATTACTTCTGTCCTACCTCCTCTTTTGACCCACTCCAATTCGCCTACCGCTCCAACCACGCCACAGAGGATGCCATATCTATTGCACTCCATTTTTCATTGGAACATCTGGAGAATAGAGACGCTATGGTCCGCATGCTGTTTGTTGATTTTAGTTCGCTTTTAATACCATCATCCCTCAGAATTTGATCAGCAAACTGGGCCCATTGGGACTGGGCATACCTCTGCAAAACTGGATATTGGACTTTCTAATGGATAGGCCACAGTACGTACGGGTAGGAAAGAATAAATCAGATACCATCTCCTTGAGCACAGGTTCTCCACAGGGGTGTGTTCTAAGTCCCCTCCTCTTCACGCTCATGACCCACGATTGTTGTGCCAAGTTCAGCACAAACCAAATTATTAAGTATGCGGACGACACAACAGTGGTGGGTCTCATTCGAGGTGACGGGGAGGGGGATTACAGAGAGGAGGTGAAGTCAATGGGGAATGGTGTGATAAAAACAATCTGATACTGAATGTCGGAAAAACAAAAGAACTGGTGATCGACTTCAGGAAGAAACAGCTGATACACATCCCGGTCTACATTCCACACTGCTGTGGAAATTGTGCAGTCTACTAAGTTCCTGGGAGTTAATGTGACGAACAACCTCACCTGGTCCCTGCACACCTCCTCCGTCATCAAGAAAGCTCACCAGCGCTTGATCTTTCTGCGGAGGCTAAAGAGGGCCCATCTCAGTAAGTCAGTCCTCACCACTTTTTACAGAGGGACCATAGAGAGCGTGCTAACCAGCAGCAGCTCTCTGTGGCAGGAGAGCTGCAGCGCTTCGGACTGGAAAGCACTGAGGAAAGTGGTGAGGGCTGCGGAGAGGATCATTGGAGCCCCGTTGCCAAATGTACAAGATTTGGCAAAACAACGCTGTCTGGCCAGAGCTGTGCGGATTTCTAGAGACCCTACTTATCCTGCCTCTGAACTCTTTTCCCTCATGCCCTCAAGCAGAAGGTACCGCAGCCTGAAATGTAGAACTACCAAGTTTAAAAACAGTTTTTTTCCTACTGCCGTTCGTCTTTTAAATGAAGCATTTTAGTATTTTATTGTAGGCTGATTTTAACTATGTGTTTTTATTAATGTCTTGTGCATCGTATTTTCGTTCTGCAGCACATCTTGGATGTTCTGCTGAATGACAAATAAAATTGAATTGAATTGAATTGAATTGAATGATTCAGGTTTTTGTTCTGCTGAAAGGTGAACCGTCACCCCACTCTGAGGTTATATGCTATATGTAACATGTTTTCATCAAGGACATCTCTGTACTTGGCTGCATTCATAATTTTCTCAGTTCTGACCAGTCTCCCTGTGCCTGCCACAGAGAAGCATCCCCATGGCATGATGCTACCACACCCATGGTTCACTGTAAGGATGGTATTAGGCAGCTGAGGAGAAGTGCCTGGTCTTTGCCAGACTGCTTGTAAGTCTTCCCAAAGAATTCAAAGCTTGTCTCTTCAGACCAGGAAATCTATTTCCTCAAGATCCCAGAGTTCTTTAACTGCCACTTGGCAAATTCCACGTGGCATGGCATATGCCTTTTACTCAAGGGAAGCTTCCTGGGTTGTGGTTCACCTACCTGGCCAATGCCCTTCTTTGCTGATTACTCGGTTTGGCTGGATAGTCAACTCTAGGAAGAGTCCTGGTGATTCCAAACCTCTTTTATTTCACAATTATTAAGGCAACTGTACTCCAGGTAACATTCAAGGCTTTAGAAGTTGTTTTATACTCATGCCTCACCCTGATCTATGCCTTACCACAGTTTATTGTGAAGTTTAAGAGAGTTCCTTGGGCTTCATGGCTTGGTCTTTATCCTGACATGAGATCTTTTTTTTTTCAATAATTTGCTTGAACATTCCAGTTGATTTTGGGACTAAGAATCATAGTTCGCATGCAGGAGCTAATCCGAGACAGAGGTTGCGGGCCAAGGGAAGGGGGAAGAGTGACTTCAGGAGAAGAGAGCTGGGCGGGCCCTCCTCCCTGTCCTGTTTCACTAATACGCGGGCGAAGCCGCTGGGGATGGTTAGCCTTTATATATAATACGCTACTGTGGCTGTTCGTTTGTCTGTCCAGGATTTTAAATCACCTGTAGCTCGCAAACCGTTTGACCTATTGACCTGAAATTTGGTACACATATACTACGTGATGTCTACTATCCAATTTTGGGGTGATGATTGACCTCCAAGGTTATTCCTCTTTTTATTTTTATTTTATTGTAGAATCAACTCTCAGCCAGGCGGCCGCGCGGCGCATGCATATGGGTGCTGTTCTCATCTCTACCTCCTTCGCCATAACTTCCCCTACCTCTTCATATCTTAAATCATTCTTGAGGCAGATTGAAGACTTAAGTGCCAGCTTAAGTGAAAAATTAAAGAAAATGTTTTAAGTAATTGCAACACAAACACTGACTTAATCAGTTTTAACACAAAAATATGCAGACGAAAGAAGATAAGAAGCGGGCTGCTAGGGTGGAGATATCTGAGCAAACAAATGCTAAACGTACAGAGAAAGGGGATGAAAACTATGAATGCTCAGGTCAAGTGTATAACGTGCAGTGCGCCGTTACTGGTACATATATAATTCCGATCATTCTTAAAATATGTTTTCTCTTTATCATTAGGGGATATTGAGTTTAGATTGATAGGGAAAACTGCAAATGTTAAAATTAAATCTACAACACAACACAGTGTGCATAAAATGAAGTGGTGTAAATACTTTCTGAATTCACTGTACCTTCAACATAATTCAAATCCTAGAGAAGAGGTGAGTCGAGTTGTTATTTTCATCATAAATATGGAATGCAAAAGAAACTCACAATCATAAAGACAGATAAACAACAGTTGTTCACCGATGCTTTTGAACTGTTATTAGACTGACCTGAGAAAATCTTAGTCATAATATGGCTTTACAGAGATTTTGATTCTGAGATTTTTATTTTCAGAGTTTCATAGTGTTTTGGTGAAAGGGTCTTGCAGATTGCTTGAAAATGCTTGGGAAGCCAAGGTTAGCCTATTCTACTAAAGGGACATGTTTGTTACTGTATGTGTTCAGGCTACAACAGAAGCAGCAGGCATCTATTAATGGTTCTCTAAAGGTGCAAAGTCACTGGAAATTGGCAGTCACCTAACGTACAGGATAAGGATGCATTACATTTGTTGACAGTCTTAAATATTTTTTACATGTGAAGTACAAGCAGGTTAAGTCCATCAATTCACAGAGTAAGGTGAAGGCTAGGAGTGAACTGAATTTCATGATGTAGAAAATTAACATCCTAGCTATCAAAGTTAATTGTCTGAATAGTAAAAAAAGAAAAGTCATTGAGTCCCAAACCTTGCTTTC
The DNA here is from genome assembly GCF_900747795.2 of Erpetoichthys calabaricus. NCBI lineage: Eukaryota > Metazoa > Chordata > Cladistia > Polypteriformes > Polypteridae > Erpetoichthys > Erpetoichthys calabaricus. The sequence continues at coordinate 283,292,857 of NC_041397.2, read as the reverse complement.
TTGTTCCATCATTGGAATAACCTTTACTTTTTTTCGTTTGCACACAGACACTGGCATAACTTTTCACTATCTGTGATAAGGTTTTGAGCCTACTGTTTTCCTTTGATCATTTTCTCTTTGCCATTCGAATAAAGATGTGAATCAGTGGTTGGGGCTCACGTGTGCAGAGACTTAACCTCATATCCTAATGCCTATGAAGAATTCACACATTTTCCTTATGTCTGTATTTGTTTTTCCATGAATTCAGATTCACTCCTAAATCCTTCTATCAAGCATCTAAAGTTGCTCCATAGCCCTAAATTAATCTGGTGGATAACTGAGCCCTCTGACGATCTGGCACGACACCCAAAGATAGCCCCTTCCTTGTATTTAATATTTTCAGTGTAGGCTGTGGATGCCCAATACGTGACATTGAATCATTACTTTAGGAAAGAGAATAATGAATTCAAGAAAACATTTTATTGCAAAATATTTCTTTTTAATCTCTTTTATTGATCTGCAATATGCAGTTGGACAACATTTGGGCAGCCTCATTGATCCAAGATAACTGGTTTGAAATCTGCTATTTTGGGTTTACAGATTCTCTCTATGTCTAGTGAGTCTGTGTGTGTGAACAGACCCCGAGATAGATGGGTACCCTGTTCAGGGTTGGTTCTTCCCTTGTGCCTGATGTGGCCAACAAAGTCTTGGGCTCCCCATGACTATGATTTGGATTAAGTTTGATCTTGAGAATGTTTTGTTTTGTCATGAATTCACCATCAGTATTTTGCAGTACCTCTTCTTTAAACTACCATGACAAATCACGTTAATAAAATCTGGAATAGCCTGCCAATAGGAATCCACCAGGCTGATACGGTGGAGCACTTTAAAAAACTGCTAAAAACACATTACTTTAACATGGCTTTCTCATAACTTCATTTTAATTTAATTCTGATGCTCTGCTTATTCAATTAATTATCATTACTATTCATGGTGGCTCCAAAATCTGTACTAACCCCTACTCTCTCTTCTGTTCTTTTTCCGGTTTTCTGTGGTGGCCACCACCACCTAATCAAAGCACCCTGATGTCCCTACATTGATGGATTAAAGGCCAGAAGTCCATGTGACCATCATCATCAAGTTCTTCCATGAAAACCCTGAATACAATGAGGACTGATCATTTATGTTAAGTAGAATGCCTAGAGGAGGCTGGGTGGTCTCATGGCCTCAGAACCCCTGCAGATTTTATTTTTTCTCCAGCCGTCTGGAGTTTTTTTTGTTTTTTCTGTCCTCCCTGGCCATCAGACCTTACTTTTATTCTATGTTAAGTAATGTTCTCTTATTTTAATTCTTTGTTCTCTTTCTTCATCATGTAAAGCACTTTCAGCTACATTATTTGTATGAAAATGTGCTATATAAATAAATGTTGTTGTTGTTGGAATGAAATTATTCAAATTTTTACTTTTGTTAGGCAGGCACTAGAATAAATGTAAATTTTTTTATATTTGATATCAAATATACGTTCACCCTACTCCTTTATTTAGTATCCTTGTGCATCTCGACCGTTCGCTCAATCACATTTCCATAAAGCCTGCTTCTCAGACTCTGCCATTTCAAGATGCAATGGTCGCCTCCTGTCCACTTTTTGACTACCACACTTCACCTGTTGTGAAAACATCATTCATATCCTTGCAAATATTTCCCTTCTTTGAAGGCAACTCCCAGTGTGCCTCCTACGCCTTTCCTTGGTATTCTCGTGTGTCTCAACCTCTCTGGCCTGGGGCTTCCTGTCTTGATCTTGATTGATTGAGCAACCACAGTGAAACTGACCAATCAGACCAATGCAAATATGATCAATCAGATAGTTTTGAGGGACTGGACACATACATACAGATATTAGTGTTTTATTATATACATAGATATACTTAAAAATAGTAACAGTAAATACAACAGAATAATCACTTCAGTTAAAATAATGTGAAACTAGAAAATTATAAAAAATGTGAAACTGATTCCTTTCTCAGAAATAAAGGAAAATGGTTGAGCATTGAAGTTGGATATAAATATTGACATTACAATTGAGTCATATACAAGAGCAGTAATTTGGAGAAATAGGTGTCTCCTTGCCAGCAGTGGCCTCGATGCAGAGGATAACATATTTAAGTGACATTGTTCAGTAAGACTCAGAAAGGCACTCAATGACACATAATGTAGTATTTGTCTAATGCCTTTGAAGTATTGACCTCAGTTAGTAGAAACTTATTGGCCATCTGGCATGGCCCTTAGGAACAAAAGCAGGAGATAAAACTCTTAATATCCTAGTAAAGACAGACAAGGGCAAAAATTACTCTAATTACCATTTCAGCAACTGATCCCTCATGTAACATCCAGGAGGGATCCAGGAGGCACCAGAGGACTCTCGGAGACAAGAGCATTATTTCTCTAGTGATGATAAACATTTTCTCACAGATATTTAGAATATAATAACATTTTTAAATTGTTCCAGGCCCCTGGATGACACCATGGAGCAGAGTGAAGATTCACACTGTGACTTGTCAAGTGCTATTGCGCTGCATATGGTGCCAAATGGATACATCTGGTTCTGTATTGAGTACAGAAAACCAAATGTTATCTCTAGATAGAATGCCTGCCACTTGCAAAAATGTGGACAAGTTAATAAATCATCTGGGTATGGCAGTCTTCCTAAGTACTATCAGTATGATAAATGTGTCCTGGGAACTTAACTTTCACAACAAATATTCAAGAAATGGCAGCAGTTTGTACACAGCATGGCCTTTATGCTGCTGCTGTATGCCAGTGATGACTCTTTAGTGCCCTGGCACAACAGAGAGTATTCTGCTAGCAAATTGTTAAAATACTGTAGCATAAATACTATACGAAAAGTAGCAGCTTGATAATTAGCAGTAGAGGAGCCTATCAGCTCTCGAATGAATGTACAATAGCAGACACATTTAGAAGTGGAAAGAATCTAATGACATATCGTAGATTTCTATTGCTAATATACTAGGTGACAAGTCTTTTGGCATTGACGGTTTGATGTTTATTGGGGAGATTAGAGCTCTGCACTGGTATTGGTGGGTTTGAGGCCATATGAATACTTCCATGGCTACTGAATTCAACTGTCTAGAACTGAATTAAGGGCCAGATAAAGAAGCCACAACTTTATTTAACCTTGAGTGAGAGTCAGAAAGAGTGAATACTGAACAGCAGGCTTGCTTGCAGCCGACAGAGCATTATCAGTTAATCACTTGGTATTTTTATGCTGTAGGCAATCATTTAGCAGGAAATCTCATGGGCTAACCTATTTAGCAAATTTGTAATGGTTAAAAGGTGGAGACAATTCTTGTCCTCTGTCTTATAACATTGTATTGATCTTAATACTATAACTATCTTAACACTTAACAAACACAATCTTAACACTTAACAGAAAAAACTAATGTCAACACCCTAACATCAAAAAATATTCTAAGAACATCTGTTAGTCAGTTATTTCTATGAAATAATATATGCTTATTCAGCGTTAATAGGACTTACAAAGCACCAATGACAAACTTTAAAATGGAGGGCTATCTATAGAGTTTGTTGTTGATAAGGTACAAGACCTTAACAAAGGCTTTCTGTTGCTGTTGCTATAATGAACTCAGTCAGCTTCTATTATAAGGTCAGAAAACATGACAAAAAGCTAGACAGATTTTGACAAGAACATGCCATTCATTCCAACTAATTCACCAATACTGTTTGCCTAATTTGTCCAAAGTAACATCAAACTGAGAATTAAACATTCCTCTACCACATCACTTGGTAGTTTATTGCATGTGTGTATGGTTCTTTGTGCGAAGACAAACTTTCTAGTGTTTCTGCAAAGATTTCCTCTAACAAGCTTGCCACTGTGCTTCTGTGTTCTTTAAGAATTCATTTCAAAGTAGAAGCTTGAATCTGCTGTTTTAATTGTCTGCAGAATTTTGAACACTTCAATCTCGTTGCCTCTCAATCTCAGTTTAAGCTGAAAAGGTTAACCTTCTTCCGTCTTTCCTTGCAGCTCATACCTCTCAGTCTTAGAAACAACTGCGTTATTCTTCTCTAGACATATGCCAGGGCTGTAATCTTATATATAAACGTCTATGTGTGGAAGTGCGTGTGTCTGTCCGGCCCGGAAGTGAGAGGTGGAGTCGGGGTAAGGGCTCCACCTCCGAGGATACGTAAGCGAGAGCAGCACGTCGGCAGAACTGAACATCTGAAGAAAGACTCACTCGCTTATCCGTTATTACAGAAGCGTGGCGAGCACATTGGCAAAACAGTATCTCTTTTACTTTTCCTATCGCCGATAATACGCAAGCGAGATCAGCACATCAGTAAAACAAAATCTCTAAAGAAAGACTGTTGCTTAGCCGCTAATGCACAAATGATGCAAGCATGTCGGCAAAACGAAACCTCCTAGGAGAAAGATGCCCAGAGTAGTTCCTTTCATTTACCTGACATCTCTACATTTCAATTTTTTTTTCTGACTGTTTCAATAGTTTCTTGGACCCGGCTTACACAGCTAGTGCCTTATAATATGGTGAACAAAACTGTACTCACTACTCCAACTGAGACCTCACCCATGCTCTATAAAACTTGACAGCAACATCCTTTGACTTGTATGCTACACATTGCGCTATATAATCCAGTGTCCTATTGGCCTTGTGTAGACTGTCTTGAGTAGAAAGCAAGGAGTCTGCTATGCCTCATAAAGTGTATTTTGAAGTTTCAGATCTCCTATCGTATATTCAAATCTAAAATTTTTATTTTTTACATAGTACTAGGGTGTTGTACCGTGTTAGCCATTATGAATGTAGTGAAAAGTCAAGCAAAATGACACCTTTTTTTGGCCAACTAAAAAGATTACAATATGCAAGCTTTCGAGGCAACTCAGGCCCCTTCTTCTGGCAAGATGTATTTTCACTTATTTTTTACATGTACAGTAATACTTTTCATTTACTTATACTAAATTTAGTCTGCCATTGATCTGCCCAAGACTAACCTGTCCAGGGTTCTCTGTAATGTTTCAGATGGTTCCGTATTGTCTGCTAATCCATTGTTGGAAATCACAAACACGTGAAATTTGATACTATTTTCTTATTGGAGGATATATAAACTGTGAACATGCATATACTGTTGGTATCATAAGTAACATTTAGAATTCTTATTTGAACACTTTTAACAGATAAGGAGTTTGGGTCAAACCTAAGATGTTTTGAATATTTTTACACCTTAATAAAATAGATCCTTATAATTTGTCTTATTTCTTTTCAAAGGTTCACTTTGACTCTATATGCTTTAGAACATTCTGAAAGAGATTCCAGTCACTCTGATCTGTGCAGGCTGCATTGAGATGACATGATAAATGGTGTGAAGTTCAGACTGTATTGACAGAATATCTATACAACCGCTCAGCAGTTCACCATAATATGTGATCAGACCATTAGCAGAGTAGACATCCATCTTACCAGTATTTCTTTGTCAAAATATGTGCTGATTTATATGGCAGTCTCCCTTACTTACTACTGCGTTCCGAGACAATGGAAAGGTCATCATTTGACCATCAAAATGCATACAAATGTGGATTTGTATATGTGGTTGTTTGCCCAAGTTCAGTCAGCCCTTGTGATTCAAAGGTTTATGATTTGAGGATTCACCTCTTTGCGGGTATGCTGTAAATGATTAAACAGAAATTATATTGCAAGTTTTGTGAGTGGTGAACAGGAAAGATGTCATTCACTGAATGCTATGAAACTGGATTAAAGACAGGACTCTCAGCAAATGAATGAGGGGGAGTGGCAGGTCTTCAAGTCAAACACACAGCATTGTGGGAATGACATTTTTCCTATTTACTATGAATGTTGCCTTTTCCAGGAAGTAATTGTTAATTATTATTTCAGGAAACAATGTGCACGTTTTCCATGTTTTGACCATATAAATGGATATTGGACATGTGGATTATGCAACATGAATTATGTGAGAATTTCCTCTGTGCCAAACTAACGTTTTATTCCGTCTCTCAACCCCCTGAAGCCCAGTATTGAACTACTGTATGTGAGTTAAGAAGAAGATGGAGCTTCAAAAAACACATACTAGGAAGATGTGTGTTAATGAGTAGGAGTGTCATAATACCTGATAATAGAAAATGTATAAGAAACAAGCTTTCCAAAAATTCTATGCTATACAAGGCAGGTGTTGTAGAACCTATGAATAGCAATTTCCCAGTCCTGGTTATATCAATTCCATTTTGGCTGTTGATTTTGATTTCTCTAAATTAAAAACATCCATCAATCCATCCATCCATTATCCAACCCGCTATATCCTAACTACAGGGTCACGGGGATCTGCTGGAGCCAATCCCAGCCAACACAGGGCGCAAGGCAGGAACCAAATCCCGGGCAGGGTGCCAGCCCACCGCAAGTAAATTAAAAACACACTATCTTAATTGAAGTATTAACTTTTTAAATGTCCCTCTATCTGAGAGGAAAGCAGATTCTGCAGTTTTTGAGGCCCTTTCCAGAGCTCAAGTAATGAGTGCTGCTTATAACTTACTCTGCTACCACTGTTTGTGAATTCACAGTTTAAATAACATATGGTAGCATTTATTATGAAAGTTGTAATAGTGATTTTGTTATTTCTTTGTTTTTCTTGTTTTTTATGAAAAATCTTTCACCTTAATTGGGGATCTTTCTTTCTTTTTTTACAGGCTCTCCCATAAGCAGTTTTAGAACTGATCTGGAACTTCAAAATGGATTTGCTGATTAATATGCAGCATGCGTCAACTTCTCTGCCAGGTAATCAAGCTTTATTGAATATTTATATGTGCTGGTGTACAGTAGGCAGTGTTTATTTTGTCATGAAGCGTCATTAACTGACAGCGCAGTTACTGCAGCTGAAGGGTGAAAGCTTTGTTGAGCAGAAGGCCCTGTCAATGTTTTCGGAATATATTAGCAAACAAAATTATTGCTGAGGAAACTTGCATTTTGTTCCTCTGTTTATTGACTTAAAACTTTATTTTGTGATTTAGAAAAGGGTTGGGAAGCAGGCAAGGCTTTCCCTAGCTTTCAAATGTCAATGTAAAGAATGCTTCTAATTGATTAAAATTAATCACTGTTACTGTAATGTAAGCAGAGATATAATAATAATGACCAATGTATTGTATGTTAAATCAACAAAAACTTTCTTGAATGGAATTAAATGCACATTATTTTATCCTTTATAATTTAATTCAGGTGAAACTTTGGCAGTGTTTGAATTGGGTTCAATTTTGGGCCAGGTTTTGTGAATTTTTCTTCAGTTAACACATTTTGTACATCCCAAGACATGCATGTAAATTAGCGACTCTACTGTAGATATGTAGCATTTTTCCCATTTTTAGAGCATAAGAACATAAAAAATTTGACAGACGAAAGAAGACTATTCAGTCCATGAAACTCATTTGTTTGCCTAAAATCAAATGTGTCACAGTATCTCATCCGGATACTTCTTAAACGTTGTTAAGGTTTCCGCTTCAACTACATTTTCCATATTTCTACAACCTTTTGAGGAGCTTTATGACTTCAGGCCTAAATACCAGTCTCTCTTCTTTTTTCCAGGTCCATAATTCCATCCATCCATCCATTATCCAACCCGCTATATCCTAACTACAAGGTCACGGGGGTCTGCTGGAGCCAATCCCAGCTAACACAGGGCGCAAGGTAGGAAACAAACCCTGGGCAGGGCGCCAGCCCACCGCAGGGTGTGCACACACACACCCACACACCAAGCACACATTAGGGCCAATTTAGAATGCACCTAACCATAATGCATATACCCATAACCCATAATACCCATGTTTCTTATTCCACATCACTACATTATATGCATTACATTTCCAAGTGAGCACTCGTTGGTTGTAACCTCTCACACACACGCAATCCCACCCATATGACTCGTGGCAAGTCGTGGATTGGTTAGTCTGAGTTCCTGGGCATGTCAAAACACACGAATGTGAATCACGGGAGTGCATCACGACTGCCTCCAACACGTTAAGATTATGTAAATGAAGTCTGCAACTGAAAATCAGTGGAAAAGTCGTGTAATGTGGCCTGGCCAATTGCTACCTGCATTTTCCCTGCTTTTTTGATTCATACTCAGTATATTTAAGAGATGAACTTGGGAGGCAAAGTGTGCAGAGTTTCTGTCTCAGAGCTCCTGGAGTGTGGTTTCAAATCCTCCTCTAGTCAGTGTCTGTTCTGAGTTGATATGTTCACACCTTGCCTGCACAGAGGTTTTTTGGGTTCTCTGGTTTCTTCTCAAATATGTGAAAGTTAAACTGATTGTTGTCTCTCAGTATGAGTGAGAATAAGTATGAACTAACATATCCCTTGCTTGTTCCTGAATTGTTCCTAATGATCCCAATGTAAACTTGTGTTCCTCGTGGCCCTGGAATAGAACAAGTGGGTTTCAAAAATGGATCAATACATAGATGTAAACATAGGTTTTTTGATTTTTATCACCCTACCAAAACACTAGAAAAATATATATGTCGTGTGAACAGGCGTCTAGCTTACCCAGAGGTTATTTTTATACTTTGTTGTTAGTTCAGAATTGACTTGAAGAATATTGAATATTCAACAGTGTATGTTACTTCCCAGGGAATCACTAATTTGAATAATTTACTCTGTGAACAATTCACCATTGATGTGTAGGGCACATGGGAGTCAAGTTGAAAGGATTCCTTCTTTCTTTTGTACTGTAAATCCATCATGATATAGCATGGAAAAAAGAAGATTTTAAAATAACCCTATGCAAGGACAAAAAAGAAGACTAATGTAAGGAATAAAGGAAAATATTTGGTGGAGGTTTATGACTGTTGATTCAGCTTTGACATAATAATGTCAGTGCCACACCAGGCATCAAATATGCAAATTTATAGAACAGCATTTTGGTTTAATGTAACTGTAATTGAACAAATCACAGATATGAAACACATGTATTTGATGGCAGGAGCAACACAGTGATACCATAGCTTCTGCTGCCACCTTTCAGATCCGGCATTCTTGGTTTTAAATCTCAAATGCGGAGTTTACACATTCTTTCAATGGGCTTTCCACTGAAGAAGGGGCCTGAGCTACCTGGAAAACTTCCATAGTATGATCTGTTTAGTTAGCTAATAAAAGGTGACATTCTGCTTGACTTTCTCATTGCTCCCACATACCCAAAGAGATGCAGGCCATGTTAACTGGTTATTCTAAATGAGTGTGTGTATGAGTAGGATCAGCAAAGGACTGGCATCCTTCTCGGGAATGGTACCTGCTCTGCATCCAGTGCTACTGGAATAGGCTCCAGCCCATCGACCCTAAACTGGATTAAATGGATTTGAAAAGGTTATGTTATATGATGACACTAAATCAGTAACTTAAGTAAACAAAATAACCCAAAGCAATAAGCAAAACTCTGTTCATTTCAGTTTGCTTACCACATATTAACTATTAGGTGATGAAGGGGTGAGAAAGATAATGAGCCAGTTAGGGACAGGAGATGATCAGGGGGCTAAAAAGGATGAGCCCATGATGGGTAATTTAGCCTGGACATCAGGGAACACCCTACTCTTTGTGAATGATGCCCAGAGATCTTTTATGATTGCGGAGAGTTAGGACCTTTACATGTCTCATCCTAAGGACTTTGTGACGACATGGGTACACTCCATGCTCCCTCTTCACATTTGGTTGCCTCTCAACCTCAACACCATCGATAGTTATGACCGAATGAGCTGGCTGAGGGGAACAAATCACACATGAGGCAAGGGAATGGTGTAAAATATGTTCCGTGCTTTTATTAAAAAGTATCAAAACAGAACAGTGTCCAAATAAATAGTGTCGTGATTCAAAAACGTCCATAAATAAATAATCCACAAAAACAAGTGAATAGTGGGGGATAAAAGCACAATAAATAAATCCATTCAAAGCAGAGGTTAAAAATGCAGTCACTGGCTCCTTCATGTTCTTTTCAGTATGATCTCAGCACACCTCCTTCTTCATTTCCCCGGCTCACCCATATCTCGTACAGCCGGCAGAGACTCAGCAGACACAATCAGCATCCCCCGACCCTTGTCTTGGCTGCAGCCTCACAGCACAGCCAGACCATAAGAGGTCGGCACTCCTCCTGTCATCCTTCACACACCCGCAGTCATACCTCTGATCCCTGGGGAGGTCATCTGCCATGCCTGCCTCACTCCACACCATCGATCAATGGGGCAAACCAGACCTTACAGCGCCAGAACCTACACTCCTTCGCAGGGCTCCTGATCATGCTGCCTTTCCTCTGTAGGTAGCCAGACTGTCCTGCCTGAGACTGCTCTTCTTTTAACCTCTATTCCTTTCCATCTCCCCCTCCTGCCACACTCACGCTTCTCCTTTGTATATGGGGACATGGCACAGGTGTGGCGATTAACAGCTTTTGGGACCCGTGCACATTAGTGCAGAAACACCTGCGCCATATCGTGCCCAGGAACCCTCCTTAAGCCGCGAGTGTGGAGATTATTATTTAAAAAGGCAATCAGCCGCGGGCCTCAACTTACCGCAGACTTCACCATTTTTCAGCACAGTGTCCCTGCCACTGTACACTGTCCACACAAGGTAATCACCCCCTGATGGCCTTGCCATTCATTGCCTCTTCCAGCAGCAATCCAGGCTTTTTCTAAATGGTCTTCCATTCACATATTGGTTAGGCCCAGAAATGCTTAGCTTCAGGTGCATTACCTATTCTGAAATGCAGGTAGTATGGCAGGTTGTGGTGTTTTATGTTTTAAATTCGGCATGCTGGAAAATTTAACCCGATATTGAACAGGAACCCCATATAGTGCTACGGCAGGTCTTGTGCTGCATTCAGGTGTTATGGAAATTTGACCATTTATGACATCTCGCCTTTCCTCCTCACTGTGAATTAAATGTAAACGTAGTTTTCAGACATTTTTTGGTATACACATGAACATTGCTACTGATTAGCTGTTTTTTATCTGCGCAAAAAAACAATTAAAGATTAGCTCTACTTTTTTTTATTAAAATACAAGGCAAGCTTCACACATTAAGCAAGTTTTGCATCTCTCCAAATATAATGCAACCTCAAAAATTCCATCTCTGGCTGACCTTGATATTATTTTTTTATTGTCTATGTTTGAGTGAGGTGAAGAGTCAATGTTATGACATGCAGTAAAGTTACCTCCTAATTGAACAAGCAGGAGCTATAAATTTGAAGGACGTTCACATAAAATTCACCAGTGGGAAGTTCATATTTCCTATTTATCCTATAGGACATGAACTTTCTTTTTATTTGGTACTTTCGTACTAGTCAAGGCCCTAGTAATTCTAGAGTGATATATTGCTGAGGTATTAAGCTAATTCAAAAGAATTAATCAGGGCAGGAGACATGGACCTACAGTTCTGGAGGAGCTATTTTGGAAAAACTATTGCTTCTTCGAGAATTCATTGTTGTGGTGTGATTACTACTGACTACTAACTGACTGTTTATAGCTGTGCTTGTGGCCAGCACCAGCAAAGCAGATTTAATGCAAATCAATTTTTTCGCACTAACATTCACTTCAGTACATGTACATGTACAGCATACTGCATTTGCTTGTACAGAGCTTCCTCTACATGAATACATAAAGTACATTGAGGCATTGATGCAAGATGCAGCATGACAAATTCTCCTCAAGCACTATTAAGATAGCACAAAGAACGAATGTAGTATTTGAAATGCCACGCATGCTAACTCAACCACACAGTAAATCTATCACATAAAGGAATATAGTAGATATTTTTTCTTGAAAATACACCTTATGAGCAGTACCTAGGAGTCACGGACGCTTTACTTTCTACTTTCAGACAGATTAAAACTTATAGGTTTTTAAGGTTCATTTCTTGTAAGGTTAACCTTGGTGGTGGCATGTGTTCTTATCAGGATCTACTTTATATGATATACCAGTCAAAGTATGTCCTCAATAAGATTCCAGGACGAAAAATATGAAAAGAATCACCATAATGAACTATTCCACGGATGATATAATAATGGTAGGACAGTGATCTGCAAATATGGAAGGCATAACTCCTTATGCTATACCTTATAACAATTAGACCTCTTCAGGGGTGGTTGGCCTTGGTAACACATCTTGCACGGGACAACAGTATGGACCTTTATGCCCTTAAGGAAGTTAACTATACAAAATGACCAGTGGCCTTCTTGAGCAATAAGATCTTTAAGCAGAAAAATAAACCTGAGAACCTTCTTCACTAGTTTTTACCTGGGATCATCTCATAATCTGAGTCTAAGAATTGCATCAGTAGGCATCTTACATGAGTGATTTTAAATTGTTTTAAAATTTCATTACCAGATCAGAGATTGACCTAAAATATCATTACACCAACATGTTATGTTTTTAGGTCGAGCCCTGACACACTATATTCCTCAATCAACCTACTGGCTAAATTCTGCTATTGGCAGGCCATGAGTATTGATTTGTTAAATTTATGCGATACCAGCTAAGGGATGAGGAACCAAGGCCAGTCTCATTTCAGCCTTCAAGCTCAAATTCCTTTATCAATTCACCTATTCACGTTCTCCACCTGCTTTTCAACTAAAGTTCAAAGTGAGCTGTTGCCTGGCCCTTTACCATTAGAACATTAGAACAAACTGGAGGAGAACAAATCATTCAGCCTAACAAAGCTCGCCTGTCCTATCCACTTAATTCTTCTAAAATAACATCAAGTCTAGAAAAGTCCCTAAAGTCCTGCTGTCTACCACACTTATACCTTATTTCATGTGTCTGTCGTTCTCTGTGTAAAGAAAAAAATTTAATTATTGTGTGACTATTTACCCTTAACAAATTTCCAATTGTGTCCCTGTGTTCTTGTTGAACTCACTTTAACACAACAGTCTTGATCCACTGTACTAATTCCCTTCATAATTTCAAACACTTCAATCATGTCACCTCCTAATCTTCTTTTGCTTTTACTGAAAAAACTCATCGCTTTTAATCTTTCAACATAATTCATTCCCTGTAGCCCTGGAATCAATTCAGTTGTACTTCCCTGGACTTTTTCTAATTCTGCTATGTCTTTTTTGTAGCCTGGAGACCAGATGAGGCCTCACCAGTGCATTATAAAGCTTGAGCAGAACCTCAGGCTACAAAGCAGCAATGTCAGTCTCAGAACTCAATCAGTCAAACACCCAGTTTAGAGCTGCCAATTAACCTAATATGCATGTTTCTGAGAAACAGTGCATTGAGAGAATATCTGTATCCATGTACAAACACATGGATAATGTATACATTTTGCATACACCATTACCACACTTGCAATTGAACCCAGGTACATGAACCTGTGAGTCCATTTTATTTTCTATTTTTCAGAATCCTACCAACCATTTATTGCCGCTGGAGAGATCAGAAACTGACTGCCAGACAATTATGTATGCCTGGCCAAATCAGGTTGCTACATCAAAGTAACTCCTCATATGGCTTCCACTCCTTTGATAGTCAGAGCTATAAGAAACAGTGAGCACTTGATCTTCAGATCCTATTAAGCAAACTATAAGATGTCAAATCTCATCATTATCATTACTGGTTTATCTGTTATTTTCCTGATTTTTCTAGGTTAGCTGGTTGCCCCCCAGATCTTTTTCCTGCATTCTCCCGAGTCCTGGCCATTATTTTCAGTAAGATCCTTAATTTTCTTATCATTTGAAACAACAACCAGCTGCATCTTCTTCAGCCTCCCTCAGCACTTATATCTTGTTGCACGTCCCCGTGATCCTCTGCCTTTTGCTCTACATGCTTAAACAACCATAGCCTGTTTGTAATCAGCACAAAACCTATCATATTCACAACAAGTATTTTCTTAACTCACCTCTCATTTTCTTCTCATTTCGTCACACTTCACTCATACATCTATTAGTTCATATTTCATTTCACAATTGTCTGCTTCTTGGAGCCCCAAAACTTTATCCCTCAAACACCAGGTAAGCTGAGAAAATGAATTTTAAAGTAAATAAGCTATAAATAGTTCTTCTTTCTGTGGCTGTGCCTCCAACCCTCCAATAATCATGGTAATCATTTACTTGGGCCCTTCTGCTCTTCTTCATTCATGCTGGCACACTAATTCTCTTCCTTAGCCTCATACTTGTACTGCCTGCCTTCTTCTTCTGTCCTGAGGACTATAAAGGCCTATAGTACTCTATGAGCACCCATTTGCACACATTGCCATTCAGCTACACAACTGTCTGCTTACCAGAGCCCCCAAACTCAATCCCTCAAACACTACATAGGATCTGTTGAAACTATTTACACTTCAACCAAATCGGCTATAAATAATTCCACTTTTGTTCAAGCCTAAATACCCATGATGCTGGCCGATCACACAGACACATAGAATAAGTTATCAACTAGTATGTTAGACAGTAGTGCTTTGGGAACCGTACTAGTGCTTTGGGAATCAAGTTGAAAACTCAACTTGATAGTCCGAAAACAAAAAAAAAAAAAACTGAATATCTGAGAATAGTAACTCAGAGGTACCTCTAAAGCTTGTTAAAATAACAGACTTTAATGTATGCCATTTTTCTGGTCACTGAGGTCAAATTAAGATAATTCCTATGTAATTAATCTCCCACTGAGCCTTTTTACTGCAGCATAAGACATTTTAATTCACTGGCAAAGTACCCCCTACTGGTTACTCCAGACATCAGTATCAAGTACAGCGCTTTGGCCAACAACAGACAGACGATGTTTGTCAATGACTCAACCTGACTTCCTATGCAGCGATCAGTCAAAAATACAGTTAAATTCAAGGTGCCTATTTGGTGTCTTCTTCTTCTTCTTTCAGTTGCTCCCATTAGGGGTCGCCACAGCGGATCATTTTGTTCTACAGTAATCCCTCCTCCATCGCGGGGGTTGCGTTCCAGAGCCACCCGCAAAATAAGAAAATCCGCGAAGTAGAAACCATATGTTTATATGGTTATTTTTATATTGTCATGCTTGGGTCACAGATTTGTGCAGAAACACAGGAGGTTGTAGAGAGACAGGAACGTTATTCAAACACTGCAAACAAACATTTGTCTCTTTTTCAAAAGTTTAAACTGTGCTCCATGACAAGACAGAGATGACAGTTCCGTCTCACAATTAAAAGAATGCAAACATATCTTCCTCTTCAAAGGAGTGCGCATCAGGAGCAGATAATGTCAGAGAGATAGAGAAAAGCAAACAAATCAATAGGGCTATGTGGCTTTTAAGTATGTGAAGCACCACGGCACAAAGCTGTTGAAGGCGGCAGCTCACACCCCCTCCGTCAGGAGCAGAGAAAGAGAGAGAGAGATAGAGAGAGACAGAGAAAAACAAACAGTCAAAAATCAATACGTGCCCTTCGAGCTTTTAAGTATGCGAAGCACCGTGCAGCATGTCGCTTCATGAAGCAGCTGCACAGAAGGTAGCAACGTGAAGATAATCTTTCAGCATTTTTAGACGAGCATCCGTATCGTCTAGGTGTGCGAACAGCCCCCCTGCTCACACCCCCTACGTTAGGATCAGAGAAAGTCAGCGCAAGAGAGAGAGAGAAAAGTAAGTTGGGTAGCTTCTCAGCCATCTGCCAATAGTGTCCCTTGTATGAAATCAACTGGGCAAACCAACTGAGGAAGCATGTACCAGAAATTAAAAGACCCATTGTCCTCAGAAATCCGCGAACCAGCAAAAAATCCGCGATATATATTTAAATATGCTTACATATAAAATCCGCGATAGAGTGAAGCCGCGAAAGGCAAAGCGCGATATAGCGAGGGATCACTGTATATCTCTACATCTTGCTCTGTTACACCCATCACCTGCATGTCTTCTCTCACCACATCCACAAACCTCCTCTTAGGCCTTCCTCTTTTCCTCTTGCCTGGCAGCTCTATTGTTAACATCCTTCTCCCAATATACCCAGCATCTCTCCTCTGCACATGTCCAAACTAACACAATCTCACCTTTCTGACTTTATCTCCAACCGTCCAACTTGAGCTGACCCTCTAATGTACTCATTTCTAATCCTATCCATCCTCGTCACACCCAGTGCAAATCTTAGCATCTTTAACTTTGCTACCTCCAGCTCTGTCTCCTGCTTTCTGGTCAGTGCCACCGTCTCCAACCCATATAACATAGCTGGTCTCACTACCGTCCTGTAGACCTTCCCATTCATCCTTGCTGATAGCCATCTGTCACAAATTACTCCTGACACTCTTCTCCACCCTTTCCACCCTGCTTACACTCTTTTTTTCACCTCTCTCCCACAATCTCCGTTACTTTGTACTATTGATCCCAAGTGTTTAAACTCATCCACCATCACCAACTCTACTCCCTGCATCCTCACCATTCCATTGACCTCCCTCTCATTTACACACATGTATTCTGTTTTGTTCCTACTGACCTTCATTCCTCTCCTCTCTAGATCATATCTCCACCTCTGCACGGTCTCCTCAACCTGCTCCCTACTATCACTACAGATCACAATGTCATCAGCAAAAATCATAGTCCACAGGGACTCCTGTCTAATCTTGTCTGTCAACCTGTCCTTCACCATTGCAAATAAGAAAGGGCTCAGAGCTGATCCCTGATGTTATCCCACTTCCACTTTGAATGCATCCATAACTCCTACTGCAGACCTCACCGCTGTCCCACTTCCTTCATACATATCTTGTACAACTCTTACGTACTTCTCTGCCTCTCCCGACTTCATCATACAATACCACAGTTCCTCTCAAGGCAGGTGCCTATTGGGTGTATTAATATTAAATTTACTATATGAAACACACATTATATGGTGCAGTCGAGGTTTCGGCCAGCTGTATGCCCTTTTGTGGAGACCTCACACCCACTTTTGCCATATTGAACTCAGTATGCAGTTTTGATCTTCATACTTAAAAAGGAAATATAAAAAATAGCATTTCTTCAGAAAGTCCAGAGAAGACCAATTCCAAGACTATTATTTATGAACTATGAGGAAGGCTTGAGGCAGTTGAGCTCTTTCAGTTTAAGTAAATTGAGATTAATTGATTAAAATTATGAAACAAAATCAGTATGGTGGATCCCAGCTATTACTTTAAATGAAGTTTTTCAATATAAACTTCAGGACACAGATGGAGTTTTGTTAATTGTAAATTTCATACAGATATTAGAAAGTTTTCTTCACACAGAATCGCATAGATTGCGATGCCCCTGGTCTGCACACTCCAAGACATGACATTGATTCCAGGGCCAACATCTGTGGTGAAGAAGAAGAAGAAAAAGACATCAAAGTAAAAAGTGAAAAACAGTGTTTGTTTTTTTTATTTCCAGCGTCTTACCATTCACAGTTCAAAGACACACAAGAAAGAATCAGTGGAAAAAGAAAAATATTTACAAAAATAAAAATGAGCAATCTAAGCACCCAAATTCAGCACCGACACAATCTCCCAGGTGCGTAATTCTCTGTGGACGGTTTCTCTTTTCTCTCTATGCAGAAGATCACTTTCCAACCACTGGCTGACAAAAGACATAAGTTACAGTTCACTATGTTTCTTTATATCATTGTGTGGTTTGGCATGACCAATCCCGTGTGACGTGCATCTCATTCCCCAATTAATTAGCGCACAGCGATGCTGGCTACACCACACATTTCCTCCTAGCTGGGTTTCTCTTCCTCTCGTATGCCTGCCTCTGAGCAAACTTGTTATCTTTCTCTCTAGCTGTGCCTTCAGTCCTCCAGTAAGCAAAATCACAGTAATCATTTATCTGGGCCCTTCTGTATTTCTTCTTTTGTGCCGGCACACTAAATCTCTTCCTTAGCCTCAGACTTGCACTGCCTGCCATCTTCTTCTGTCCTGAGGCATGTAAAGGCCTATAGTACTATACGAGTACCAGTTTGAGCACATTGTCAATGCAGCTACACAATCGTCTGCTTCCCAGACCCCCAAAACTCAATCCCTCAAACACTAGATAGGAGTTGTTGAAACTATTTACACTTAAACTAAATTGGCTATAAATAATTCCACTTTTTTTCAAACCTAAATATGATGTTGGCCCGTCACATAGACACATAGAATAAGGTACCCAGTAGTAGGGTAGGCAGTAGTACTTTGGGAAACTTGTAAATAAACTTGATATCCCCCTCCAACCCCAAGAAAATGACTGAATATCTGTGAATAGCAACTCAGAACTGCCCCTGGAAGGAGCTTGATGAAACAACATATTACTATGTTGTTTTTTTCTGAATCCATTTAATGTATGACTTGTCTCATGCAATTTTACAGATCTCTGAGGTTAAGCCAAGACAATTCCCATGTAATTAATCTCCCACTGAGCCTTTTTACTGTACCATAAGACATTTTAATTCATTGATAAAGCACCTCCTACTGGTTACTCCAGACGTCAGTACCAAGAACGGCTGTTAGGCCAACAGCAGCCACACAATATTCAGCTTGTATTTAATTTCATTGAGTGATTCTGACTTTCATATGCAGAGATCAGTCAAAAATATAGTTAAATTCCAGGTGCCTATTGAGTGTGTTAATATCAAATTTACTAAATGAAACACACATTTTATAGTGCACTCAAGTACAGAATCAAATGTTTAATAAATGAAACACGCATCATATAACTATGCATCAGGCATAACTATATTATTTTGTTTCAAGTAAACATGGGTGCTTCTGTCATTGTTTCAATTTATTTACAAATGTTAGCTCATCTATTACATTCATTTTCACACCATTAGAACAAACAATTTCTTTGAAATATGGTTATTTTCAAGCTCAGCAATCCATAATTCTTAAGTAAATGGAGTGTCATTTATGCAAAAATCTTTTTTTCCCCAAACTCCACATAAAGTAATTCATGATGCTTGACTGAATAAAGCAGTTTGGAACTGATGTATAATACATCACTAATGGCAAAGCATTTAAGACCTTGCAAGTGAACTAAAATTGCATTTATACAATTTTATGTTTCAATTGAAGTCAAGTGCTTTTACTAGTTTTGGATTTTTTTTTTTTTTACAATTTATAAAGACTGTTAATTGCATTTGGGCCTTGGGATTCTTCCATGTATCTGTTGTCTACAACTGCCTTTTTCTGTTGAAAAGGCCACGGTGAGGTAGAGCTTGTTTCTGCAGGACTGGGTTTAAGGCATAACCAAATCAGTCATATCAGGCCAATTTTGTGTTTCTAATTAATTTAATCTGCACATCTTTAGGATATGGGAAAATAAAACACAGACATGGAGATTGTCAGGAACAGGATTGGCAAGGGCTCACACTTTAACCCTTTTCTTTGTACTGTTTATTATTTGTCCTTAGCCCTTCCTGTCTGTGTTTGCTGCTATGCAGTGCTTATTACACAGCCGTCACATGATTTGAGCTGACTGAGGGCACAACAGCAGGTAATACACCTGAAGTTAAGCATGTTGGGCCAGTACTTGAATAGGAGACCATTTAGGAAAAGCTATGGATACTTGGAGGTGTTGCATTTCCCAAAATTTTTAAAAAATTTTTTCCCCTAAAAGGTTATTTTTTGGGAGCTTTTTTCTTGCTTTCATAGGGAGTCAAGGCAAGGAATCTGTCAAAAACTGTGGCAGTTAAACACTATTAAGGCATTCGTGTGATTTTGAAATGTAAAAAAAATAAATTATCATCGTTGTTGTGTTGGTGAGGCGATGAAGGGATCACATATCCTGTAGTTTTTGATTCGATACCAGCGTCCCAACGCCCCAGGATGGGGAAGCTGTGCTGTAAAAATTGGAGCAGTGCTTTGTATTAAATGTAAAACTGAATTCCTGACTCTCTCTGCTCATAAAAGTTCCCAGGGCATCTTTCAAAAAGAGTAGGGAGTATCCCAATGGCCTGGCTAAATTGTCCACTTTGGCCTTGTGCTCCTGGCCCTTAATTATCCCCTGTCTCTCTTTCTCTCTATCTCACCTGTTCACCACTTAATAGGTAATGTGTGGTGACTGTACTGGCGTAAGAATGGCTACACATTGGTGGTGGTTTAAGTGGTTACCCACTCTTTATGTAAAATGCTTTGAGTAGGTTAGAAAAGTGCAATTGTAATTATTTATTAACATCAATTATTATTATTGTAATTAACACCCTGGAATGGTACATACTCAGCGCTGTACTGCAAAGCACTATGGGGTGGTGAAGCTGGCACAGAATACTGTATGACTGTCACAGAGCTGCCTTCTGTCCAGGACATATATAACAAACACTGCTTTATGAAGGTAAACAGTATCAATAAACACTTCAGCCATTATAGTGGCAACACTGCATAGAAATGGTGAAGGTACTTCTCACAGTGCTCCGAAAAAGATCTCTGAGTAATGGAATTACTCCTTTAACTAATGCTGCAAGGAGATTGCATTGGAGCCAGAGTGTTGTGGTTTCACAGTTACCTCAGTGCAGATATTTGAACTGATATAATTAATGACAATTCACTTCGTAATGAGGATGGAATTTGCTCTGTGGATGAGTGGAGTGTAGTAGAGACTCTGCACTGAAATGATGGGACCTGACACAGAGGGACATCAGCTGATGTCACCAGGAAGCACCGTTCACAGTGCTCAGGAAATGGTCTCTATGCGGCTGACTAATGAAGTTACTCCTTTCGCTCACGCTACAAAGAGATCGCTTCTGAGTCAGATGTTGCGGGTTCACGGCGGGCTATTTGCAGTTATCACTGCACAAACTTTCAAACTGAGATGCATTGTGGTGTGAGTCTTTCTCTTCTATTGTTACAAATATTACAGTACCATTAGAGCTTGTACCATTAGAACTAGCCCTTTAGAAGTCACACCATTGGCGAGTTAGCTTATTTCCCAATAGCCAACAATGGATCATGTTTATTCCACCTCTCTCCTCTCACTTTCAAAAACTGATTTTAGTGATGTAAGAAGACGTGTTGAGAAGCACTACTCAAAGAAGGCATTGGAACTGGACATAGCTACACATTTTTGTGGAGAAATTATTTTACATCATTAAGGTAAGTTTGTTATATATTCTTTTATATCTAACACTTGCTCGTTTTCAGAGATGTTAGTATTTTATGAGATAGGAAAAATAAGATAAATTAGCTGTAATGTTATAAACTGAATAAAAATATGTTTTCTTAGCAAGAATTAATGGTCATATTGCTTCTGAAAGTTTTTCATGTTTATTGTATACTGTATGTAATTCAGTGTCCTGCCAAAAACTCACAAGAATATGCAAGAGTTAGATGTGGTTTTAAACTTACAGTTCGTGTTCTTACTCATAAATAATTTAATCATATTACAGTAACCTTAAGTTGGGTATATTAAACAGGAGCAGATGCCATTGCATGTCGTGTTCTAGTGAGAAGAAGCCTTGGGAGTTTTCCATCATCACAGACTCACACATGAACACCAAGCCAAGCATTTAAACTTTCAAAAGCTGATTCCTGGGTCTCTATAACACCAAAGCAGCATGTGGACGTTATGTAGTCATCAGATTTGAAGCGCTAGCTCCACATATACATGCTGCCATGACATTTAACAATATTTGGTCTTTTGTTTCTCATTTTGTTTTGTGGCTTGGATCCATTTTCTTTTCATGTTTTTCATCCATGGGATTTTTTTAGAAATGTGAACACAGAGAGACACTGCAGAAACTCTTTTTTCTGAAAGAACGTTCTCCTTTCAGCATTCCTTCCCAGAAGAACAAATACTGAAGTATGAAAAGGGCCTATCAGGAACAAATTTTATCCAATGGCTTTAAGGCTATTCAACAGTCACTTGGAGTGGCAGTCCACTTATATAAATAAATAATATTTGTTTCAGCTTTTCAACATGCTTGTTTTCTCACTGGCTGTTCGACTACTTTGGTGCACACAGCCAAAGAGTGGCATGCTGCTTTATTGTTATGCCCGCAGTACAGCTGGCTTCAGTGAACTGGGCTACATGCCCTTATAGGTGCATCTGCCCCCCCAGGTATCTGGCCAGTTCCACCCAGACAATAAATTGGCAGTAAAATGAACCAAGGCCCCTGAAGCCTTGAGGCATCAGCACTACCCACCATGCCACATTTCTTTCGAATGTAACCTGAATATATGAAGCACTACAGATTGTAAAACAGAGACTATGCCAGGCTCGTAATAACACTTTACTGTAGAATTCATACTGAAAAAATGTTGCCTTCATTTTAACAAAAAGGAGGGGTGATCAGAGTAAGAACATAACATGCCAAAGACAAAAATCACAGAGACACGCTTACTACCCACCTAGGGCTCTGTATAAAAGTAGTCATAAATACAACAGCTGAGTTTCATTTCACATGCAATTTTATGAACTGAAACTAAAATTCATCGTGAAACACAAAACACACCAGAAGGAGTTTTGTGGGGTGGAAAGCAAGAAATATTGCATCCTAAAGCCTCGTTCACATATCTGAATTTGCCTGCATTTTATCTGCAGATCCATAATCCAGGTTATCCACAGAGCATCAGTAAAAGCAATTGTATTTTATGACTCCTGCTCATATAACCGAAGAGGAAGGCAATGCCTTTTTTTAAAAAATATGATATGCTGCATATTTTCTGCATGAAGACACAACAAAAACACACCCTCATACACATCACTGTGTTTTCTCGACAAAAATAAAACAAACTCCCATTACCTAGCAGCCACTCTTTCCTCTTTCTTGATTCCTGCAAATGAGACTGGGGATATACACACTCCAAGCCTCAAGCTATAATATACCAAGTATCGTTTCTTTCTCTAATGCATCGGGATTACGATTGTTATTATACGTGGTAAAGTGGGCATCATACTACCAGAACTACTAAAACATGAAATGAGCCTATTGATTTGTTTTTTCATTATAGAACTTTATTTAAACAGTAAATGACAGGCAGATGTATGCATAATTAGAGCATAAAAAAATGAATTAAGCACATTTCTTCCTTGGTCAATGGCATGCATTTCTCTGATAAACTTTTTTCTTTTTTTTATTGCAAACAAATGTATGTGGCTAAACTAAGTTTTGCTGCAAATTAAATTTTGCATGAATTTCTGGCTCATCACTATTATTTGCCTTCACTGTAGGCTAATTACCATCTCCACCTTCAAACCTAGTGAAATTACTAAAAGCACACTCATATCTTCCTTCTGTCTGCTTCTCAATCTCTTTGAAATATTTCTTTCTTTCCTTCTACCAGTAAACCTCTATAGCACCTGTGACAAATAGGGGCGCTCTCGCTCCCTTGAACCCTCGGATCAAATGTCAGACACCAGATAAAAGTCCAAGATATTGACCTTATTATAATAATAGTGCACAAAGCACCCTCCACTCCACGATACTCAATAATAATAATAAACAATACACAATTCCTCCACTCCCAGACGCTTAGTCACCCTGCCTCCCAATTCAGCTCAATCTGCTGGGGTTTCCCATCGTCCTTTTATACTTCTTGACCCAGAAGTGTTTCTGTCCCTCAGTCCATGTGACTCTTAACACTTCCGGGTCAGGTGAAAACTCCTTTTCTTCATCCCAGAAGTACGTAATTTCTTCTGTCCCTATGACTAGGACGTACTTCCGGGTTATAGTGCAAATAAAAATCCCTGGGCCCCCCTGCAGCGACTCCTGGCGGCCCCCATGGTATCCAGCAGGGCTGTGCATTAAAACTCCAATGTCCATGAGGAATTCGGAATTCGGGGCACCTCCATGTTGCAGGAAGGGCTCCATCTGGTGGCCTGGGGATATTGGCCGGGATGAACAGCCAGCCATAGTCCACACACCTCATTCATTGACTCCAGTGTCATTTTTTTCATGTAAAGTAAAGATTCTGAATTCCCCATCCTGGGATTGATTTCAAGCCATGCCTCAGAACCTGGAGTAGTCTTGTACAACTAGACTCTAACAAGTTAAGGGCACCCTTTGGAAACACCTAATACTCCTTAACCTCTTAGTCCTGAACACCCTTTAATTTTTTAAGATCATGAGATTGCACCTGGGTAATATCTTCCTAAAATAACAATGCAGACAACTTGGTATAGTCACTGACCATGCCCATATTTCCCAACTGCCTGCACTCTTAAAAATAAAGGTGGCAGAGTGGTTCTTCAGAGTGATGTCATAGAGGAACCATTTTTGATTCCTAAAAGACCCATCCTCATAAAGGTTCCAGAAAGAACTTTTATTTATTTTGATCCACAGCAGACTCCATACAAGTAAATAACCATAAATAGATAGTAACAGATTTGTGAAATACCAATGGGTCATGATTTTAAAAGGACTCTTGCTTCATAGAGGCCAAGTCCAGGTTTTCATACTTTGTTAGTGTCCTGCAAGGTAACCTACCATACATTAAAGATTTGATTTCTAATATATGAAGGTTTTTCATGATAACTCTTTCTAGACTGAAATAGTGCTTTAGCAAGCAATAGTTCTATAAGTAGCCACACTACCTAGGAAAGAATTATAAAGTACCATTAAAGAACTATTATTTTTAGGAGTGTGGTATTATGCTAGGCAAGTTAGCAAGAATATGTGAGTAGTAACTAGGAGAAAAAGACAAAGTCAAAATTACAAAAATTAGTCAACAATCGAACATTGTTATCAAGGCCAAATTGTGAAACAAAAAAGTCAAAAACCAAAGTAATAGGAATTAAAGGGACAAAGAGTGTTGTTTTTAAACTGCAAACTCAAATAAGGAAGTGATTCCAAATAAAACATTCTAACCCATTATGTCATTAACTGGAGGTCACGACCACTAACTCCATGATAGGCTGCCCTTATGATGGGAAGTCAAAATGGCAGTAATCATGAAAAAACAACAATGGTGATGAAAATGGACCAAAATAAATAACAAAAACAAATGTAAGCTTTAATTAAAAAAAGAATGCAAATTTCAGGTTCTAGAACTCAAGAAACCTACAAAACAAGTGCTAAATGTAAATAAATTGAAAATAATGTGGAAAAAATGTAAACAATGAACCCATTCACGACACCTTGAGAAGCGATGTTAGTTTCCTGCCATTCCTTCAGATTCCCATACTATCTCCAAGTACCACTGGACGAATCACTTCTGTAATTACTTACCACTTCTACTGCACTTGATGGCATCCATCTTCCGAAAATTGCAGGTACTCTCCAATTGCCCTGTTGGGGCTGTTAACTGACCTGTACTACTCTAGTTCCACTTTCAATTTTGGTAATGCTATGCCAACCTGAAAAGTCTGCAAAATTTATTTACTGGAAGCATTATGAAACTTGGGCGACATGGTGGCGCAGTGGGTAGCGCTGCTGCCTCGCAGTTAGGAGACCCAGGTTCGCTTCCCAGGTCCTCCCTGCGTGGAGTTTGCATGTTCTCCCCGTGTCTGCGTGGGTTTCCTACGGGCGCTCCGGTTTCCTCCCACAGTCCAAAGACATGCAGGTTAGGTGGATTGGTGATTCTAAATTGGCCCTAGTGTGTGCTTGGTGTGTTTGTGTGTGTCCTGCGGTGGGTTGGCACCCTGCCCAGGATTGGTTCCTGCCTTGTGCCCTGTGTTGGCCGGGATTGGCTCCAGCAGACCCCCGTGACCCTGTGTTCGGATTCAGCGGGTTGGACAATGGATGGATTATGAAACTTTTATGTATGATATCTAGTAATACAGGAGCGTTCACAATTTATTTTCTCAAACACAATCCAAGATTTTTCCTTTGCTTATCTCCATCATGTGATATTACCATGTTTTACACATGTATTTTGCCATGTGTAGTGTTTTTTATTATATTATAATATAATATATTATATTTCTAAAGTTTAACTTTCATTTAGATTCTTTTTGAAAAAGTTTATATTTTATCCCAACTTGTTTTTCATTGTTTATGTGGCAGTTTACAGATGTGTCACATAATGGCGGTCATCGTATTACTGACTTCAAGGATGTGACTATATAAATAAGGCAGAGGTATCATTATGTGTTATCCATCAGTGGATAAAAACTCCTTCTTAAATATATTTAGTGCAGCTACTTTAAAATACAAAAAAGCCTTAGCACTACGTTTGGATTTGTCTTTGGCTTTTCATCTTGTCCTTTTGTTCTTGGTTGTTAGTTTATGTCAGTCTCCCATTTCTGATCTTTCTCCTATCCATTATACATTTTGCATCTCTTGGTTTCTTTGTCTGCTTACAGTAATTTCCAACACACCTTGGAAGTCATACTGTATGTGGCTTAACACATTTGCCTTAACACACCATGCCATGTGCAATGGTGTTACTGATATAAACATACTAAAGCAAGCAACAAGTAATTTATAAAGCACAGTTAAACTAAAGTTATGCTGTTTGCCAAAGGTTGAATTTCTACTTAGGGATCCACTTGAGTTCCTTTAAGTCAAGTATATCTCCTTTAATTTTTTCTTTTCCACTACCCCAATTTTTAACTATTCATTTACTAAAACTTTCTAATCCAGTTTTAATGTTTATGGAGCCAAAGTTTACCTAGGCAGCATCTGGAGCAAGAAAGGAATGAAGCCTGGATAGAGGGCCAGTCCAACAGCAGTCACATATCCACTTATACTGGACCAATTTAGAGCTGTCAGTTACATTCATCTGAGATCTCTAAGAAGAGGGAAGTAAACCAGAAAAATCGGAGTGAATGTACACATTGAACGATTCCAGGCTGGGATTTGTACCCAGATTTTCTAGAGCTGTGAAACAGCAGCCTTAAGCACTCCAACACTCCTGGATATAAATATTTATATAATATGAAAATAGCTTGGAATCAGAAGACAGCAAGATATTGGCTTATTTATGAATTTGATTAATGCCTGCGCGCTTGCTTTCTTTTTCAAGGTCGAAAAGAGAGTAGGTACTGTATGTTTGATGAGCTTAGTTCTTAGAATTCATATTTTCCATAGCACATTTTTTGTATTTTGAGGAGTACATGAAAATCCCAGAGTAACCTGACACTATCTTATCTAGAAGCCTTTGCATTGTGTGTCTGAGTACTGCTGAAATGCAGGCATTTTGTTCTTGACAGAATAAAGATATGTAAAGAAAAGATAATTGAATGTAGTCTCCTAAGAATATTTTCATTATAAACATCTTAGTATATCAAACTTATATATATATATATATATATACTGGACATATAAATACACAAAACAAGTCCTGGGTTCAAAATAAAGAGGATTTATTACTAAAAAAAACACATTATAACAATTATACACAAATTTCTTTGGGCAGAGGGAGGGAAAACTTGATGTTGGCACAGCATGGAAGTGGAACGTGAATGAATCAAAAAAAAGTTTATGAATGGGTAGAAAGGATTAAAAAAGAAAGAACACATGTACCCAATGCATTGCTTTCAAAAAAATGGAATTTCCTAAGAATATAAAATATCTGATGTTGCTCTTTAGAACTGAAAGCTTATCTACAGTACATCCAGATGAAGTTACACCGCTACTGTGTGCAGAGACAGCGTCTCTAGGGATCATTATGAGCAAGAGTATTGACTGAGAGACAAAACAGCAGACAGAAACGTAGTGAGGGAAAAATTTGAGGTCAACACCGGAAGAGCAATGTAAAGAGCAGAGTAAATAGCAAATAAACCGCAAGCCAAACGTCAGGAGCAGAAAAGGGATCGAAACTGAGAATGAGACTTAACACTTGGCTTACTTGTAAAGAAGATGGTCACGCTAGAGTTTTTTGTTTATAGGTTATCCAACCAAGGAATAATAAAACATGGTGCTGATGCCGGATTTATACCAAATTTCTGCTGACATCAACAGAGCAACAATCGAAATCATATAAACAAAACACAGAAACTTTACAAACACTTCAAAACCCGTAATATAGATTTTTCATGGTAAAAAGCTATTAATTGCCACTCAGAACAAAATAAATGATGATTAATTACTTCACCGTGTATGTCTGGAATAGTACATCCTGTTACTCTAATCATAACTTTGGAAGTGTCAGAGACACTACTACAACATTTTGTTGCTGCGCAGGCTTCCTTCAGCTAGTTTTAAATGGGAATGTAAGCTACTATTAGCGGTAAGTTAAATAAATCCTTTCCTTATTTTCATATTGTCAGATATTGGAAGGAATTTTCTATATGACTGACAGAGAACAAAAAAGAACACTTCCTTAGAGAGCCATGCACACCTTTTTAGATAAACAGGTCTGATAATGAAAGCTGCAAAGGTGCTTCATTTTATTGAGCCTTTATTGCTTACAACAAATATATGACTATATGCAAGCCACATATGACTCACAATACACACTTTACATGTGATCAGTTTATAAAAAAATGCTTTGAATTGTTAATCTCACAGGATGCAGTGCACTTCATCACAATGTGGCAAAGCTGTCAGATCAGGATTTATCTCAGCAGATTATCTCCTTGTTCCCTGCTTAATCTATTCAGTCTACAGTTGAAACTAAATTTAGATTGAAGCTGTAAAGATGAAAGGCCTTGATTATCATTTTATGTTAGAAAACTTGTCATACAGAATGTTTTGTAATAATCTTGCAGTTATATTCCTGTTGTGATTTTAATTGTGTTAATAAATGACATGTGTACAGCAATTCCTGGATGGTATATGACCACAAATCAAATAAACTGGTGAGAATTAAATTATATTATTGTTTTAAATTGTTCAGTAGAATTTCTTTTATTCTGCTTTATTTAGGATGATACTTTATTATAGCAATATAGACTAATATGAAAATATCATTTAACACCTGTTTTCATAAATGTGTATCTTTTTGGGAAGCAGGTATGGCTGGGAATATTGGAGCAGCGCCTAAATACCAGTTAGAATTCTAAGCTTTTCTTTATTACAAAAAAGCAAAAGGGGAAATGCACTGCCTTATTTGTGTAATACTCACAGCAGTAAATGATGAGTAACTTAATACTACATATTGGTTAAATGTAACAAATCAGTACAGTAGAGTATTGGTACATCATACAAAATCATTTCTACACATTAGACTATAGTAAGGGAAATTATATTCATTGATTCAATTTAATAATCATTAACATTTGCAAAATTTTATTTATACTTTCTTCCACAGACCAAATATGGTTTGTTAGACTGATTCGGGTCTCTGAGCAGCCCAGCTGCAAGTGTCTATACGCATGTGACTTTTGTTTCATCGACGCACACTGAGAAAGTCTAAGTTCTTTCTCATTGCATTGTGGGGGTCCCTTGTTGTGAAACATCCATTTTCTTCATGCTCTTCAAATACTATAGTTTTTCCGATCTGATATAGGGATAGTCTTTAATAGACTAGGAAAACTTATGGGCTGTGTGTTTCCTATATCTTATGTAAATATTGATTAGATACATAATACAATAGCAATTAAAGCACGTAATACAAAAATGTAGGAAACTTTAGGGTTAATTGTCCAGCAATTGCTCTATTATAAAATTTGCTGATTTGCTTGGCTTGACACATCACTGTCTAGAACCTGTAAAGAGAAGGGGAAATTAAGGTCTGCACGAGCTGCAGGTGTAAAAGCAAAAGAAAATTGTCATGGACATAATATTAACTAATGGAAGAACTGCGAAGAAAGGAAGGACCTGGATGGGATTGTTCGAGGAGCCAGAGGTCACTATGGAAAGGGCGTCAGCTCCTGCTCTTTGATGTTCCATTGGCCCAAAATACCATAGGGATGTGTGAAAAAGACATACAGTAAATAACAAGTCCAAGAGGTTTTACCCTACCCACTATCAGCCGGAGCCCCAGCTAGAAAGACTGACCTGCTCAATGTGTAACACAAGAAGACCTTCCACTTGCGCACTATGCCTATTGGGTGTCTAGCCTTCGATATGAGATGCTGCTATCCATCCAAAATGCATTTGGGGCAAATTCTGCACTCATATGTACTTGAAATCTCTTTCCTTCAGCTTTAGGCACATTTTAGAAATTGAGGACATTTATGATTGTGATTTAGTTTGACAATAAGTGAACAAAAAGTTGTAGGCCGTTTCCCTGCTAGACTGCTGTACACTGTTTAGGGTCTTTGAGTAAGTTAATGATAACTGACACATCCTGGTTTAATCACTGCAGTCTGACACCCGAATAACAAATATAATTGGGGATATTATAAGATATCAATCGTGTCTGCTCTTAATCTTGTTTTGCTTGGATATTATAAGTGTTGTGTGGTCCCTCTGTGACACCCCAACAATAAAACACTGTCAAATATTTTAAATAGATACTTTTTAGGTTAATTGCTAAAACCAAAATGGCCAGGTATTGTATGAATGGAAATTAATGAATAGGTGTGCCTTGTAATGCATACTGTTTACTGACTGTTTTGTGACTCAGGGCATTTTTCATTAAAATCACAGAGGACTGCTTTTTTTTGCTGCAAATTTTACCTGTAAGTAAGTAACTGTAATTGAATTATAAACGTCTTCATCATGTAAGTCTGGATGTTTAATCTCAAACATTTCATACAGCACAACATTGTCTGTTATCTAAATGTAGAACTCACATTCAATCTTAGAATGACTGCTCAGTCTATAACTCAGTTTCCAGGTGGGCGTTATTAAATATTTGATAATTGTATATTATTCTAATTAATATTTCATTTGAGGCATTCCAAGGTTATGTTTTCATTAACAGGCAATGCATAGGCATTGAGCATGGAAGGTCATTTCTTTTTACTTTGTGTTTGTGAACAATGCAGGTATGTTTGATTTCTTGAATAAATATGCTATCTTTTTATGTATAAAGGAGCTGTGCTACCCATCTAAGACATGTTTAAGACTAACTAATCGACTAATCGAGCATTAACGTTTAATCTGCACTATGCAAAGCATATGTCTCTGTTATATGCAGTTTGGTATGGGGTCCGTTAAAGCAGCGTTAATATTTGTGATGAGCTATCTATTGGAATGAAAGAGACATAGCAACCAGATGGACATGCAAACAGACACATAGACACTGATTCTTTTATTGTTGTAGATGATTTATTCTGTTCTTGTTGTACTTAGTGGTGCATGGATATTTATGTCAATAATATATGAAAATAGGATCAATCTACTTTTACAATATTCTTGACCTCCCATCAACAGTAAACCATTGGGAATTGGGACTCAACAGAAAATGTTCATCATTTTTCAGTGTCCAGTGATTATGTTCCTCAGTTCACTAGCCGTCACACCCAGTCAGTGCATACATACTGTATATTACCACATTAGAATAATCTAGAAAAGAACAGGCCATTCAAACCAACAAAGCTTGCCAGTCCTATTAACTTAATTCTTACAAAACAGCATGAAGTCAAGTTTTGAAAGTCCCTAAAGTCCTACAGTCAACCATACTACTTGGTAACTTATTCCACGTGTCAAAACTTCCTAATGCTTGTGTGAAATTTTCTCTTAACAAATTTACCAACTGTGTCCTCATGTTCTTGATTAATTCATTTTAAAGTAACAGTCTCGATTTTCTATACTTCATAATTTTAAACACTTCAAATATGTCTGCTCTTAATCTCCTTTTGCTTATATGGAAAAGCCTCGGCTCCTTTAATGTTTCCACATATTTCAGCCCCCAAAGTCCTGGAATCATCCTAGTAGCTCTTCTCTGGATTTTTATTAGCTCTGCCATGTCTTTTTTGTAGCTTGGAAAAAAAAAACTGCACATACTACTCCAGATGAGGTCAAACAGTGTGTTATAAAACAAGAATAACCTCCTTGGACTTTTACTCAGGCACTATATAATCTAACATTCTGTTAATCTTCTTAATAGCTTCTGAACACTGTCTAGCAATTGATAATGTCGAGTCCACCAGGGCTCCTAAATCCTTCTGTATTTTCTAATATGACAATTTATGTGGTTGTGGTGCTCAGTTCTGTGTCTATAGCCTCTGTTAGACACTGCTAGTAATTAATTTCCTAATACATAACCACATTTGACTGGATGGAGACCCATCCTCTGTACCTTTCAGACACCGTCATGAATGAAAACTCCAGGAAGCTGCTCTGCTATTCTTGATACACCCTTGCTATGATGTGTACACATACACAATCTGTTGGTGGCTGCCTACTCTCTTTTATTTCATTGATTGCTTTCAGTATGTAACAGCATCTCTGATTGAGTAGTCACTTACACAGGAACGACAAGTGTACATAATAAATTGGCTTTTTAATTTTCAGGGTCTCCTTTGTCAGGGTGGCTTTTGTAGAGAGCTCTCTAATCCTCTTTTAAAGTAATGACAATAAACACTTCTGGCAAAATAGATTCTGTGACTGTTCTTCTAGCAATTTTTTTTAGCATTTTCAACGAATGGAAAAAGTGTTCATTTCAGATCGATTTTAATTTAACTTGTAGATGATGAGATAAATTTCAAGCATGTCAAAGATCCAAAGAAGATTAAGGATCAGTTTTAGTAAACAATCCTACTGGAGTGAGAATGGCAGGTTAGACCTCCATTGGACAAACTAAAGTTGTGACAAAGTGTGGGGCAATTCATATTGCGCAGAAAGCAAACAGAAACAGGTATGTGAGAAAGCATTTGGTGAACTATTTATTTAAAACAGTGACACTGAACCTTTCTAATGTTTAAATAAAATGGGTAAAAATAAGCAGATTGCCCCAGGAAATACCATGCTACTTTCATAATTCATCATATATTTAACATATCAAACTTTTTAAAAATTAAGTACACCTATAAACCTGGTGGCACAGTGGTTAGTGCTGTCAGCATCAGGGGTTTCAATCCAATGCGTGGTTTTAGGGAATGATGGGAATGCATGTCTTCCTCATGTCTGAATGGGTTTTTCTCCATAACTGAGGATTTCCTCTCACATCTCCTCTCAAGCAGATGCATATTAGGTTAATTGTTGTCCCAGCATTATTGGATGTAGAGGTGTATGTGAGTAAGCCTTACAACAGACCAGTGACCTTTTCACATCTCTGACATGTCATCGAATGCTTTAGGATAAACTCCAGGCACCTATGACCCTGAATAGGTTAAACTGGGGCTATGAATATCACTGGTCTGCACCAAAATCCTCCCGTGCAACAAAATCAGTGTACTTTATAGATGTAGGTGTGCTGAATCAATTTCTTGAACTAGAATTTATTGCACAAAGTATTTCTGCGAGGTATTGGAAATATTGTTGATTTTTTACAATAACTGCGCTTGCTTGTTTTAAAGAGTATTTTTCATACTCAGAATATTATTTGAAGTATATTTTGAGATGAAAATTGGCAGTCTTGTTCACTCTTAACATTGAAACTAACCAAAATCAAATATTTGCTACACATTTTTAGTTGTCATTCAGTTTTTTTTTCCTCTTTTTATTCCTTCAAAATACAGTAGGCACTTATTTATATTTAATATAAATTATATATATAAAATAATATTGAAAATGATTGTTATATTCATGTTTATGTTAGTTTCTCCAAATACTGTACTTTTGAGCCCCTGAAAATGGGGGCACAATGTACTGTATACAAATGGGCTGTCTTTTCTAAATGGCTCATACAATGTTTTTGTTAAACGCCTTAAGTTAAAACTGCAAGACTACACATTTTTATTGCCTCATTTGAAATCCATTCTGGTGGCACACAGAGCCAAAATTGTAAAAATTGTATCACTGTTCAAATACTTATGGACCAAACTGTAGAACAATTCAAAACTTTACACCATATTATGTAAAGTATCCGTGTTATCGTAATAAATTGAACAAAGCCATTTCAAAGATATGCAAAAAACCAAAAGGGCACAATTACTCTGCGATGATTCAAGCAATTTTATAATTTATATAAAACAGTGCACCACATAGCACTCTCCATCTCATAAAGTGATGCTTAATTGTATTTTGTTGGGAAAAACACAGTGCAAGTGCCTGCAAATCACCCATCCAGCCATTTTCTAACTCACCTAATCCAATTCAGGGTTACTGAAGGCCAGAGCCTCACACAGCAGCATCTGTCTCACATTGTTTTAATTTGATCTTAACTTTGGCACAAATTGACAAAAACAAAATTTGTATTCTTGGGAACATGCATTTCAAAGAATAACACTTGTAACTGTAATGTCTTGCAAACAGCATGATCCCTCCAGCTTTTGGTTTATACTGTACAGTTTCTGCATTTATTTATCTGTAAGAAGGATTTTAGCAATAATACATTATAAAGATGGAGCTCAAGCTGTGTATTTCAAAGAATACATGACTAATCTCCATAACATCTGACAATTTTTCCAACATTTGGTGTCTGCACACCTATAAAAAATGAAATTCAAATAGAAGCTGTATATGAAGATAAATGACATGGTAGCACTATATTCCTAAATACTACTTGGAATTACACTGTAATAAGGCCTTAATTTGGTCTTAACTCAGAGTTAAAGTTAAAGCTGTATTGTTTCTTAGAGGACTAGCTTGGAAAAAAGAATGTGGATGGCAGGAAGATTGATATGAAGGACTATTTGAGAAAAATTTTTTTTTAAATATATATGTAAATAAATGTACTGTGAAATGTGACAATACATAAATAAAATCAATGGCTTGCATAAATAATTAAATCTGTCATGAAGTGTGATTTTTTTTGCTTATTTCTTTATCCATCCATCCATTTTCCAACCCGCTGAATCCGAACACAGGGTCACGGGGGTCTGCTGGAGCCAATCCCAGCCAACACAGGGCACAAGGCAGGGAACCAATCCCGGGCAGGGTGCCAACCCACCGCAGGACACACACAAACACACCCACACACCAAGCACACACTAGGGCCAATTTAGAATCACCAATCCACCTAACCAGCATGTCTTTGGACTGTGGGAGGAAACCGGAGCGCCATGCAGACACGGGGAGAACATGCAAACTCCACACAGGAAGGACCTGGGAAGCGAACCCAGGTTTCCTAACTGCGAGGCAGCAGCGCTACCCACTGCGCCTATTTCTTTGTGCATTTATGTAATTATTTCTTTATTTATTTACTTCTGTGCCACTACATGCAACATGAAATAGGGCTTGAAATTAAACTGCCATTTTCACCCATCAAAGTTGAGATGGAGGGCTCTAGTGAGTACTGATGATACTTCAGAGTAAAATAAGTTAGACAATGTATGCATGGAGTAACATTATGGGTGTGTTCAGCAACTAAATTCAGTGATATGGAAGTTGGAGCATTTCACAGTTTTGTTTACATTATTCAAGAGTTAGTTATTACATTTTTGTTTATTAAAAAGTTTGGTATCAATGAAGTACATGCAAAAGTAATAGTGATAATAGAATGCAATTACATGTGCTAGTAGACTATAGTCAATATGTGCATTTTAAGAGGGCTTTACAATGGAGTTGAAAACGGAGCACAAACAGGCTTGGGGTGGCTCAGTAGCTTTCACACACAGCACAGTCCAGTTCAAGTGATGTGAAATTGGCATTGATTGATGTTTGTTAGTGGTGGAGGTTCTTGGACTAACTGTTGTTCGAGTTTCTTAATAATAGAGTAGTACCAAATAATTAACAATTGAAAAATATCAATATAAAATGACCAATACTAGCATAAAATCAGGATCAATGTTACCCTGTGAAAGGAGAAAGGCCAATGAAATAAGTTCTCTATGTAGCTCTTAATATTAGTTAAAACACAGTAGTGGAAAGGAACTGATTTATTGTATAACAAGAATACGAAAGGTACAAGATGGGCTAGAAGATCAGGGGCTTGCCACAAATGTTCATGTATATCTGGGACTGAAAGATCAGGGTCTTGATTTATATACAGTACGTCTCCCACCTCCTGACACCGCTGTCCATTTTTAAACTATGTGTATATCAGTTAAGACAGCTGCACCTTTCCCATGTTATTAATTAGTTCCAACACTATTTAGCTGCAGGTTGATAACGTCGGCTCTTTACAATAATAATCTGCAGATAATATTGTTCAATCAAGTCCATTTTTTATATGCTTACTTAACTGCTTTCCTATAACATTCATTTCTAGAGAAGTGACTTTGTTATCCTCTATTAGTTAACTTACCTAAAACAGCAGGAATAGGGCGCTGCTGTGTGAGTCGTTGGCATCTTTGTGTGCTCTGCCCAGCGTCTGACTGACTTGCACTGGGCATCCGAGAGGCTGTCAGACGAGTTAAAAAAGGAAAATATCTGAAAATTTAAATTCAAACTACCACTTTCAAGGAAAAATGGAAACAGTAATCTAATTTCTAGTTGAAGTCACACTGAACATTTCTCTGTTTTAAGACGTACAAGTTTGCAAATTCAGCAATGCTTTTCAATGGGAAATTTGAAAACTTCATGCAGCGTAATCTGTTCAAGATATCTGAATGAAAAATGTCTTGACAAATTTCTTTGAAGAATAGGTGTTCCAAATCTCAACATAAATGGTCCACATGGGACTCACAGGGACTTTTGCAATAGGTGCTTTGATAATTAGATGCAAAGGCACATAGAAAAGGTCAAAAATCTCTATCAAGTTAGATTCTAATTTTTCCATGTTCAAAATGTCTAGAATAGTTGATTTTAGCATGGCGATTGTGATGTATCTGGAATACGTTACCAATAGAGATACGCCAGGCTAATACCATGGAACATTATAAAACACTCCCTAAAATTTTTAAATGTGTTTTTTTTATAGCTACACTTTAGTTCTACTGCTAATAGATTACACATGCATATAATTATAATATTCTTCATGGATTCAAAATCATTACTAATCTCTGCTTAAATGCTACCACCACCTGATCAACAACAACAACAACAACATTTATTTATATAGCACATTTTCATACAAATAATGTAGCTCAAAGTGCTTTACATGATGAAAAAAAGAGAAAAAAAGACAAAGTATGAATTAAAATAAGACAACACTAATTAACATAGAATAAGAGTAAGGTCCGATGGCCAGGGAGGACAGAAAAAACAAAAAAAAACTCCAGATGGCTAGAGAAAAAAAATAAAATCTGCAGGGGTACCAGACCATGAGACCACCCAGCCCCCTCTGGGCATTCAAAGTGCTCTGCAGTCAGCATGTGGTGCTGCAACATAAGCAAATACTCTATCTGTCGATGCGACCCATTGCAAAGCCCAACAAAACACTAAGGAATGACTTAAGCAGATTTCTGGTAAGTAGACTGCCCAGTCTGGTCCATCTTTTGGCCTTGGTACCCCTGCAGATTTTTTTTTTTTTTTTCAGTATCTCACCTCTGAAGTTTTTATTTTTCTGTCCTACTGGCCATCTTATCTTATTATCAGGTTCATCTTTACAAACTCAGAATATGATACTATATGTAAGGACTCTGACCTTCTACTAGTTATGTAGTTATTTTATGCAAGCCCATATTGATTTATTTCTTGTTATTTATTCATTATTATTCTTAAGTAATTTGATTTATTTTTCTTTTCTTGCATCTATTTTTTTGACATCTCACAAAGCACATTAAGCTACATTCTGTGTATGTGGTATAGAAGTAAATGTTATTGTTGTAGCATGTCTGAGGTAATCAAAATTGATTTTAATGCCTTGAAATTAATATGTTTTGGAAATTGTTTGTTTTTTGTGTTGTGTAGAGCTTCTGCATGACAACATCCTAGCACTGACAGAATATTTTAGAATAAGCCAATTCCAAGATATCCAACCTGAACCCAAGACCTCCGTACAATAATAACAAAAAAATTGACCTATCTTTATTAAACAAGTTGCATTGTGTGTTCTGTATAACAGACACCAGGCTATTGTTTTTTGTCCTGTTTGGCTTAGTACTTATGTTTGGACATAAGTCAAAGGATATGGGGATAACTGTCATAGGAATTGTTTAATTTAACCAAGATTTTGACAGTCTGATCCGTTTAGTCATGGGACCAAGTCTACTCGTTTGCACAAGTAGTTTTTGATATATATACAGTAATTTATTTTAATATTCACATACATACACATAATGCTGGGAAATTTGTAAGTGAAGATAGCGTACAGCTTGTTTGTCCTACAAGAGAATTTATTGTACTTGATACATAAACACACACACCTTGATCTGTGAAGGTCGATGTGCACAGAGGCATTAAGCCACCCCTGCACCAATCTGTCTTTTCTAAGCAGCCTGCTTACTTCATTTGACCCAATATGTTTAATTTAAACCAAATTATTGATGCTGTTCATTCATTGATTCAATTCCTTGTTCATTTTACTCTACATTTGTGT
Organism: Erpetoichthys calabaricus; assembly: GCF_900747795.2. NCBI lineage: Eukaryota > Metazoa > Chordata > Cladistia > Polypteriformes > Polypteridae > Erpetoichthys > Erpetoichthys calabaricus. The sequence continues at coordinate 283,254,679 of NC_041397.2, read as the reverse complement.
ACATTATAAATATTATGTAAGTTAGTGTGCTTGATTGTATGTTATTACACTGTACAATTAGTTGAATTGTATTGTAAAATCTTCTGTTGGGTGATTTCCTGCGTAAAGTGTAAATTAAATGGAAGTACTGTACAGACCATTTCATGCTGATTTTTTGATTGATCAATTGTCATTAGAAGGGACACAGCCATAACTTTTCACATGGTTATGAGCCACAGGATTTATATGGCAAGTAAAGCATGTGCTCAAAGTTGTGACAGTACACATCTGTGGTGAACACGAGTGCAAGGAAAAGTCTTCCTAGCAATGAAGCACTTGTTGCCCAAATATTTAGTGCATTCTATTGGAGATTCACCAATCAAAATATGGTATTCGCAAAAGCCCACCCTCTCAACTTTGACAAATGAGTTTTCATTTCAAGTCATTTTTCACTTTGCGTGCACTGTCACAGAAATAAAGAAAATGAAGAAATAATAATTAATACATAAAAAAATAAGTAAAAACATATTTTACAAAACACTTAATTACTTATGCTCACATATTGCTGTAATTTCATTTATTGTTACATATCACAATAGATTTATTTATTTATGTCTGAATAGCTTGCATCTCACATACATTCCAACCTTGGAAAAACAGCTCCAGCAAAGCATTGTCTGGGAATTGCTGTGAATTTTCTTATTTGAATGAAAGTATCTTGTCCTTGTATCCCTGTATTTTCACCACATAACTTTTAGATACGAACATATTTTTTATGTACAATACACATTCTAATTTATAGGTGGCTTAATGTATTTTCTAAGCATTTCTTTATACAATCTCCTTTTTTCCTGTCACCCTCTATTAGCACCCAAGCACTACTGTGGAACACTGCATGTTAAAAGGCAATTAGTTCAGTCAAAACCCCAATTTTTTACTTCTGATAATTACTGTTTTTCCTTCTTCAGAATCGTAACTTGCTCCTCCAATATCCTGTGTCAGTGATCTTCGCCCAAAGTGAATTTTCCTTAGGTAAACATGCTGTCTATCCTCAGGCCTGTTCTTTGAAACTCCGACTCCAGATCTGTCAGTGTAGTATGCTGAGTTTCTAATGTGCTGCACATCCATCAAAAGTGTGACTTTTTTTTGAGCAAAGCCTATCCGCTGCTTGTAATGTAATGAATTTTTCTCTTTGATCACAACTGCCAAATTGCCTGATGGCCCTTTTATATCTAATGCCTTGTTAATTGAATGAATTCGGCATGAAGGCACAGTGCATTGGGCAGCTGGCTACAGTGGATAAGTTCTTAAAATGACATTAAAGTTTATCTCTGCTGTGTCACACAGTAATTTGAGGGCGGACTGTTGTTTCTGAAATTACCAATGATGCTTTATTTTGTGACTCCATGACACACAATTCATATATTGTTATTTATCCTTCTATGAACTATTTATCCCTTTCTATCGTATGTTCTATGTCAAATTACAATAAACCACAGTCAAATAAGCACACTGAAAGCCTAATTAAGGCACTCAGCTTATCCAAGACCTTGAGATTCACCAACAAGAGTAATTGCAACATCGAATTGAACTGTTTTTGCTATGATTACCCACTGGGCTTAATCACATTAGAACACACAGCCTTAGAAATACTTGGATTTGAATTAAAATCTGAGCCACAAGACAGCTCTACGCATTGTTTGTGCATACAAATAGAGAGAAACTCTCACTATGGTCTCAATTTCTAAAATGATTGGGTAGCCTGACCTCCTGGTGGCTTCAATTCTTGACAAATATTTAAAATCAACAGAAAAGCCTAAGCTGATATCTTCAGGAAAGATAAAATGAAATTAGGTCTTTGATGGTAGCAGTTTAGATTAATATTCTGCCTGTGTTAGAGAATGAGAGACAGAGGACAAAAAATGAAAATGACTAGAAGATGCAATAGTCAAGAAACAAGCCAATGTCAAAAAAAGGAATAAAAGATTTGTCAGGAAATAATATTTATATTAATAATAATTCTTTACATTTATATAGTGCTTAGTCCAAAAGTCTAAAACATGAACCAAAAAATTAAAAATGAAAACACGGGAGCAAGGGGTCATAACCAGGAATTCAAAGAATAGGTCTGTTATCCTCTAAGTTCAGATACCTTAGAAATAATGGGAGTGACCTATGAAACTTTGCTTGTTTGACGTCATTAACAAGCGTATCTCAGGAGAATTCTGAGAAAGGTTTTCATGGCAACAGTCAATGTTCTTAGCGTGGTAATGTCTGTGATGAAAACAAAATGTTGCTGAAGTAGGATGTTCACAAGCATTCAGCTTTGTAATGAAACACAAAAACAGATCTAAGCTCCAGATCCTCTGGACTTCAAAACCTTTTAATAGACTAGGGGGCTTTGCCCTCTGCTCGCTTCGCTCGCCAACCCCCGTGTTTGGTTTTCCAGATATACACTTTTAAGATTTTTTTTTCTTTGAATTGTTGCTATTTCATTAGTTTCACTTTTATTTCAGAACCTCTGTAAAAACAATATTTGTAATCTTGTGAGTCCCAATATGCTGAGTCTTTTTAATGAGGTCAGGACAGGTTTCAGCACAGACAAAACGATCTACATCATCAGCAGTTAATAATTTTTTTTTTTTTTACACAGTAAAAAAGTAAGTAGAGTTCTGCATTGGACTCCTGTCTGTAAAGTCGTGCTATTTTCCTCTCACAGTTCCAAAAGTACATGGGGTTACAAGGTGATACCCCAGCTTTTGTCTAGGTTTTTGTACAAGGGCTAGACAGAGCATTTTTGACTCCTGGGGTAAATTTAGGTTTTTAAATAAGCAGACAGATAAATATATATACATTAACAAAGTAACCAATAAATCATGTGCGGTAAACTCCATTTTTGAAATTCTCAAAATTCTTTATTTGTCACATGCATAGTTATACAGGACAACACGCAGTGAAATGCATCCTGATCCGCTTATCAAAAACTGTGCATAGTTAGAAGAATATCAGATTAACAAAAAGTCATAGACTGAAAGATAACAGTATAGTAGAACATAATAAATAAGTACAATTATGTGAATAAAGTAGAATTAAGTGTTAAGGTGCAATAGTGTAGTAATTATTGTGCAAAACCAAAGTTTTTGCACAATAGAATTTGTAGAATTCTAGAACAGTAGAATTTCACATTAGATGATATCACATAATATGATTTGGATTTGTTTTAAGTCCTGGAGACCTCATTCATCAAGCTGCCTCCCTCATTCTGCCATTCCACATCTGAAATAGCGCTAATCCAATGAAAGGACCCCTCATTCCCACGTCCCCATTCATCAGGGATGACTTTACCTTAGGCAGGCAATCTACAATTTAAAGAGATTGTTATTTTCTTGTGAATTGTTACATATGCATTATTTTCACTTTTACTTTAAAAACTTTTGTAAAAACAATACTTGTTTCTTTATTTCTTGCCTCACACGGGGTTACATCTCTTTCTTCCCAGACGTATAATACTGCTCGTGTTGTGAAGGGTGTTGCGGCTGAACGTACGCTAAGGATATGCCTTTGGATCATTTGCTGTCTTTTTGCTGCTTGCTAGCTGCCTCTTCTGCCTGTCGCATGTCGTTGTTTTAAGAGCTCCGAGCACATGATGCTTGCCTGCCAAAAGCAATCCAACAACTGCTAGCTTAGAGGTCTGTTGACTTGTTTTAAATGATGGTTCACTGCCTGGTCTCACGTGACATTGTAAAAGCAATACCTGTCTTTTATTTCTGGCCCCGGGTGTGTTTGAATTCTTTCTTGCAGGATGTATAACGCTGCTCGCGTTCATTTGGGGTAGCTGCCGTCAAGCTACCCTTCGATCTTTTTAAAGCCTGTACAGCCGCTGTCCTTTTTGCTACGGCCCTGGGACAATCTCTTGGCACCAAGTCTCATGTTTATGGTCCCCGCAAGATGCACCGTGGCAAGTCTCCTTGGTCTCACGGGTCTTTTAAATGTCTTTTGAGATTATCATGTATCGTAGCCTTGCATTTTCTTTCCATTCTAGGATTTTCTTTTATATAGAGAGAGATATATAATAGTCCTGAAAAACAGCTAGAGCAAGAACAAAAATGTATAAATATTGGAGATCATTACAGAGAAAAGGCTGTTTATATCAAGAGGGACCAGAAGATGAGACATAACCATTTTTCAAGCAACTTTGTGACCAGAAATGCATCCAATCTTTCACCAAAGCTAATAATCAGAACGCAAAGATGCAGTCAAAATTTTAAAGCACAGAAGTCAGGATTTAGATAAACAAACCAAAGAAAACACACTTGCCAGACACTGAAGTTTTTTATCCAATTTCAGTTAACTATAAGTGTATGAAGCTGGCCTTTAAAACAATGCTATAGAGACGTCACTCCTGGCTACCACAGCATTGGAACTCCATAGCAACCATACACAAAAATACGAGAAAATGGTGGTGCACAGTTTACGACAATAACGGCATCACAATCCGACATTCAATAATTATAACACTCTAGAAGTGAAAGTAAATAAAAGAACAAATTCTGCCCCTACAAAAGCCATAATGAATCCAAATCCTGACATGGTGCTAAAAACATCAAGAAAAAAAGGACTCGGGGTATAACAAACAGGAGCTACCTTACACTGCAGAAAATACAGATGCAAAAACGGGACAAAAAACTTTACACGGGAGTTGTTTTGCTTCTGTTTAGCAAAAAATCTGCCAAAGGAGTATGCAAAATTTGCTTTACAAGATTCCTTAAAGTAAGTTAAATAATCATAAATACACATTTTTACATAAGACAATAATTGTTACAATAAGGAAAACTATATTTAATTTCATTTCACTGGGCTTAGGTTTATTTTTTTTTGCAATTTAGGTGCATCTCTTTGTTAGTGCTGTGTGACAAGACCTTTCTAAAGGCTTTGTCTGTGTTACATAGCAATACAATATACAAATAGTCTATGCCATCAGTATTACAACATCTGTTACATTTGTGAAATTCCTATTTCAAAGCCTTCAAATAAGTGTGTTTAATGTATTTTAAAGCCTATTTCTATAGATTTCAATCTGATTTTGTTTGGTAGGATTCAGTAAATTCTAAACATTTGATAATATCTTTTGAAAAGAGACATCAGTCTGACTAACTTGTGCTGACTACATAGCTTTTGGGGTTTTTTTTGATCCAGCATTGCACAAATTTAAGTTCTGTACCTTAACAGTGTTTAGGAGCTAATTTGATTTTAAAAATGAAAATGCATAATTCTAACACTGCTGAAATTGTGAAGCAAAGAGTGAAAAATTGTTTGTGTTTAAATGCATTCTTGGAAAATATATAATAAGTGTACCTTGACTTCATTGAACTGGATTAATTGAATTAATTTAATTGAATTGCTGAATGACATCTTCGTAATACACTGAAAATGTCTATATATATAAAATCCAACAATTGTCTGTCTGTCTGTCTGTATGTCTGTCCGCTTTTCACGAGAAAACTACTTAATGGATTTAGATCAGGTTTTTTTCTATAATTTCCTTCAATATTCCGGATGATTTTGCGACTTCTGTCACTTCTCTTCAATCTTCGATAGAATGCAGTACCAAAGTTCACTTGCAGGAGAAATTTATTCACGCTAATCCAAGAGCGATGCTGTGGACCGAGGGGAGGGGGAAGTGTGACGTCAGAAGTAAGGAGCCAGGCAGGGCTCTCCTCATTCATGCACCAACCTCTGTTCGAATTGCTGTACCTCTGGCCACGTGTTGGAGTGTACCTTACATCTGCTTAGCTAGTGATACCCGTTTTGTTTATTGATTTTTAAAGTTTGTCTTGTTTCACTACTACGTGGGCAGATGCCGCATTGAAAATGCAATTAGTTTTGTTTCTTTGGTTTATTCAATTAGAACACAGGCAAGCGATGTGACTTGGTCATGGTCGTAGTGTCAGTAGCACGATTTAAACCCAGAACAATAAGGTCTGAAGTTCAAAGCCCTAACCACTATACCACGCTGCTTGCCTTTTACGTCACTTACTTAGCAAAACAGTCTGCCAATGGATTAAGCAAAATTTGCTTAACAATATTTCTTAAAATAAGCAATATAAACTTTAATGTAAGTTTTTTGATAAGTCAGCAAATCTTACAAGAAAGAAAACAAGAATTAATGGATTGATATAAAAACATTTCACTTGCTGCTTATACTTCGTTTTATGCAGTGATGAAGTTGCAAAGTTGAAAATGACATTAATATTTTTACTTTACATTATATGTAGAAGCACCATAATTACATAATATAACATTCTCAGACATACACAATCCAGTCCTGGGTATTGATATTCTGAATGCCAAGGCAGACAATAGGAATTTGTTTACAAGGTGAAGAAATGGACTAAAACATGAAACAAAGTTAAACAACATACAAATGTCAGGAACCATGACATCAAAAGATACAAGAAAAGCAAAATGCAACTCAAACAATCAAAATTCGGTAAAAATATAGTAAAATTATGACTATAAAAGCCAAAACAATTCAGAAAAGAAGAAAGAACAAGAAAAAAAAAAACAATACATAGATAATATCAATATCATAAATGCTTTTATCGACATCAGAACCTCAGACAATCCTTGACAAAGGAACCGGAGTGGTTCCGAAACAGATAGGAAAGGACAAAAAGGGAGGAGCTGGTTTTATTTATCTGCCTTTAAAGGCAACTGGAGGTATTCTGCAAACTTGAGGACTTTAACTCTGTTGTTATTAATGCTCACAATTATTTAGTGGTTTGTTAATTGTCCTTTCTTTCCAGGCACTAGAGCTTAGTGCAGAAATCCATATTGTTGTTTTGTTCTGTTTATTGCCTTTTCCTATTTCGTTGATGTAGATATACAGTATGTACGTGTTCTGGCCTCCTTGACATTTTGCAGATGGGGGTATTTAATTATATCTGTAGGTTAAGTAGTCTTTTTTGATAAAGATAAATGATGAATCTAGAACCCAAGTTACTATATTGTTAAGGTACAGTTTGGATATCGATTTATGCATTTATGTATTGATGATACTGATATCCAACAATTAGATTTTTTTCTCCTTTTTTCCTTTTCTGAAGTGGTTGGGCTTTTATAGACGTACACTGCAAAAAATGAAATCCAAGCAAGTGAAAAGTTTTTATTTCATGACAATAAATCTTGTTTCCTTATTGTTAGAATTATCCATCCATCCATCCATTTTCCAACCCGTTGAATCCGAACACAGGGCCACGGGGGTCCGCTGGAGCCAATCCCAGCCAACACGGGGCACAAGGCAGGGAACCAATCCCGGGCAGGGTGCCAACCCACCGCAGGACACACACAAACACACCCACACACCAAGCACACACTAGGGCCAATTTAGAATCACCAATCCACCTAACCTGCATGTCTTTGGACTGTGGGAGGAAACCGGAGCGCCCGGAGGAAACCCACGCAGGGTGGACCCAGGAAGCAAACCCGGGTCTCCTAACTGCGAGGCAGCAGCGCTACCACTGTGCCACCGTGCCGCCCGGTAGAATTATCGACTTATCAAAAAATTTGTATTTATGATTATTTCGCTTACTTTAAGAAATATTGTCAAATAAACTTTGTTTACCCCATTGGCACATTTTTTCTGCTAAATAAAAGCAAAACAATTCCCACTTAAAAGGTCTGCATTTGCACTTTTTGCAGTGTACTAGCGGTACATGGCATAGTAGTTAGAGATAGACTTTTTGATTCTTGATTATGTTGTTCCAGTATGGGATGTACATGAGCAAGTGTAGATTTATATTCTTGACTGTTAGGATTAAGTTAAAGCAAAATTTTAAACAAACTCCCATCAAGCACCACATTCATGACAAGTGGGAATTAAAGCCTACCTGAGCAGCACAGGGTGCAAAGCAGAAACCAACTATGAACAAGGCACCATTCCATCCTGGGGCTCACTCACCAAATCAATTGTGTACAATCACTGAATAAATTGGAGTAGCCAGGAGACAACCCAGACAGACATGAGGAGAACTTACAAACACAGCCTGCACAATACCTAGGCATGAGACTGCAAACACTTACTCAACCACTTTAGCATATTTACTGTATTTATGATTTTCCCAATTTGATGTTCCTCAGTGAAAGTCACTTGCAGCTTTGGAGTTCTTATACCTTTTAGCACACTCATCTGTTTATTTTCTTTATGATGTGTTCTCATTTAATTGTAGTGTATTTAATACCTTAATGCCATATTTGATTAAATTTAGGGGTTCTGTTTCACTGCTGATTACGAATGAGTGTCAGTGTTCAGAACACTTATTACATGTTTTGCCCACATACTACATTGTTATTTTTAACTTAGTGATCAGAAAATATAAAAAAGTGTACTAATTAAACATCTGCATGTTAGTAATAAATATGAGAATCAGTAACCAGTGGCCTCCAAATACCAGTATATAATTTAAGTGTAGAGGTGTAGAGAGAGAGAGAAAGCACAATTCATTAAAGCAAGAAAAACAAGACATACAATCAAGTCATTGGGATACAAGTTGCACAATGCGGATGAGTCAGGTTAGACAATTAAAGTCTGGTGGGAAGAAAAAAGTTATAGAAAATCCAAAACCTGTGTCATTGGTGGAACTTTAAGAAAAGATTCCAATTCAAATCATTGGGGAGGACCTTCTGAAGCAGAGATGCATGAATGTAGGCTTGATGGGTATAAGCCACTTTACTGCTTATCTGGAGCCAAATTTAAATCTTTTGATAAAGGAATACTGTAAGAATTTGGTCTCTAGGGGTATTTAACAAGTACTGTCTTTGATGTTCACCCTCATACAAGCCAGTTAGCCTGTCTCCTGTTGTGTATTGAGTTCTGATATAAATCCCTTTTGGGAACTGCAAAAGGAGAGAAAATAGGAATAATGAGCTTATGAAATATTTAATCAAGTCTGCAAATCTGCTCTACAGTCATGGTTTGCAGTTTGCCACCTGACGTTTGATTCATGGCAGTTCCTAATATACAACGCAAAGTGAGTTCTCAGGTAAGAAGAAAAAGTACTGCAACATGCAAAAGGATATACTGTGTGTCCAGATGGTTACATATATTTATAAAATCCATTAAACAAGGAAATATAAGAACTATTCAAGACACGGAAATTAAAGAAATAGTTACAGGCATGTAGCCATCTTTTTAAAATACTGTTTTTTACCTCTGATGTGCATGTGTGTGTGTGTATATATATATATGTATGTGTTTTAAAAGTAAAGTAGACTATACAACTTAAGCTATCATATATATAACAGGAAAAAATATATAAAAGGAAATTGTGCAAACACCTCTATGGTATGCTTCAGTCAAAACCAACAGTAAATGTCCTCAACTTACTCAGTGCTACAGAACAATCTGGTTCATAGTTCATGATCAGTTCACACTCAATGCAGATTTATACCATGATGTTCTTTTTAAACAATGCTATATTACTGATGGAGAAGAAATCATTTAGAAACAAACTTGCAGATGACATCATCTGTGGGAAATATCTTGGGAATGATGACATTGTTAAAGAAGAATAAAAGTGTCTCTAAGTGCAGGATTTAAGCAGGTAAGTGTTACAAATATATTTGCAGAAGACTCTTGAAGTTGATGGAGATACTGTGGAAAAATGTGGAGTGTAAAAATGTATCTAGCTATCCTATGAGAATGTTCAAATAGTTCTGCAATAAATTACTAGAAATAAAACAACACTGCAAAACCCTCATATTCTGCTCACATTCTTGGGATAGAGGTGTAGCCAACGTGGCATCTACTGCTCTTCTAAACTCTCTTTGTTTCTTTAGGTAGTGATGAGCAAAATGATTTATTTTTCGCTTCCTATGAATTTTAATAATTCTTTTTACATTTATATAGCGCTTTTCTCACTGCTCAATTTTGTGCCTACAGTTATTAACTGCAAGCATTTTCATGCATTAATTCTGCACATGTCTGCCATTTTGTACTTAAATCTTACTCTTTAGTGAAACAAACAAAAAAAATCACTAGCTTTACCGGTGTCTTACATATTATATGCTTCACGCAACTGCAGAAAAGAACAAAGGTAAAAATGGAAGCATGAATGAGTCTTTAGGGAGCACTATTTCTTGTTTTCCAAAAAAACACCTTTAAAACATCCTCAAAAACTTCTCAGGTAGTTTAACACTTTTCATTTGCGAAATTGCTGCAAAAAATTACATTGGTGTCAGTTTTGCAAAACTTCATGCAAATCGAAACTTGTCTGTTTTGCTTATTACTAGTTACAGATGACCATCTATGTGTGTAAGAGAGAGAGAACTTGAGATTGATTATGAAAGAGAAGAGATTCAGTCTGCATCTCTAGGTGGTTTGAAAAAGGGTGACCCTTTTAAAACCCAGTAGTAATTCATGGGTCAGGTCAGGTGCAGCCCTACAACAGTACTACGATCATTAAGTCCAGAGCTCTAGTCTGCCATCTAGTGTCTTGGAGGATGTACTCCAGGCTCAGTAAATTTCCCAATATACCCTGCCTAATACTCCCAAGGCACTCACACTGTATTGTAAGAGTATTAACCCATGTTGGAAGTCTGTCCGTGACAGTTACAAAGGACCAACCTTCCTTACTCTGACAAACACTGGTGCTGGCCTGATGAACACTAAAAAAGTCTGACTCCTGGCAATACTTTGTTGTGCACAGTACATACTTAGGAAGGAGTGAGTATTTTTAGACTGGGGAATGAATTTGAGTTTTAAAGGCCAGGCAAAAGTAAAGTCAAAAAGGCAGTTGGGAGTCAGAACTGAAAATCAAATGATAGTATGCCTTGACTAAAAAATGTTTAGCAAGATTATAGTCAAAAAGTAACAAATGAAGGTCAGTAACACTACATTAAATATGTTTGCTCAGGAGATTTTTTTTTAAATTGTATTGAATTTATTAAAATCAAATAACATTCCATACACATAACTCAAGTTTTACGAAAAGAAAAAAAAAAGGTTAGAAACAAATCAACCCCCACCCCTTAAAAAACACATCTAGGCCACCAGTGTAAGACTTTCGGAGATATTTTTATCCAAATTGATTTACAAAAGAAGTGAACATGATCAAGTAAACATCAGCCTAGGGGAAGAAGAGTTACAGGACAAAGTTTCAAACTTGATCATCATAATTAAAGACCACAGAAGAAAATACAAGTAAATCACAGTACCTATTAACAAAAACGTAACAGCTAATATCAGTTGAAACAAAACACCAAACAAGAGAGTTTTCACACTCTTTTTAAACACATTCAGGGAGTCAGAATTTCAAATGTTGGTGGGAAGCTTGTTCCACCAGCTAGAAGCTACACATGAAATGAGGCTGGATTGAGATTTGATGCCATGCAGAGATGATATAACCATATGCCATTTTTCACCAGACCTAAGTGGGTGAGAAGGAGCACAGCACCTCACAAGTGTCTCCTTATACCTACTGTAGGTGTTCACCCATTGACTACTCTATAGACAAGCGTCAATGATTTCAATTTATTATGTGCTGCTACAAAAACCCAATGCAGTGTTCAGAAAAGAGGAGTGCAATGTGCCCACCTTGGCTAGTTGAACACCAGAATTGAAGCTGCAGTAGCTCAGTGACACACGCTTGTACTCTTACCAGCACAGAGTTACAGTCATCCAGATGTGTCAAGACCAAAGCCTGGAACAAGATTTGTGCTGCACGCTCAATGTCAAATATGGTCTGTTCTTACAGACGTTGTATAGAGTGAATCTGCATGACTGAAAGACCATTGCAACATTGTCAATGAAAAACAGTTGGTCATCGATCACCACCCCAAGGTTGTGTATGGACTTGGCAGGTGATGACGATAATGAGCCGAGTTGACCAGAGATGGAGAGTCGAAAAGATTGCCTGGAAGGGATAACCAGAAGGTCTGTCTTTTTTACGCTGAGCTGGAGATGGTGTACCTTCATCCAGTTTGCAATATCAGTGAGATATGCAGAGACTTTAGGTAATACAGCTGTGTATCATTGGTACAGCACTGGTAAGAAAAGGCATGGGACAAGATGAAGTTGAAGATATCTAACAAGCAGTTTTGAAGAAAGATTTGTGGCATTTTTTCAATCCAATCATTAAGATACCCTACATTGTGCTATGTTATAGCCAGGGTTTATTTGCTGGCTTATGTTTAGTATTCTTTGTGTGCCTTCTTTGTTTGTTTTAATTGTCTGTTTTTCATATTTTTATTGTAATTATGTATTTTGATTAGTTTTGCTTGTTTATTTACTATTTAGTTTCTATGTATTTTGTATAGTTCTCATACATTCCTCTAGTACAACCCCAAGAGTTGGGAGCACACTGATGTCACCACTGAAGGGCCACCCTCATCCTTTAAATTCTGAAGCTCAGAGCAAGTCCTTCAGTGGTTCATTGACATTTGGGGAGTTCTGTTCTGTCGTGACTACTGTTTTTAGAATTCTGGATTTTTACTTCTGTTTGATTTCACCTAAGGCTTTTGGATTGTGATTTATTGGAATGTCTTTTTAGGTGAGTCCTTTTACCTCCTTTTGCCTTTTTTGGCATTTTTGTTCTGCTTTTAATAATAATGATAAATTATTCTTTTCTAAAGATTTTTTGTGTACTTGTGTCTCAAGTCAAAGGTTTTTTATGGTTTCCTTTCCATTGAGGAACTTTAGACATAAATAAACGAAAGACCTGTGTGTGTGTATGGAGCAGCTTTCAGTCATATGAAAAAGATTGGGAACCCCTCTTAATTCTTTGGCTTTTTGTTTATCATTGGCTGAACTTTCAAAGTAGCAACTTCCTTTTAATACAGGACATGCCTTATGGAAACAGTCGTATTTCAGCAGTGACATTAAGTTTATTGGATTAACAGAAAATATGCAATATGCATCATAACAAAATTAGACAGGTGCATAAATTTGGGCACCCCAACAGAGATATTCCATCAATACTTAGTTGAGAATCCTTTTACAAATATAACAGCCTCTAGATGCTGTCCTCCTATAGCCTTTGATGAGTGTCTGGATTTTGGATGGAGGTATTGTTGACCATTCTTCCATACAAAATCTCTCCAGTTCAGTTAAATTTGATTGCTGCCGAGCATGCACAGCCTGCTTTAAATCATCCCATAGATTTTTGATGATATTCAAGTCAGGGGACTGTGACGGCCATTCCAGAACATTGTACTTTTCCCTCTGCATGAATGCCTTTGTAGATTTTGAACTGTGTTTTGGGTCATTGTCTTGTTGGAATATCCAACCCCTGCATAGCTTCAACTTTGTGACTGATGCTTGAACATTATCCTGAAGAATTTGTTGATACTGGATTGAATTCATCCAACCCTCAACTTTAACAAGGGCCCCAATCCCTGAACTAGACACACAGCCCCACAGCATGATGGACCCTCCACCAAATTTGACAGTAGGTAGCAGGTGTTTTTCTTGGAATGCGGTGTTCTTCTTTCGCCATGCAAGGCGCTTTTTGTTCTGACCAAATAACTCAATTTTTGTCTCATCAGTCCAAAGCACTTTGTTCCAACATGAATCTGGCTTGTCTAAATGAGCATTTGCATACAACAAGCGACTCTGTTTGTGGCGTGACTGCAGAAAGGGCTTCTTTCTCATCACCCTGTCGTACAGATGTTGTTTGTGCAAATTGTGCTGAATTGTAGAACGATGTACAGATACACCATCTGCAGCAAGATGTTCTTGCAGGTCTTTGGAGGTGATCTGTGGGTTGTCTCTAACTATTCTCACAATCCTGCACATATGCCGCTCCTGTATTTTTCTTGGCCTGCCAGACCTGCTGGGTTTAACAGCAACTGTGCCTGTGGCCTTCCATTTCCTGATCACATTCCTTACAGTTGATACTGACAGTTTAAACCTCTGATAGCTTTTTGTAGCCTTCCCCTAAACCATGAGAATGAACAATCTTTGTTTTCAGATCTTTTGAGAGTTGCTTTGAGGATCCCATGCTGACACTCTTCAGAGGAGAGTCAAAGGGAAGTACAACTTGCAATTGACCACCTTAAATACATTTTCTCATGATTGGACACACCTGTCTATGAAGTTCAAGGCTTAACAAGCTAATCCAACCAATTTGGTGTTGCAAGTAATCAGTATTGAGCATTTACATGCATTCAAATCAGCAAAAATACAAGGGTACCCAATTTTTTGCACAGCCAGTTTTTCACATTTGATTTAATTTCATACAACTAAATACTGCTTCACTAAAAATCTTTGTTCGGAAAACACCCCAGTACTCAGATGTTCCTAGGAAATGAAAGACATACCACTGTTATCTTTTTTGTTGAAAGTAGAGTAAATTATTATGCAGGCTGAGAGGGTTTCCAAACATTTCATATGACTTTAGCTCTGCTCACATTCAACCACAGCCACTAGATGGTGCATGCATGCACTTTTAAATTTTCTCAGCACTTGCTGCGAAAGACCTGTGTGCAAAAAACATCATCCTCACATCAACAAAATTGTGCTAATGACACAGATGAAGAGGTACAACTTTGAAACAAAGCAAATGCCGCGGCTCAACCACGTGCAGGCGAATCACCTCAGCAACGGAGGGCAAGGCTTGAAGTTTTCACTAAAAACATTGTCTATCTAGAGGTATTTTCGCGAGACAAAGATTAATAGGATTCATATGCCAGCTATACGGCTAAGATATGGTTTCACCAGCATCTTCTTACAAAAGCCAGTGGGACAGCAAGCACAAGGTGGGTCCATGTCCTCTGCACTGGATAGTTCTGAAGAGTTAGCTGATACCGCTCCAAGTTCATGAATACAGTAAAACTGATAGGGTATCTTCAGGTTGTTTTTGTCCCAAAGAGAACACACAGCTAGTACTGCAATATTTTGAGACACTGAAAATAATTTGAACTTTCAAAGTCTGTTCTTTATTTCTGGGGCCTGGACTGGTTTGAAGCTTGCCTGTGGTGTTGGGATGTCAGACTGTTTTGGAGTGAAAGCAGGGAAGACTATTTTGTGTGCTACTCGATTACAACACATTGTATACTGCCATCTTCAATAGAGGTGGCAAAATGATGCAGCTATATGGCAGCAATCTGTCAATAAAATGGCTGCACCCATAAAAACAAAATGAATGAATGGTAATAAATAATTATTTATACAATAAGTCACATAAAAATGATGAAACTAAACATGAAGAAATTAATATGAACTGCAACATTTTTCCACTTAAACTTGCTACTTGGGTCTCCCTTCCTAATGCTAATCTCTCCTACAACCAGTCTTATGACAAACTTTGTGCATCCTCTTAAATAGAAACTCATTTGGTACCAAGGCAATATATGTAACTGGTATCCTGTGGCATGAAACAGTAGATCATTTAGATAAAAGTAACAGTAAAGCTGATGTCACATTGCTCAACTTCTAGTTGTTGCTAATCTAGTCACCAGACCATGTCAATTTAAATGACTGAAAATCAATGGCTATTTCAAATTTATAGAGTGCGTATTGACTTTCCAGCACAGTTGTGCTCCCTGCTTTTTGTGACAGCAAATGATATGCTGCCTGATGAAAATGGCATTATGTGAAGGGTTAGCAGTTACAATGATTTCAGTTGCAGTCTTCTCTTTGTTTTTCTCTTTTCCATTCTGTTGTGGTACATAAAACATGAGACATCAAGCAGACAAACTTCTCTTCAGGGTTCCACAGCTGGAGTTTTTTGGGTCCAAAAAAATCACATTCCTTATTCCTTGTTACTGCATTATATGAATTGTGCTTCCAAATAAGCATTCATTGGTTGTCAGCTCTCATGCATGCAAAGCCCACCCCTAAAACTAAAGCCATAAATTAAACCTATCACAGACTAGTTGGAATGAGTTACTGGGCATGTCACATTACACAAAGGTTTCATGGGAGTACGTGACTGACTATCTCGCTAAGATTATATAAATGAAGACTACGACAGAAAATCAGTCAAAAACTTGTGTAATGTGACATGGCCTTAAATAATACATATTTAAGGCCATGTCACATATGTAATAGTTATAAATATCATAATTATAATAGACAGGATAAAAAACCATTGATAACCTGAGGCCCATTTCAGAATGGTACATAAATAGCTGCCCTAAAACTTTGATAGAACAGGATAGGCTGAACAAGCATTTAAAAGAAAAAGGGAGCTGAGATGAAATAAAAAAAAGACAAATCATTTGAACTTTGAACTTCCTTTATAAGCCGTATTTTTAACAGGAGTAGAGAGGATAAAAAGTTAATGGGGATAAGTTATTATTACATAAGGTTTCTGATGGTGCTCATGAGGACAGTAGATTTGCCTACAGTTAGGTTAAATGATGTGCTCAAACACTGCAAGATTAAGCTTTTCTCTTGGTACACTGTATAAAACTTTATGCTACTGAATAATTATGTCCACCAAAGCCTTATCAGCAAATTAAGTCATTTGACTTGCTGCCAGTTTTCTGTAATAAATCTATACCAATGCTGAACTTTATGTTCTGTTCAGAAGTTTATACATGCAACTCAGCATTTAAAAAGAACAAGCAAGGTGCAAGCAATACAATTCATTATAAAAATATATATTCTCTACTGATCTACACATGAAGAACACAAAAATAATAACAAAAATACATTAACTTTCAATATGTTATAAAATTTGGGGGCATGCTGGTGTAGTCATTATTTTGGATTCAAACCCCATGCCAATTCACTATCTGGGTGGTTTTGCACATTCTCCCATATATATGTTGGGTTAATGGACAATTCTAGTTTTCACCCATGTGGCTATGAATAAATAGAACATCATTTTTACAGAAAAGCTCATCAAATACATAAATAGATAAACACACATACTATGGTCTGAACACACACCAGAATGACAAAAAGGGAAAAAGTAAAAACAAAGAAAAAACTTGGCAGTCTCAGGCATTATCCAGGCGTATTGCTGTTGGTATAATAATAATAATAATAATAATAATTCATTACATTTATATAGCGCTTTTCTCAGTACTATCCACACAGGTATAAAGTAGCCCCCAAAGCGCTTCTTGACACACTTCTTCTGATTAACTCATTGGCTGAAAGTCCTTAGTGTTAAAGGATGTGCAGTATTTTTCATAATGGTATTCAGTTTTGTTTTAATTCTCTCCCGTGCTACCTATCTCCAAGGGGTCCAGAGTGAGTCCCATAAATGAGCCCGCCCTTTTAACTAGTTTGATGGTTTGGTGGTCCTCGCTTCAAGTGATGTTACCAGCCCAGCACACCACAGCAGGGAAAATTCTTTATATAGCTCCACTGTGTTATGAGACCAGTCCAGTCTATCACTGATGTGAACCCCCCACATACTTGTAGGATTGTGCTACCTCTACCTCCATTCCCTGTGACTGGACATAAAGGCTGGTTGGTGCAGCAGAAATCAATAGCTAATTCTTTGATTTAACTAATATCACAATTTTTCTACACCAAGAAACAAACTTCTCCGTCTGACTCCTATCCTCTGTCTCATCCCCCTTATCAATACACCCCATAAGTGCAGAATCATCTGAGTATTTCTGCAAATTATATGAACTGGTGTTAAATGCTCACATCTATATTAGAGACACAGTCCTTGAATCACACAAACTGTGGTCTGCCGAAGAGATAGTCTAATACCCAGAACTCCATAGGCTCATTCACCTGCATATCTCTGAATTTACCCCCTAACAGAGATGGTTGGATGGTACTGAAGGCAAACAGAAATATCAAAAAACATAATACTCACAGAACTGCCAACTTTGTCCAGGTGAGAATAGGCCTTGTGGGGCAGACAGATAATCGCATGTTCCACTCCAATCTTTGTCACATATGCAGACTTCAGTGGGTGCAGGTGACCTACCACAAAGGACTCATATAGTCCAGGACCAGTCCCTCAAAGGTCTTCATGTGGATTTATACAGGCATGAGTCTTGAGAGAGACTGGCTTGCCTATCACGGTTAGTTCCTGAATTGTTTCCATTGCTGCTAATACTGTATATATCATGACTCTGAACTGGACTAACTGGGTTTTAGTATGCATGTTTATGTTAATGCTGCAATTAGCAGAAAAAAATAGCCTTTACTATTTAATGCTAAATCTTCTATTATGTGTTCAAAATCTAAAATGTCAAAGGTTTAAGATGAGCTAGTTACCAAGTTGCCATTAGTTGTTTTGACAAAAAGACTGTATTCTGTCGGGGGCATGGGGTAGGCCATAATGGCCAAATGCCAACAACATCAAATTGAAAACAATATTTGAATATTTCACGTAACCTACACTGTCGCATTAAAAACATTGTAAGTTTTAGAAATGTTAAGCCAGAAGGTGGAACTGGCGTATTTTAGGTTGCCACTGAGTCTTCAACTGAGGTAGAAAAGAGGTACTTGTAATTTAGAAATTAAGATATGGAGCTAGATACTATGAGAATTATACAGAGAAGAAAGGACTCATAAGGGTAGGAGGTATGAAGTAAGAAATGATGTGATTGCAGGCTTGCTTTGTGTTACATCTTACTAAAAAAGACTATCACTGATACGCTAAGGCATTTTCATAGAAGCAGGCTTAATGTAGTTGTGTGAGATACTGTAACATTAAATAAACATTTTTGCAGACTTCATGCACTGAAGTTGCATAAAGTTTTATGCAGGTGCTAACATCTCATCTCTATCAACTCCTGTGCTGTAAATCTCAAACTAACTAAATATCCACAAGCATAAGCAGAAATGGCATTAAAATGCACTGCTCCTCAAAAATGCTTTGAGTTTAAGCATAAACTATAGACATTGCTATCGAGTATTCCAGCACCAGTAACACAAGGTGCCAAGGGTTCTCTGTTTCAGCATGATGTTATCATAAATGATGCCTTTTTTCCAAGGCAACTCTCCATATTTAAAATACAACTGGTTATATTTATATTTTATTTCTCCAATTTGAGCTCAGGCAGGTGAGGTTTCTTGCTCATGGACTACAATGTCAGTAGTGGGATCTGAACCCAAAACCTCAGGGTTTAAAGTTCAAAGCCTTAACCACTATGCCAAACTGCCTGCATAATGTAAAAGATTAGAAATCAGGTATAGAAATGTGTTTAGGTTGGATTAAAACATCTGTATGAACATGAGTGGGAATATGCGTAAGTAGGCTCTGGGTCCCCAGAACCCTGAATTTGACTATGCAGGTTTCAGAATGATATGATGTGTATGATATTTTTATGTTAAACAGCAGATAGGTTAAAACTTAATATTTTACCAAAAAGTATACTAACATTCAAAAGTGTATCCCATATCTTCAAATTTGAAAAATTTGTGTTGGTTCTGTTTTTTATACCTATTATAATGATTACATGGAATTTTTCCTTTCTAAGACTTTGTTCTGTTGAAAACAAATTTATTCTAACTCTTACAATTTTTATTCTTTAGTTGTTATTTTTCACCCAACCCAGCCACAGGGGATGCACAAACCAGTGTGTTTCTTCGTACCGGTCCCAAGCCCAGATAAATGGGGAGGGTTACGTCAGGAAGGGCATCCGGTGAAAAATTTTGCCAAATCAATATGCGGACAACAATACAAATTTCCATACCAGATCGGTCGAGCCCAGGGTTAACAACGACCGCCACCAGTACTGTTAGCCAACAGGGTGCTGGCGGAAATTGGGCTACTGTTGGCCGAAGAAGAAGAAGGAGAAGAAGAGGGGGGAGACGTTTCTGGAGGCAGGAGGAGAGGAGGAAAGTAAAGAGAGTAGAACTGAGGGTGGAAACATTGAATGTTGGCAGTATGACTGGTAAGGGGAGAGAGTTAGCAGATATGATGGAAAGAAGGAAGGTTGATATATTGTGCGTTCAAGAGACTAAATAGAAGGGGAGTAAGGCCAGGTGGATCGGAGGTGGATTCAGATTGTTCTATCTTGTTCTATCATGGTGTGGATGGGAGGAGAAATGGGGTAGGAGTTATTTTGAAGGAACAGTATGTCAAGAGTGTTTTGGAGGTGAAAAGAGTATCAGGCAGAGTAATGATTATGAAGCTGGAAATTAGAGGTGTGATGACGAATGTTGATAGTGCATATGCATCGCAAGTTGGGTATGCAATGGGTGAGAACGTTGGATGAAGTGATGGACAGTGTACCCAAGGGACAGAAAGTGGTGATTGGAACAGATTTCAATGGACATGTTGGTGAAGGGAACAGTGGAGATGAGGAGGTGATGGGTAGGTATGGTGTCAAGGAGAGGAATGAAGAAGGTCAGGGGATAGTGGATTTTGCCAAAAGGATGGACATGGCTGTGGTGAATATGTATTTTAAGAAGAGGGAGGAACATAGGGTTACATACAAGAGTGGAGGAAGATGCACACAGGTAGATTACATCCTATGCAGAAGAGTTGATCTGAAGGAGATTGAAGACTGCAAAGTGGTGGCAGGGGAAAGTGTAGTTAAGCAGCATAGGATGGTGGTCTTTAGGATGATGTTGGAGATCAAGAAGAGGAAGAGAGTGAGGGCAGAGCCAAGGATCAAATGGTGGAATTGAAAAAGGAAGACTTTTGAGTTCAGGGAGGAGGTAGGACAGGCACTGGGTGATAGTAAAGAGTTACCAGACAGTTGGAAAACTATAGCAGAAGTAGTAAGGGTGACAGCAAGAAAAGTGCTTGGCATGACATCTGGACAGAGGAAGGAGGAAAAGGAAACTTGGTGGTGGAATGGGGAAGTACAGGAATATATACAGAGGAAGAAGATGGCAAAGAAGAAGTAGGATAATCAGAGAGATGCAGAAAGTAGACAAGAGTACAAGGAGATAAGGCGCAAGGTGAAGAGAGAGGTGGCGAAGGCTAAAGAAAAGGCGTATGATGAGTTGTATGAGAGGTTGGACTAAGGAGGGAGAAAAGGACCAGTACCAATTGGCTAGACATAGGGACTGAGCTGGGAAAGATGTGCAGCAGGTTAGGGTGATAAAGGATAAAGATGGAAACGTACTCAGAAGCGAGGAGAGTGTGTTGAGAAGGTGGAAAGAGTACTTTGAGGGGCTGATGAATGAAGAGAACGAGAGAGAGAAGAGGTTGGATGATGTGGAGATAATGAATCAGGAAGTGCAACGGATTAGCAAGGAGGAAGTAAGGACAGCTATGAAGAGGATGAAAAATGGAAAGGCCGTTGGTCCAGATGACATACCTGTGGAAGCATGGAGGTGTTTAGGAGAGATTGCAGTGGAGTTTTTAACCAGATTGTTTAATGGAATCTTGGAAAGTGAGACGATGCCTGAGGAGTGGAGCAGAAGTGTACTGGTGCCGATAATTAAGAATAAGGGGGATGTGCAGGACTACAGTAACTACAGGGGAATAAAATTGATGAGCAACAGCATGAAGTTATGGGAAAGGGTAGTGGAAGCTAGGTTAAGAAGTGAGGTGATGATTAGTGAGCAGCAGTATGGTTTCATGCCAAGAAAGAGAACCACAGATGCGATGTTTGCTCTGAGGATGTTAATGGAGAAGTTTAGAGAAGGCCAGAAGGAGAAAGCATATGACAGGGTGCCTCGAGAGGAGCTCTGGTATTGTATGAGGAAGTCGGGAGTGGCAGAGAAGTACGTAAGAGTTGTACAGGATATGTACAAGGGAAGTGTGACAGTGGTGAGGTCTGCGGTAGGAGTGACGGATGCATTCATGTTCGAGATGGGATTACATCAGGGATCGGCTCTGAACCCTTTCTTATTTGCAATGGCGATGGACAGGTTGACAGACAAGATTAAACAGGAGTGAGTGTGGACTATGATGTTTGCTGATGACATTGTGATTTGTAGCGATAGTAGGGAGCAGGTTGAGGAGACCCTGGAGAGGTGGAGATATGCTCTGGAGAGGAGAGGAATGAAGGTCAGTAGGAACAAGACAGAATACATGTGTGTAAATGAGAGGGAGGTCAGTGGAATGGTGAGGATGCAGGGAGTAGAGTTGGCAAAGGTGGATGAGTTTAAATACTTGGGATCAACAGTACAGAGTAATGGGGATTGTGGAAGAGAGGTGAAAAAGAGAGTGCAGGCAGGGTGAAATGGGTGGAGAAGATTGTCAGGAGTAATTTGTGACAGATGGGTATCAGCAAGAGTGAAAGGGAAGGTCAACAAGACGGTAGTGAGACCAGCTATGTTATATGGGTTGGAAACGATGGCACTGACCAGAAAGCAGGAGACAGAGCTGGATGTGGCAGAGTTAAAGATGCGAAGATTTGCATTGGGTGTGATGAGGATGGATAGGATTAGAAATGAGTACATTAAAGGGTCAACTCAAGTTGGATGGTTGGGAGAAAAAGTCAGAGAGGTGAGATTGCGTTGGTTTGGACATGTGCAGAGGAGAGATGCTGGGTATATTGGGAGAAGGATGCTAAGGATAGAGCTGCCAGGGAAGAGGAAAAGAGGAAGGCCTAGGCAAAGGTTTATGGATGTGGTGAGAGAGGACATGCAGGTGATGAGTGTAACAGAGCAAGATGCAGAGGACAGAAAGATATGGAAGAAGATGATCCGCTGTGGCAACCCCTAACAGGAGCAGCCGAAAGAAAAAGAAGAAGTTGTTATGTTTCACCCAAGGTTGCTGCCCTCACTGAAAATATTTATAAAGTCCTTTTGGTGTCATTTAATGTAGGTTTTCATATGTTGTTATTAATTCTCTTTTTGTCTTTGGTTTGTCCTTATATTTAAGTAATATACCATATAAATAATATGGTATTATCTATTTTCAGTTTTGTATTATGTTAAGTTTCTATGTATTGGTTTTCTGTGTTTTCTGCCTTGCCTCCTTTATGAAGAGCCCACAAAGACAACAGCACCTGTTGATGCAGCTGGCAGACTAGAAGCTTCAGTTAGTACTGAAGAGTCGGCTTTGTGTTTGTTTTCTGGATTCCAGGTTTGTGATTTTTTTATTGTTTTGTTTGGGTACCGTTTATGGCTTGTGTTTATTTGTATTTTCTGCTGTTAGGTTTGTGCTTCTAGGTAAAACCTATTTTTGCCCATTTCCTGCCTTGCCTTATTCTCTTTTTCTTCAAATAAATCTTTAAAAGTGGAGGGCCTTTGTTTTTGTTTGCTTAGGACCATTCTTTTCATAGTTGCCCTCTCATCTCTTCCAGACATATTGAACTCTTGATATTTAAAAGTTTTTGCCCCATTTTGGACCTGTGCAGGCAGGAAGACAACCATATGAGTTTGGGGACAGGCTGCATTTGGTATGGCCTAACCAATTGGCTTAGACTTTTAAAGGAGTAGGTCTGACCTCTTATTTGTTTTTTTCTGAGACATTCTCATTTTCTTCAAAAAATCATTTAATGTTGAGGACCTTTGTTTTTGTTTTCCTGAGACCAGCCTCTTTATAGTTTCCCTCTCATTCTTTCTGAACATTCTGTACTACTGATATTTAAAAGACTATGTCCCATTTTTAGACCTGAGCAGGCAGGAAACCACCCATTTGAGTTTGGGGCTAGGCTGCATTTGGTGTGGCCTATCAGATGGGCCCAGACCTGTAAAAGGAGTGAGTCTGGCCTTTTGTGTGTTTTTCTGAGATATGCTCTCATTTTTTGTGCTTTGTGTGTCTGGTTAACACAACATCAGGTTGAAAAAAAGTGTATAATACTGCATGTCCATTTTTGTTTAGAGGAATTGCAGACTTATTTGCAGTTAGTTTAAAATAGTCTCTTAACAAGCTACAGCATTTATCCATCCATTAATTAAATCATATATCCAGTTTGAGAGTCAGAACATTGAGTTCAGGGTGGAATCCAATACATGACAGAGGAATGATCCTTTGCAGGGCATTCTGAGCAGAAAGAAAAAAGAGAGCGAGGAGAGGCTCAGGCAAGAGAGGACACAACTTCTGACTAACAGATGTCCCAGACAGTGTTATAATGAGTTATTGTCTTTTATTTTATCCTGCCTTTTCTGTAGGTTTTGAACCTTGAGAAATGTGAGTTTCACATTGATTTTGTAGAAATCGCAATGGTTAATAAGTTGACATTTTATAGGTTGTTATAAGTTTGTTTATGCACTGCCAGCTTTTTGATGAGTATGTGTTAGTCATTGCCATGGTGATCCATCCTTATATCCTTTGGGAGTGTGCAGCGTGTGACATCATTTGGCGCTCCAGCATAAAGGTCGCCTCAAGAATCCAATATTAGGATTCTCTGTTTGATATCAGTGCTATTTTATTTGACTGACTTACTGGCTTTTCAAACAAATTTTTTTTTCTGGCTTTAGACCTTAATATTTGGATTAATGTTCTTATTTTTTTGACAGCTAGTCAGCAGTCCTTTTGGTGCTGACCTCTTTTTTTTTGACTATGTCTTTCCAATCAATCCCATTTTAAACTTTTCACTGACTCATCATGAGTCAGTACAGAATTGAACTATGGAACTCATGGTATTGTGTTGTCCTTCTAGCAGGAGAGACCTCACAAAAACACTAGGAGCCACCAAAGGGTGTTCTAACCTAGCAACCTTGAAACCAATGAAGGACTCCAGTTTCTGACTCCAGAAGAGACCCTAGGTAGAGGTGCAGAGTTGGGAGAAAAGTGGGTACAAATTCAACTCCATGGGATTAAGATGACCCAGGAGTCAGCAGGACATATTAATCTAAGAAAATTAGCAAGATTTCATGTTATTTCTGTTATTTTGTCCTTGAAACTGTCCCTTTCTGCACCTCTGCTTGTGGCTCTTTTGGTTAAGACACTTGCCATATTTTAGTGCCTGTTGCCTCCTTGGTATATTTCTGGGTGTAAAATGCTACCCTGAGGGATGTCTCCTATCAAAGTATCTGCAGTAAATAAAATATTTACTATGGTCAAATTTTATTTCTGGCCATATATACACTATTAATTTGTTATTTATATACATGTGTTCTATAAGGTCTAGTTCACTTTCAGTTCTTAAAGACAGTTTGGCAGAATCATTCACAATTAATTTTAAGATTCCTGTTAGTATCTAACTGAGGTTACTTAAGGTTTCTGTCATCGTCATTGTTACGTCATTGATATTTTATTTCATAGCAACTACATTCTTATAAGTGACAATGCCTTGTCAGTTTTATAATGGAAATATATGGAATTAATCTGCACTAATCAATTACGAAGTACTCTTCTTTAAGAATGGTCTATAAATTCACAAAGGAATGCTTTAATAAAATGATAAAACAAAGGCCAAGAGCCAAGCCAGTGAAGATTTAGAAGGTGTCTACTTCCCCTCTGCTATTTGCTTGGAGACAGATAAGGCCAGCTGGCATTGTGTATGGCAAGATTAATGACCATGTCTCCAACGTTCAAAAGGGCATCAGAGCAAACCACCAGCCTTAGAATTAAGATTGGAATTTTTTAAAGTAAGAGGATGTCTGTAGCAATCAGCTATGAATAAAGATGCCCATAAAACAAGTGCATTGGGTTGACAGAACAATAAAAATGTGCTCAAGATGGCATTTTCTTTTTCTGCGCAATTTTAAATTTTACATGCTTGAATATGGGAATGAATTAGTTGAATCACAACCAGCTCAATACAATGGAAGATTTCATGCTTAGTTCACCGCTACATAATAAATTGGTAACGGTGGCTAAAATGAATTGGAGCAAAACAGACCAGTGAAATAGCCTTGGGTTCTGTGCTGAAAAACGACCCTCAATTAATGGTTACCAGTCCCTAGAGGGGACCTAGGTACTGCAGCAAATTATTAAATCTCTGATCATAGGCAAAAGAATACATGAAAGCAGAAAGAAGGGACCGCATGGTAAAGAAGCAAGATGTCTTTTACTCACAAGGGTTCAATAGTTAACTGTAGTTTAGTGGAGATTATCCATGAAAACCGGGGTTGAAAACACCCAAACATTAGAGGACAGTGGCTTGATTTATATTGCAGATTTAACACCTTAGAACAAACCATTGTGAAGATACAGAAAAGCAGCAAATTATCCCAGCATGAGTCTGTGGTTCTGTTCTTGACGTGTTTTTTAGGCAGCTAAATTCAGAGAAAAGACTCCATTTATTAAAGGCTCAATGGCTGGAAACAAACAAGACAGCACTCTGATGCTTATCATTGGGCTACCAAGGAAGTGAGAATGTGCTGTTTTAATTTTATTCAAATGTTATTTACCAAAATTAATTCAGTAAAATAATTCAGGTCTGTTTATTCATATGCCCCTTTTATTTATCTTTCTGTATATATGCAAGATAAATCATTGTGTAAACACGGTATGCACCGTACATGAAACAGTTACAAACCACACACTATATATGTCTGTATATCCTTATGAATCACAGTGATGTACTAATTACTATGTTTGTTGCACACTACAAATAGACGGATAGATAAATAGCACATTATTTGTTCCAACAGGAAAATTTAGCTTTTCATAGAAACTCGATAAATAAATGAATATTATAACAAACAACAACAATCGGGGTCAAATACACACCAGAATTACAAAACAGAAGAAAACATCTAAATTGGCTAAGGATAAGAGAGCAATTACAGCGAGGAATTATGCAGGCGTATTGGCATATGCATGAAGGAACCCCCCAGTTGTGTTTTTTGACACACTGCTGTAGAATAATTTGTTGGCTAGAAGTCCGCAATGTTAGTGCGCCAGAGAGGGGATGAGCAGGTTTGTTTATAAAGATTATAAGTTTGTTCTCTCCTTTGCTACTACCTACAGAGTGCATCCCATAACTGAGCCTGCCATCTTAATCAGTGTGTTGATCTGATTGGCCTCTAAAGTGACATCAACAAGCCTAGCCAGCACAGCATAGAAGATCGCCCTGACCCTCACAGTCACAAATGTTGCAGAACATATAAAGGATATCTGTACCCACATTAAAGAAGCATAGTCTCCTATGAAAAAGAGTCTAATGCTGCATTTCCCAAAAGAAACAAGCTATTGTGTAAACATAAAAACATTCAGTTTGGCACAAATAAGCAAAAATTGTCCCTGCTGTACTTCCATGTAAAATTTCATTCAATTATACCAATAGAAATCACTCAATAGAAGATTTTACAATACAATACAAATGACTGAACTGTACAATAATATAGAATTCAGTACATTAACTTATATAATATTTATTATGTGTAATAAATATAGAATAAAATAATCAGGAAAGTAAATCAAATGAACAGCTTAAATAATATTACATTTAAAACTAAACATTTTGGGTCAAATAAAGTAGACAGGCTGCATAGATAAACAGCATATGCTGTGGTAGGGCAAACAAGCTGTCATCTGTCTTCACCTATAAATTTCTGAGTGTGTGCGTGTGTGTGTGTGTGCATATACGCTTGTGTTTGCTTCTGTAATGTGCGTACATGAATATACTGTATAAATAAATTATGTATCTCAAAAACTACTCATGCAAAAATTTTGAAAAGCAATAGACTGATTAAACGACTAAAAGAAGCAGACTGCAAAAATCCCAGTTAAATCAACAATTTCTATGGCAGTTATTGTTGGACATAGGTCAAACTGTTTATGAAGGATGGGGGATAATTACTGGACCAAACTACCAAAAACTATAGGCCTGGAGTCTGTAACGAGGCATGCAAGCACAATGCTGCTTGTTAGGTCCATTTTTTCTGAAACGTTTCCTATACATACAGTAGGTCTTGCTATTTAGGACAGATACCTTGGAAACTGTTATATCTCTTTTGGGAGTCATCCAGGAGCTCTACACAATGCAAAAAATGCATCATTTTCTGATGATAAATCAAATTTTGCAACGTGAAAATCAATTTTGATTTTCCATAGTCAGACATACGGATACCATTCTAAAATCAGCTTTTCTCAACATTTAAATGTACATAATCACAATCTGAACTTAACTCGATAGCGAATTGGTGACCCCATCAGTAAACGTCCATTTACATGGTAGTAAAAATTGACAATGACAATGAACAGTAGTAGATGATAAAAGTGAAATATTTTAGCATATTTGTATTTTTGTTATTCTTTTTAGATTACATTTTCCTGTTTTAGTTTTATTTTCTTGTAAACTCTGTGTTACTTTTTTCCATTGTTTCTGAGGAAATGGATGAATACTAAAAAATGTGTATTTATGGTATAGTGTGGATGTACATATTTTTATTACTTATTGTATCTTTAGTTATTGGTATTGTTGTACTTGTTCTCATTGCAGTTCTTTTTTTTCCTGCTTATTACTTATTGCAGTGAAATGTTTGGATCCTCTGGTTTTTCATTATACCTGGAATTATATCTGGAAAAAGGTAGGCTAACTGTCCTGTCATGGTCCGGACCTGAAGTGTTGGGATGCTCTGCTCTTTCACTCTCTTTAGTCCTCATCAATTGCATTTTTCAGGGCATTCTTAAAAACAGCATTTTTTACTTCTCAGCAGCTTCTGCCTGTCCATAAGGGTGGGACAGCAGCTCTCTGTTCACTGGTGTGGTGTTTTCTGTGATTATCTGAGCCTTTTCATGCCTGCTTCTTGATTCTTGTGTTTGTTTAAAATTGATATGTTGGATGTCTGTTTATGGTATTATATACCTAAACATAGTCTACTGGGGTCATAAAAGCTAATTTTGGCATTAGTTATTTATATATGATGCCAAGAGCCTAGTCATGTCACTATACCACAAAATAGTATGGTCATAAGTGAGGGCATGGTGTATCGATTAAGAGGATTGCATTCAAAGGTACACAGGAGAAGGATTGGTATGTGACATGACTGCTTGTTTATCTTAATTTTCACCTCCAGCATTAAAAATAAGACCAATAGTCACACCTCTGCCCTCATCTTTCTGGACATCCACTATAAAAAGACGTCAACACTAGAATTTGTTTCATTTTGGAACTGCAGTGATCAGAGGGACTTGCCTGGGACTCATATTTCTTTTGAATGGCTATCTATTGCCATAACATCCAGCCATACAAACATCTATTAAATTGGGATACTGTTTGGCTC
The DNA here is from genome assembly GCF_900747795.2 of Erpetoichthys calabaricus. Classification (NCBI taxonomy): domain Eukaryota; kingdom Metazoa; phylum Chordata; class Cladistia; order Polypteriformes; family Polypteridae; genus Erpetoichthys; species Erpetoichthys calabaricus. The sequence continues at coordinate 283,225,752 of NC_041397.2, read as the reverse complement.
CCCAAATCTTCTTACATTTTCTCATCACCTTCTTTTTGTACATTATGTATAAAAGTTATGCTGTATGTTAACACAAAATAAAAATGGTCAAACCAGCATCATCTAGTTCAGGTTCATGATAGCCTCAGTTTATTTGATGCATGACAGAAACCAGCACCACCAGTCCATTGCAGCGCCCCCCTCATGCACAGTCACACATGGTCAATTTGAAGTCACCAGTTAACCTAACACACCTCTTTTTTGGGGATGTGGGAAGAAAATGAATGCACCAGGTAGTAAAAGCTAAGTCAACACAAGAAGAATGTGCAACAACACAGCACTGAATTTGAATCTGGAGCTCTGGATGTACAAGGCAACATGAGTAACAAGTGTACCACTGTGCCATCCATTACCACAACCTAGTCAAATTAAAAAGCAAAAAATAAATAATAATAATAATAATAATAATAACACTGAATGTTTTAATTCCAGATATCAAGCATGCCTCATATGAATGCTACACTTGAACTTGTTATATGCAAAGTTAATGTAAACAAGCCATAATCTCATTTACGAGTAACAAAGATGGATATCATGGTTTAAACTATACTGATTTTATGTAGATCTTAGAAGCATTTTACCTTCAAGAAGAATGTGAATTAGTCTATGAGCTTGTTAAGCTAAAGCTTTTATACAGATGTTAGAGAAGTGTTAATTAGTAGAGCTAATTTCACCACTTCCTAGAGGAGTAAACTAAAACATCTGGTGCAATTTAAATTTAGCACACTTATGTAGTAGAACTGTTGCAATCATAGGAATGTAAGAAGAACTGTCAATTCAGTCTGAGAAATGTCAGAATTCATTTAACTTTTTTGTACATATGAACTGGTTGAGATCCGACTGTGTAATGGGAAACAATCCATTTGTTGAACAATCCACAGCATTAAAGATGGAAAAATACTCAAGAATCACAGTCACAAACAGGCACAAGTAACTGTTCCTGGCTTGTCTTTGCTATTTTTGGAAAAAAATTAACTTTTCCTAAATAAGGAAAACACAGAAATATTAGTTGTTGTCAAAAATAGAAATAGTAAGAGTCTTAAAAGTAACGATCCTTTAGCATTAAAAGTCAAGGTGGAAGTAAAGAATTTAGGCTTAATCATGGACTCTGACCTGAACTTTAAATTGCATTAACCAGATTACTAGGACTACATTTTTTCATTTAAGGAACATTAAGTTAAACCTCTTATAACACTGCAAGATGCTCAGAAATTAATTCAGGCTTTTGTTTTTAGTCAACAAGATTACTGTAATGCGCTCATAACTGGACTACCTGAGAAAACAAAACTTGGTTGCAATTAGTGCAGGAGGCTGCAGCCAGAATCAGAACTAGAAAATGGAAATCTGAGCACATCTCATCCATTTTAGGATCACTACATTGGTTACCTGAGTCCTTTAAAATGCTATTAATAGTATATAAAGATATAAACAATGTTGCTCCTTCCTATATTTTGAAGTGTCTGTTTCCCGTACAGTCCATGTCATAAACTTCGATCTTCTAATAATGGTCTGCTTACTATTCCAAGAGCCAGACATAAAAGCAATAGTGAAGAGGCCTTTTGCTGTTGTGCACCCAAAATCTGGAATGCTTTACTGATAGAGATATACCAGACTAATACCGTGTAAAATTTTTAAAAACTCCTAAAAACAAATTTTTTTTTATTTGACTTTTTCAGTGGTGAATTTTAGTTATACTTCTGATAGAATTTTATATTAATGGAAATGTAATGTACTTCTGGGATTTGCAATAATAATTAATCTCTACTTTTCTCTGCTTTCTTTATCATTTTCCATTTGGTGGTTTTTTGCACTGCCACTACCCAATCAAAGTACTGTGCAGTCGCCTATGATGTTCACATAAAAGCCGATTCCTCAACTGTTCACAAGTCCCACTGCATCGAGTCACTCTCAGAGATTCTTTTTTCTTTCCTCCCCAAACATCTGACCATAGCATCAGACTTATCATTAGAGATTAAAAAATAAATCTAAATTTAAGGATTCTTCTTTTTTATTACTTCTACATTTGTGTTATGAAAGTGCGTATTGACCAATTCTTACATTCTGTTTTTGGTATGTTGTCTATTCATTCTTATCTATTTTTAGTGATGTTTTCTATTTTGGCCACTATTTCTTTGACATCTTGTAAAGCACTTTAAGCTGAATTCTTATGAAAATGTGCTATGGAAATAAATATTTTTTTAAGTACTTTACCATTATTCTTCTTCATTGTCATTTACAGGTCTTCATTGCATATCAGAATCAATGATTACAATTTGCAAAAACTTTGTGCAAATGATAATAAAAGCTATTTATTTTTCAAGCTCTCAACAATGTTTTAAGAACATTTCATCCCAAGATGATAATGATGATGATTATTATAATAATAATAATGATATTGATAATGATTAATTTGTAAGATTTCAGAAAAAATGTGAACTTGGTATATGATCAAACCTTTTGATTCTGTATTTGAACAATTTGCTTTACAAAATGAATGAATACCAGGCTTTCAAATTAAATGAACAGTCAATATGACCAAGGGAAGCCAAAGAGAACAAACCCACAACTTGCCGTGATTATTTTCAAGAACCCAAAACATGTCATAATGCTGTTCATATAAATTAAGGGAGGAGGATATTCATAAATTACTTTTCCATACAATACATTACAAACCAAAGTATTGGTAGTAAATTATTTAAAAAACGGTTCAGTGTTTTAACATTAATGACCTTTGCTCTACTAAAAACTCATTCTCAAAAACATTGCTAGTAGTCAATAGCATGATTGCCAAAATAATGTCCAATATTTGTTTTTTAATGTATTTATTATTTGTAATTATTTCAGTGATGTAATTTTGTCATCATTTTCTAAGACTTACTTTTATGGGTGCCACCATGTTTCATATTTGTTTTGTGACCTGAAGGGCAAACTCTGCACCTATTTTACCTGAGGAGAGCATTAAAAGTGTAACATATTAGTCCTCACCTCTAGACAATATGTTCCTGACAAGGCTGTGTTTGCAATAAACACAACTGAAACATTATCAGTTTAAGATTGGCTGTGCACAGTCTCTCAGCCTGTAACATCTCCAGGCTTTCACAATGATGGAAGCCTTTAAAAGAGTGGTACCATTCTTGGTCCTCTCACCAGTTGGCTCTTCTCTTGAACTGGACAGTGGATTGTGGGAGTGACCTGCTCCTGAAGATTCCTGATTCTTTCTTGAAAGAAGAAGATGATATAGAATTCTACTGAATGCTAGCTATTGTGAGACTGCACTTGCTGCTCCATGGAGATGCTGTTGGCTTGCTGTGTCAGTGTGCAGTGACCATATTACCGCTCTCTTCTATATGCTTGTGCTAAGATTTAAAAAAAAAATCAAGTGCCTGATTGCAAGAAAAGATGAGACATGGTCTGAAGTCTTTCAAACAGCAGAGAACCCACATTTGTGCCAGTCTGTACAGACAACACCATTTTGTATTTCTTGTTTTTGTGGTGGCATGGTCGATGGGCATGTGATATCACGATGGCCATGTTATAAATGCTCTTTCAACATAAAGGAATGTACTTACCAAGCACTTTTCAGAACATTTTTTGTTTAGAATATTCTACTCACACTTTTGATATGGTTTTTGACTTTATCAAACTTTCTTAAATTTTGGTAAACATTAGCTTTAGTGTTTTGGCTCTGGCTATATATGACTTCCTCTCTGTAATATCCCTAAAATTTCTCTCATTTGATTATTAAATTTAGTCTATCTGGAGTAGTGTGGAATGCTCCTAGATGTCACGATAGTCAGAATTATTAAAATGCTATTATGAACCTGTTGCTTTGAAATTAATTAGAGTGCCTTGAGTTTGTAATGGTAAATGTCTGGTCCAGTCATCATATTTCTGGATTCACTATATTTTGAAGAACTGTTTTTTCAAGAATCTGGTATTCTGACCAACTTAATATCCAACAGTATTTTATGTAAACGTTAATCATCATCATGAAAGTAATGTGGTGTTGATATTAATAATAAAGATGTTTATTGTCCTATGTTGAGCTGCATGTGTTTGCTTCCTCATTCTTTTAGCTTGCCAATGAAATAAAAATATTTAATAATTAATAATATATATATATATATATATATATATATATATATATATATATATATATATATATATATTAATATTTATAATATATATATATATGTTAATTAATATTAATAATATATATTAATATTAATAATTAATAATAAAGAAATTCACTTTGTGAATTTCCTCTTGGGATTAATAAAGTATCTATCTATCTATCTATCTATCTATCTATCTATCTATCTATCTATCTATCTATCTATCTATCAATGGCAGCCTAGCTGAAGTGGGTAGAGGGCAGACATTTCTGATGTGTAATCATTTGGCTTTTGTGACTCAAGAATTTCGTTCAACCCTTCAGATGCAGAGGTGCTTTAACTTTGTCATTTACAAAGTTTATTCAGAAGAACAGTACTTTTGATATTTTTATCTGTGCTTTTATACCATTCACATTTCCTCTACATCAAAGCAAACGTCGATCTTCATAATGAACACTACCTATTTGCACACATACTCTCTGCAACTGAAGTTTACCTTCTTCCAGCCTTTCTCTGCTCCTCATACTATGTTGTCTCTACAGAGAGCAGGTTATCACATGACATGAATTCTATGGTTTTCATATTTGTGTCTTTGTACATATATAAATATGTCTCATAAAGTATGCGATTTAACCAAAGTTTGTTCACTTTCTCACTATTTTGTCCACTTTAATGTCCCCATGCACCCCAAGTCTTTATGCATGAGATCATATAAAGTGAAGAATGAAAGCAGCCAGCAAGCACTCAAATATCTAAACTAAGCTTTGTCACACCTGATCAAACTTTATGGTTCGTTAGTCAATAAACACTTAAAGAAAACATAGAAGAGTAACATGTTGCCATTGCTATTATTATTTTTATCTGTTCCTTTAAGGTGTCAACTTAGTATCTCCAGCTTTACTCTGCACTCTTGCTAATGTTCAATCTGACTTTACAAAAGGACTAACAGTGTTATCTGATATGGAAAGTACAGAAAAGCCATGAAACAAATATTTTTGAAAAATGTTGACTATCACATTATTTTTCACAAGCGTGTTTTATATATGACTAAACACTTTATGGCTTTGTATTGCTGTTTATGGTGTAGTCTATAATATTAGATTTCAATCTTCAGGTATGATTAAAGTTTCTTTGTGTTAAGTGCATTGCTCATTTTTAATATGACTATTCTGTTCAAGCAAAAGAAAATTAAGTTTCTGATTTTTATTCTGTAAAACTATGATTTCTGTTGGGTTCAGGTCTTGCTGGGAATCCTTCAGAGGCTTCTGTTATCCAGATATTGCAAAGCACGATGAATTCTAAAACAGTAAAAGTGTATACAAGTCTACTTTTGCAAAATTCACACATTTTAGTATTGTTAGTAGTTTCATAAAACACACAATTCTGTTAAACCATAAAACTATAAAATTAAAAAAAATGGCAAGGTTATGCAGTGATGGAAAGTAATATGTTATCAGTAATATGATGATTGACTATCCAATGATATACTTATCAACATAAATATAAAATCATAAAATTCATATTTTCAAAAAGAAACGTAATAATACAAAAATGAGAAACCTACTCACCATCCTCAGTGGGAACATAAATGTTTAAGTAAAGACAGTCCTCATTTTGATCTTGCACGTAAGTAACCACTGTATCCAAACTTGCTGTGAACCAAACTGGGAGCATATCATTTAGTAAAAATCTGTCTTCCAGGTACTGGGGACAGACTGGGGCAAACTGAGTAGCATTCCTCGTTCCAGTCCATGAAGAAGGGGGCTCTGGGGGTTGAAATCTTCTTTCCCCAGTTGGTGGAGAGGCATAAGGAACCCCAAGGTACTGTTCCACTGGCCCAAGGATTTCATTGGGTAGAGGAGTTTTCAGACCCCGCAATTTTCCATAGTTTGTTGTTACTATTGTTGATTGTGCTTGGCAGTTGATAACAGTAAATTGGAAAGCCAGGGTTGTTATCCATAAAATCAAGTTTACATTCAAGATCACCCTTAAAGGTGTGGAAATGAAAGGTAGCCATAAAATTCCCGTTCGCCTAGACATTGTCTGTTGCAGCTCCCAAAGGATATAGTCTTTCAGGGCTAAAATCTTTGCCTTGCGTAGACTATAACTTATTATTGTTTAATAACCGCCATATGCAGAATCTGTGAATAATATCAGTCCCTTGAACAGTAGCCATCCCTGTAGATGGATGTCATATTGGAATTGGACGCAGGTGATAAGAAGACACCTGACTCTTGCCGTGAAATTTCTTCCTGGAGTTTGATTGATTAACCTGTGAACGAGAAAAAGTGAACAACTTACAGTCATCTTTTATGTAGACATATCAAGAGAATAAAAGACATTTCATAACAAGTGACACAGCATTTGTCACCTCACTGAGAACAGATTTAATCAGATTTAATGATTCTAACGTTGTTAGATTTTAATTAATACATTTCTTTGTACGGGAAAAAAGGATCACCTATTGTGCAAATCAAAGATGTACTTTATTTATTTGTTAATGATTCGTTATTAGTTCATATTAAATTATTGCAATACAAAATTAAAACAAAAAACACTAAATAAATACTGTATATTTACAAAGAAACTTTCACACTGATTCTTTTCAAAATGTATCAGTTTTTGGCAACAGTGGTGAAACTAAGTTAATAGTAAGGGAAACCATAAAGTAATAAATACAGAATGTAAGGTACAGTAAAAGAGAAGAATGAAGATGACAAAAGATTTTGTTCTTTGCAATCAAGAATACATTTGTCAAGAAAACCTGCAATTGATAATTAAATATTTGAACTATTCATATTTTGGGAAAGTTGTGGTTGTAAATGAAAGTCTTGACCTTAGAAGTAGTGTTTAGATTCATATTGATTTGATATTTCTAAAAACAAATTTTATTTACATTTGTTTCATTGCATTAATATTTGGTTTACTGCCAAAGTGCTATTCAGCAACCTGTAACGTTGGAATGAAAGCAGACACTCCAGTTCCAACAGCATGGCATCTTTTAGGACAATGTTTAAAAAAAGCATCTTTAATCTTGTAAATCTACTTTTTTTTGTTCAAAAGACCTCTTTATCCAGAATAACTGAAAATAATATTTTTCAAAAACTCTTAATCTAATTCAGTATTATTCGGAAACTCTGTCTGAATACCATCAGGTGCAATGCAAGAAATAGCCTTGAAAGGGGTAGCTCACTATTATAGATGCTGCTACCATTTGGGGTAGAAATGTAATAATATGTTCAAGTGAACCAATATGATTAATGTTTAAAGTTAGTCTCCGTTCAAATTATTTTTAAAATAAAGTTTTGTGTGTTGAGGGGCATAGTGAACCAAGCCTTTTGGACCACTCAATGGCAAACGAAAGGTTCAAGCCTATAACAAACAAAAGCTCTTGACTCACATAAATGTGGATAAACATAAGAGACCTGAGAATGATTAACTAAGCAAATACTTACATTGTACAATGTTGATGATGTTAAGAACACTGTATGAACTGCTCAGAGCACAATTAATTAACATATAGGACTTGCCATAAGATGAGCTGTTCAGAGCTTAAAGGAAGCCCTTGTGACATTTCCTCTCTTGAGTTTCTATGATCCAGTAAGGTAACATCAAAGTTTTAACTAACATAAGCAGTTATAGGGAAAGGCTAGAAATATGTGGCATTGTATACTCTTAGAAGACAGCTTAAAAAGGCCATCTGATAAACTGTACACTCACTGTATATATAAATATAAGCAGGTTTTTAGTCTATTACATCTTTACATCCGGCGCCGCCAAGAGTGGCAGCCTTTTCAGCAGCTCCGTGTACGACTGTATGTGTATGTGTACTTTTCTACTTTTATTTTTCTGTTTTTATTTATTGATCACTCCTATCACTGTTTTATGTGGATTTGTTCACTGGACACACTTACTTTTACAACATGGGCATGGATTTTTACACGCCGAGACTCGCCTATTCAAGTACTCAACTTCGAACGCTGAGAACAAATGCCAGTGCCGGTGTGGTTCCATATTTACCCGACGAGGTAAGAAGGCGGTATCGTGGCAGCAGAGCGGGCACTCAGCTAAAAATGAAGCGGCTTGCGAGAAAGTGGCGTTTTAAGCCTTCGGTGCCTTCTGTGATTCTAGGGAATGTGAACTCAATCTCAAATAAGATCGACGAACTGGCTGCACTGGTGAAAAATGTCAGAACCTACAAAGAATGCAGTTTGTTGTGTTTCTGTGAAACGTGGCTAACTAACACCATCCCAGATGCCAACGTGGAGCTACCCGGGTTTAGCACAGTTAGAGCGGACAGAGATGCAAGTACCTGTGGGAAGCACAAAGGAGGAGGACTCGCTCTCTATGTTAATACACGGTGGTGTAACTCTGGACATGTTAACGTCAAAATATCCACTTGCTGCAGGGACATCGAACTTTATTCTTGTGAATTTCCCATTGGGATTAATAAAGTATCTATCTATCTATCTATCTATCTATCTATCTATCTATCTATCTATCTATCTATCTATCTATTACTGAATTTAATGCATTTTGGTATATTTGCGGGATACAGTATTCACCAGGGAGGCATCTGGCAGGGTCTAGATGGTGATCAAAGCAATACTTCAGCTGATGTTGCCAATTATTGCAGTGCTTTTCTACACAAGCAGGTGTAGAATAAAATAGCCTCAGAGAATGAATAGCAGCCACAAACTATTAATCAAATAATATTTTTGTATTTACTGATGTGAACATAATCTTGGTCTAGTATGTGCCTTTATGTTAGTGATTGTTCTTTGGTTATGATTTCACTATTGCTGTGCCACATTTATGTAAATCTGTTTAAGTGAGACCGTCTACTTAGTGAGGAGCACATAGTGATTATACATTGAAGTGAATCTTGCTGAGTCCATCCCAATGAATGCAAAAAACTCACCCACTGACAACTGGATCATCATATTAAGGCTAATATTGGCTCACTTGCAATGCCGTGTCAAAACAGCACTGGAACCTGTGCAGTTTGCCTGCCAGGACCACACAGCGGTGAATTATGCTATCACCTTTGTACTGAATAGAGCCTACTCCAATCTGGAGAAACAAGATGGCAGTGTAAGAATGTTGTTTTTTGACTTCACTATTACATTACACAACATACAGTCTAAGCTGCTGGGGAAGAAGCTCTAGTCAATTCGGATTGATGCCACCACACTTTCCTGCATATTTGACTACCTAACTGGGAGCCAACAGTTTTTGTGGCGTAGATCAGATATGGACATGAGTAGTATAGGGACTCCAGAAGGAACTGTACTGGCTCATTTCCTGTTCACACTGTCCACCTCAGATTTTATATACAACACTACAGCATGTCATCTGCAGAACTTTTCTGATAACACATCCAAAGCTGGGTTTATGAGGGGAAGACAGAAGACTGAGTACAGGACTCTAGTGAAGGAATTTGTAGAATGGTACAAACTGAATCACCTGCTGATCAGCATCAGTAAGACAAAGGACTTAAGGAAGGTCAAGCTCACTCTGGCCCTGGTTCTCATTGAAGCTAATGATTTGGAGATGGTGAGGACATAAGAGTACCTCAGGTTGCATTTGAATGACAGGCTTGAGTGGAGTACCAACACATAGGCTTTATACAAGAAGAGTCAGAATTGCCTCTCTTTCCTAAGGAGGTTAAGGTCGTTTGGTGTTGGCCACTCTTACATGTTTTCTACCAGTCTGTAGTGAGCAGTGCTATTCCCTGTATTCAAATGCACTGAGGAAACGGCATTATTGCAGGTGATGCCAACAAATTAAACAAAGTGATTAAAAAGGCAGGTTCATTCTTAGGACTTCTGCTGGATTTACTGGATGAAGTGGTAGAATAGAGGTCACTCATACAGCTGCTTACTGTTCTGGACAATGATTCTCAGCCACTGTATGAGGTCTTGGCAAATAAGACGAGTACTTCAGTAACAGAAGCTACATGTGAGGATGTTTATACCTTCAGGCATCAGACTTTATAATTAGTCACCCTATGGTTATGGTGGTCTACTATGTGTGACGATGCGGGTTCCGCTCCATGCTCCCATCTTCCTTCTTGGAGACTCTTGAACCCGCCACCGTCGGTTATGTCACAGATGAGCTGGACAGTGAGGCACAACAATGAAGCAAAGGAGATGGTGCAAAAATTGCAAAGTGCTTTTATTAAAAATGACAAAAATCAAAGTGTCCAAATAAATAGTGCAGTGCTTCAAAGTAAATAATTAAATAATCCAATTAAAATGAGTGAACACTGGGGGTTAAAAACACAATAGAAAAAAAATCCTTTTTAAAACCCGAGGTTAAAATAATGGCTGAAAGCCATCCTTTTAAAAAACATATTCTGGTGCCTTTCTGTTGGTGACTCCCCTGCTTCTCCCGTCCAGGCTATGCACCAGGGGAGCCACCCTATCTGCAGCTGACCTTCTTTCTGCCTTCTTTTGCTGGTCTGTTTGCCTTTCTGATCCCTGGCTCTGGTATGCTTCATCAGACCATGACTTGGGCTCCGCAGCAACCAAAGTCCCGACTCCCGCTGCCTTCTCGGCCTTATGCGGTGAGCCATCCTCCTTCCAGTCACTCTCGCTCCTCACTAAATGCTCAGCGGGAGCGACCACAATTGACTGCTCCCGGGGTGCCAGCCAAACACCCAGGCTCACTGCTCAGCTGCACCTTCGCTCGTTCACGCACGGGCTTTCTCCTCCCTGCTTCCTGCCTTCTTCTTCTCCTTTTTCTCCTCCTGTAACCTCCGTTCATCTTTTTTTTTCTCTTCTCCCTTTCCTAGCTGCCTCGTGCTTCTGTTATTTAGTACAGGGACATGGATCAGGTGTAGCAATTAGCAGCTCCCGGCATCAATTACGGATGTGGACGACTCGTCACCCATGCACTTAAGCGAGGGCCGCCCGCATCACGAATTCACCTGGGAACTGCTCCTGCCACACTACCACACCCCTTCTCTAAGTGTGCGGCAACTATTTATTTAAAAAGTGGCCCTGTTGGCTTGAGCTGTGGACCCGCTACACCACACTATGGTTATGTGTTCTGAATGGTACTGAGCTGGTCTAGCAGTCATCTTAACAGACAATGATGCTATGCACAATATACTGTGCCAGTGACCGGCATCCTTTACTGTGAAACTGTAAATGATAAGCATGTGAAATTCTAATAACTTACACTTAATAAATACCTACACTTTATTAAATACTTATAGATAATTCTTGTTATATGTGTATTTCTGCCTTTTTATATCTACTGCCGTAACCCTGCTATTTCCTTCTATTTATCCATCTAGTGACTGAAGAACAGATAAACTTTGGTAATCACACATTATTGCTCTGAGTCAGTGAGTCACTCAGCAATAGAGTAGCTGGGTTTGTAAAAATGCACAGAGAGAGATAAAATGCTGAAATTGTTCTATTTATGTAATATTAAAAGAGACGTTTCATGCCAGTTTTATTACAAAATGGCCAAGTCACAGGTAAACAAATAAAGTCGTTCCCACGATGCTCCCAGACTGGCCATGGAAGCTGATTGTAGTAGAAATTTGTTTGCGCTAAGGTCAAGCTGTTTAGCTTTACAAAGTAATAATTGTTTTGCCCAAACCTGCTGGCAACAACAATCAGAAAAGTCAATACTTGACTAAAAGTAACCATTGCCAAAGTAACTGGCAATTATCCATGACTGTTTTTACAAGGATTGTAAATATGCAACTGATGAGATAACAGACAAACATTGCAAAAAAGCATCAGAAACCCCACTTCTTAAGCCACTCTAGCAATATTTAATTCCACAAGACGAGCAGAGTAATTGATGGAAAATAAACATCAGAATACATTTGGCTGCCTTATTTTACTTCATGTTATTTCCAAAACACCATCAAGTGCATGAAATGTTGTTTGGTTTGGTGAAATTCACAGAAATATACATACAGACACATAATCCAAGGACAAAAATAATCATCATTTCCTAACAACTCATGCACAGTTTAACATATAAACACTTAGATTATTGTTGCTTAAGGTCATGATGTTGAACGTGGAAGTTACTGTATAAGGGATACTTTAACCTTTTCAGCTGACAGATTTCAGGTACCTTGAAAGTCTTGTCAAGCTAACCAGGAGTGCACTGTATTCTGGGAAAGCTGAAAGAAGGAAGGAGTAATATTGTTTTCCATAATTAGATTGTGAAGCTTATGTTTCCCATAGGAGCTTGTGATAATGATTGTGTAACATTTTCTGTGTTTTGGGAAACTGAAAAGTGTTAACAGAGTTGAAAAAAATCTAAGGTGTTTTGTGTATGTTTATCTCATGAAGAATGAGAAAGCTATTATTGTAAAAGAAGATGTTCAATAGAAAAGAGGTTTATCTTAGTTTCTGCAATGGACACTTTCATAGAGCTCTCTCTAATTTACTGCTACAAACACTTTTATGGAGCTTTCCCAACTGTTGCTGTTTTTCTGACACTGTTGGAAAGAACTCGGCACAGTTGCTGCTCAATGGAAAAATGCACATTTTTAAAAAGCCTTTCTTGGCTGCTGCTTTCAGAAACTAAAGTGGACATGGCATTGAGCTCTCTCTTAGCTGCTGGACACTTTTAAGAGAGCTGTCTCTGGCAAGACGTCTTTCAATTTTCATTTTTCGATTAAAGATATATCATTTGCATCTAAAGAAAAGACACCATCTGTGAATTGTTGCCAGGGAGTGAAGACCTGACCTACCAAGGCTGTGTCATTATTTGTATCACTTTAAATTTGCTTTGATTATTTATTATGCAAATAAAATAATATTTAAGTGAATGCTTAAATCAAGCAACTCTGTTTGGCTGCTACTAGCCTAGCCAAAAGGTTTAGATTGTTTAATTAACATTCCTGTGAAGTCTTGTATTGGTGGTAAACTTGGTTGAAGTAAAGGAGTGAAAGTAAATAACAACAACATTTATTTATATAGCACATTTTCATACAAATGATGTAGCTCAAAGTGCTTTACATAATGAAGAAAGAGAAAAAATAAAATAAATAAAATAGAATTAGGGAACACTAATTAACATAAAATAAAAGTAAGGTCCCTGGGTTTAAATATGGGGGTTACAATAAGGACACTGAGAAAGGTAAATGGTTGTAGCTGGGAGTTTCATTGCTGGTTTGGATATTTCTTCCTATTTCTGTTTAGAAAAGAACCTAGGAGGTTAATTGGTAACTTTCCTGTTAAATGCATGTCACAGGTGATCTGACAGCACAATAAATCACTTACAGTACTTATAGTTATGAAACGTGAGGGTCCTGCTCTTGAGAGACCTTTGCCACTTACAAGATAGAAGGAGACTGAACAGACAGTGGGTGAGTTATGCGGGTCCAGATTATCTCATAGAGGATTTATGTGTTAATATTAAAATGTGCTGTGAATCCAGAGTGGAGAAGTGACAACCAATGATTTTTGAACTTGTGTGCACCACTGTCTCTGGATTTTTCTGTTCTCTTCTTATATTACCATATAAAACCATGCTTAAGTTGTTATAAATACTTTTAATAAAGGACAAGTAGAAAATGGCTATTACTTTCTGTGAAATTCTCAGAAAGAACAGTCTCTGGTGAAAACGTGCCCAAGCACATATCAAGAAACTGGATGCACCAACCAGGTAGAATCACCTGTTTTATTTTAGATGAAATACAATATGGCCCTGTAACGATGCCAGAGATCCAGTGCTAATTAGGATAAATGAGCAAAGTACATAAACTGAATAGATTTCAGTTAGGGTGAGATATGGCACGGTGACACCCCGTTCACTCCTGCACATGCTTGAACTCTGGGTGTCTGTAACGTTGTAGCGGTGCTACTAGGGAATGAAATTTCAACTCCCAGCTGAGGGTGCAGGGGCTGCTGGGCACAAGGAGGCCGACATGACATTTAAAAGGAGGCCAGTTCTACGGAGAATGGAGGAAGATTTTTGTGTTTCGTGTCTGTAGTTGCCTGTCTGTTTGCCTTCCCATTTGATACTTGTGGATTCTTGTTTACTCCTGGATCGTCTCCTGTTTTGGGTGTATGGACTATCTAGTGTATTCCTGCTGCATGAGGACGGTCTGAGGAATTGTTGTCATCCTGTGAAGAAAGGAGAGCTCCTGATCCTATTCACATGTCACTATCTCATCAGGAAATACCAGTAGAACTGTCTTTACATTCATATACAGTGTGCTGATCTCTGCACTATCTACCTCCATCACTTCATTTCGTCATTTGCTGTTTTTCATGGACTTCATCGTGTGTAGTTTTTGTTAGTAATTTGTAGTTGTTTTTGAATTTGTGTTTATTGTATAATCACCGTAAAAGGAACTGGGGTGGGATTGTTGTAGTTTGTGTAGTTATTTTTCGTTATTTATTGGTTATTACATTCTGTCATTTCTGTTTTAAAACTGTTTGCTTATTGTCTCTGTGAAGGAGTGTGTGTGAGTCGGGCCAAGGCTGGGTGCGTTCCTGGGATCCCCATTGAAAAAATAAATAAATCACCGTCATAATGATGGTGTGAATCTTATCTGGGTTTTAGTCCGCTACAACGTAACCGAATGGATCAGTGGTGTAAATTGGAAGCACAGAACCAAAAGATATTCAAAGAAAACAAATCAATACTAAGTGAGCTACTAAAGCAAGAAAAAGAAAATTCTAGAGTCAAGCACATCAAATTAATTGCAGTCATCTGCTGTGACACTGATTGCACAACAATAAACAGAAATACATTAAGGTGAAAATGTACAGTTTTTACGTGGCTCAAAAATAAAGGTGATGAAAAAAAAAATAACTAAAACACATGATTAGACAATTCTTCTTCTTCTTCCTTCTCCCAGGACAAAAATCAAGAGGCCAGAAAAAACAATTATCAAAATCAAAAGTGATAAAAAAAATGGCACAAGTACAGTACAGGAAAATCAGTGAAGAAATCAAATAACGCTCTATATACATGAACACTCATTAAGGATCGCTGTATCTAAATCACCCAGCTACCTTCTCTCTCCAACCCCAGACAGTCAAAAGACAGCCTCTGCTGGGTGCTTCTCAGTTTTAAATACTGAGCCGATCTACCTGGCCAATCATTTACACCGGTCTGACAACAACCTGTCAGCAATGCCACTTGTGACCTTCCACCCCATAAACCTCTCTATAATGCATGCATCTCATTCGCACACACACACCCACACACGCATGCACACTCCTCCAACTTCAGACAACTTCCTGAAGTTGCTTTCATCTTTTTTCCTCTTTCTTGGGGACTTTCAATCTTACGGCTGCTCTGCATGCCTGGCTTACACACCTCCCTTTTCAGCCATGTACTCTGCCTCGACCTAATGGATGTCCATCCCCAGTATGGCAAGAAGTAACACTAGGATGTTGGCATGCCAGTGCTCATGTATTAACATGAATGATGGGCCTCCTATCCCACGTCAAAACTGGCAACAACGTTTCCATGTGCCTTAATACCACCACCACCATAGCCGTTTAATCCCAAAACCTTCTCACCTACTCTGCAGGTAAGTGCACTTTTCATAAACTCAAAAATTAAACCACTCTGGTTAGTTATAACCTTGTTTCTCAATGTCCAATGATATGGCCTATCACAGGAACCTGTACAGATTAAGGACTCCAACTGAACTCTACAAATTGCACCATCAGACCATGCTAGAGGAGGTGACAATAACAAGTTAAAGGCAATGTCTTCTTCAACTGATGCAGATAGCAATAAAGAAGATACAGTTTGACAGATTGTTAATCTTACAGCATACACATCTGCACTGTTTAGGCTCTGCCTTCAGCTGGGTGTAAATGGTTTTATTTGTTCTTTTTCTATAACAACAGAAATGGGACTGCTAACAAGTACAGTACTCAGTGAAGGTTACACCCTTACTTTTAAATGGACAATATTAGTAACAGATAAAACTGTGTTTATCACAAGTAACTTTTTTGAATGTTTTCTTAAAATTATAATAGTTTGCTATAGAAAATCATACTTTTCAGACAGCCTATCAAAACTGAAAAATAAGTCAACATTAATTAGTGTATCCTTAAGCTTTGTGTGGATATGAAGCAATAAAATTGTTTTTAATCTCTCTCCTTCTAGCTGTTATCCTGTGTTTGTGCAAGGTAAGCCGTCGAACAAGTCAATCGCCATTTGTTTCGATCCAGGGCATCTTTGGGAGTGATGTCAACTTGTTGCCTGTGCTCCTTGATTCGGTCAAGCCAATGCTTCTTTAGTCTTTCACGGGCTTAATCGTAGGGCTGTTTTGGCCACTGAGTTCTTGTCACACTAGAGTACGTGACCGTACCATGGAAGTCGTGCTCCATGCATCTTTTCATTGATCGGCACTACACCCATGATATCGTAGACATCTTCATTTATGATGTAGTCAAATTGGGTAAGGCCAAGGACCCATAGCATCCACATCTCCATGACGTGGAGTGTTTGCTCATGCATGGTGGATGCTAGCAAGTATTCAACCCCGTACACTTACTCTGATACAGCTTAAATGAGCACAGCTGACATATATTACAAGCACATTCAGGTAACATGCATTTTAGAGAAGTTGTGCTATTGACAATGGTCTAAATGCATCCATCCTAATTTAATCAGCTGTACTTCCTTAAATGTTAGTCATTTTTGGTAAGATCTTGCAGGCTAGCAGTGTCAGTTAAGGTGCTGCAAACAATTATGTGTTATTAATTAAAAAAAGACTTTCCAAAACTCTAAAAATTAATTGATGTTAATTACAGAAGTACAATGAGTAACTGAAGTTTTTTTTTCACTTGTCATTTCAATTTCCTTAGGGAACATGCTCACTGCCATGGTTCAGGAGCTCCAGGAAGACTGAGTCTTAAGAATGTCATTTCTAAAATCTGCTTTTTTTTGTTTTGTTTTTCCCCAGAGGTGTCATATTTCACCATAAGCAATACTTTGAGTTGAGTCTAGAAACAGCTGGCAGTGTAGTATATCAAGCTGTTTACCACAGAGTTGCAAAACAAAACAATATGGATTTTGGATAAAACATTTCTGTGTTCCATATTTAACTTTACATACAAGGGTGGGCAAAAGTAGGTCTACAGCTGTTCTTATGGAAAAAGACACACAGGCTATGATTATTACAACAGCTTTATTAACTCAATAGATTTATTAACTTCATTAACTCAAAAGAATGTCACAATGGCACAGTGCACTTAGGCTCAATCTCATAAGTGCTCGCCAGCCTCCATTATTTACACAATCTTGTAGTCTACTTGCTATACTCAAGCTCACTTTAATTATAATAAGAAGAAGAGAAATAATACAAAATAAATAATACAATAATTAATAAATATAGTCATATGAAAAAGTTTTGGAACCCCTCTTAATTCTTTGGATTTTTGTTTATAATTGGCTGAGCTTTCAAAGTAGCAACTCCCTTTTAATACAGGTACTCCTCACTTTACGACCAAGTTCCGTTCCTATGTCATTAAGCGAACTGGTCGATAAGCGAGGAGCTTGCGCCGGGAATATAGGATCGTTGTAAAATTATAAAATTATATAAAATTATGCAACAAACTTCACATTTTTTCATAAAAAGACATACATATGTACATATTATCATTTGTAAATGATTCTGTCGATTTTTAGCCTTCACATGCCTTCAAAGTCTCAAAGATACTGCGTGCCTTAGCTTGAATTATTAAAAGGCTTATCAGCATATTATTTTGCATCTCGTTGTCAAACCAGATCACCAATAATTTCTCCATCTCATTAATAAGACCTGTTCGCTGCCTAGTTATTATGGCTTTAAATCCTGTCGATGATTTCACCACCTCTTTCACTCTAACTTTATCCTTTAAAATCGTTGGAATTGTCGAATGTGCTAATTTCAAATCACATGATATTTCTTTAACCGTTTTACCAGCTTCGTAGTCTTGTATGATTTTTATTTTCATTTCAAGGTCGATAGCTTTCCTTCATTTCTTAACAATTTCTCCAGATGATGCCATACTTTTTCTTTTCGTCAACATCTGTACTATTTTGGGGTTAAAAATATGTAAAAAAAAAAAGAGGTTGCACAGTGACTGCTTGTAGGAATGAAACTGACTGAAAAGCGCCTAGCAAGACTATAGTACGCTCAGTGCACATGTCACCATTCGCCATTGACCGACACTCAAGCTGAGAAAGGGGATTCCCCGAATTGCAGGTCGAAACTCGATTGGTCGTAGGTCCGAGTGGTCATTAAGCAAATAGGTTGTAAAGTGTGGAGTTCCATGTCTTATGTACCTGTCTTATGCCTTATGCCTTATGGAAACAGTATTATTTCAGCAGTGACATTAAGTTTATTGGATTAACAGAAAATATGCAATATGCATCATAACAAAATTAGACAGGTGCATAAATGTGGGCACCCCAACACAGATATGACATCAATACTTAGTTCAGCCTCCTTTTGCAAATATAACAGCATCTAGACGCCTCCTATAGCTTTTGATGAGTGTCTGGATTCTGGATGGAGGTATTTATGACCATTCTTCCGTACAAAATCTCTCCAGTTGAGTTAAATTTGATGGCTACCGAGCATGGACAGCCTGCTTCAAATCATCCCATAGATGTTCGATGATATTTATGTCAGGGGACTGTGACGGCCATTTCAGAACATTGTACTTCTCCCTCTGCATGAATGCCTTTGTAGATTTCAAACTGTGTTTTGGGTCATTGTCTTGTTGGAATATCCAACCCCTGTGTAACTTCAACTTTGTTACTGATGCTTGAACATTATCCTGAAGAATTTGTTGATACTGTATTGGGTTGAATTCATCTGACCCTCGACTTTAACAAGGGCCCCAGTCCCTGAACTACCCACACAGCCCCACAGCATGATGGACCCTCCACCAAATTTGACAGTAGGTAGCAGGTGTTTTTCTTGGAATGCGGTGTTCTTCTTTCGCCATGCAAAGCGCTTTTTGTTATGACCAAATAACTCAATTTTTGTCTCATCAGTCCAAAGCACTTTGTTCCAAAATGAATCTGGCTTGTCTAAATGAGCATTTGCTTACAACAAGCGATCTGTTTGTGGCGTGAGTTCAGAAAGGGCTTCTTTCTCATCACCCTGCCATACAGATGTTCTTTGTGCAAATTGTGCTGAATTGTAGAACAATGTAGAGATGCACCATCTGCAGCAAGATGTTCTTGCAGGTCTTTGGAAGTGATCTGTGGGTTGTCTGTAACCATTCTCACAATCATGCGCATATGCCGCTCCTGTAGCAGTTGAAAGTGGTGTATAAGGAGGATGCTTTGAAAAAGTCAAGTGTCTTTGAATGGCGTAAGGGGTTCTAGGAGGAGCGTGAAGATGTGCACCATGACACCAGAAGTGGATCATCGGTCATGGTAATGTTTCAAACCATGATGCACTCAGCGTTTGCAACTTCCTGCCTAAGAAATCAATTACTATTTTGAATCATCCACCCTATTCAATTAGCCCCTTGTGATTTCTGGCTCTTCCCAAAAATAAAACCTGCCATGAAAAAACTAAGAGTTTTGGACATTTCTGGCAGATATTATAATGTGACAAAGGAACGCAAGGGTATTACAGAAACAGAGTTCCAGGTATGTCACCAGCAATGGCAACGTCATCAAACTAAATGCTTAGGTGACAGTAGCTGCTAGAGCAATAATATGCACACATTTTTTCTACAGGTTCATTTGATGAATTAAATTGTCACACCTCGTACATCCGTTTGTGTTTTATTATTTCTTTGTAAAGTATTCTTAGTGTGTTTTTCCAGTGTAACTAAGATATTCTGTTCTTATTGTGTTCTGAAAAAGTTAACAAGGGAACAATAAAATAATAATTAAATATATTTTATTAAAATTCTTTTTAAAGATAAATGGGTGCACCAAAAGACTTATAATATATTAACTAATTTGGAATTTTTAGGTAATATTAAGACATAGTTGTGTTATAAGGTTATATCATTTATTTGAAAATTGATTGATGGATACCAAAATGTTTCTTGACTGTGTTATGTAAATTGCCCTAATTTATTTAAGATGCTGGTTTGTTAGAATAGTCAGTCAGTCACAGTGAACTGATTAAATGTACTGGTGTGGCTCCCTCAAGCTTGTTATAATAAAAGACGTCCATCTTGTAAGTGCATTAAAGATATGTTTTGAGCAATATTTTTATATTACTTTTTATATTTTTTTTCTAATATTACTTATTCAACCAGATAACTGCTTTCATAGAGCTCTGCTTATGTTTTTGCACCACTTTATCCAAAACTGTACATTTTTTGTGTAATCGATGGTTTATAAACCTAAAGCCAGTTTCTTCTCTGCAAAGTTCTGCTGCAGACTTAAATTGTAATTTTGAAAAAAATAATACTATGGCCTGTCTGTGTTCCTTGCATCTGCAATAAACTAGTCAGTTAATGAGTTTGCACTTTCATGCACAGTTGTTACTAAGTGGTAAAGTCTCTTCAGCTGGCTTCCATTTAGCCACTATTTTACATAAAACAACAGCAAATTGAGTGGTTTACAATACACCATGGAAGCTTGTGCTATACGTGCCCTTATCAATCAGCCACTTCTTGAAATCACTAAGATCTCTTCTTCAAGTATAGGTAGCCATTAAAATGTGCAAACAGGTTTGCCCAGCAATCATAATCAGATTTTAATTGCTTATCTCATACGTGAATAAAATACCTGTGTTCAAAGTAATTTATATTGCTCAGTTGCTTGAACATTTTCTTTATTTAATCAGGTACCTCTATGTATAAGCAAAGCACAGATGTTTTCCAAATTTTAGGAGGTACCTCACAGCATGGGAGAATGTCATCTTGATTTTTTTCAAATTTGGCAACGATGAGCCTTATTACACTAAAACAGATTCTGAGCTTTGTTACACCATATACAGACAGAAAGACAAATATCAGGATATTCTTAAACCCATGCAATTTAAGTCATAGTCCAAGTGGGCCTGAAGCCTATCCCATTAGCAAGGCATTAAACAACCCTAAATGGGTGTAAGTCCAATGCAGGTTCTACACAGAGAGAAAGATCAGGCTGCAGACCTCCAGTGGCAGAACCTTCTGAATCTGCTCCTGTCACAGGACGCAGTACAATATTTTATGTCCCAAAATATTCATTTTGTTAAAGATACCTTAGAAGTTTTTATATGTACCAATAACAGTTTTACAACCTTCACATGATCTAAGTGATTACCATTATTTATTATTGAATGTGCTAACATTATGTTTTATAATGAAATGCATTACTTCAGACTAGCGATATATGACCATTGGGAGTATATGTCCATTTAGCCAGATCAATGCAAGTTTAGCAGATACAGCCTGCTGTCGGTCCAGCAAAACAGATTACTGCTTTCTTTCCCTGAACGAATAATTTACAAATTTAACTCTTTAAGGACATAAGGTGGACTAAGCAGATTTCATTTATGAGCAGCACAGCTGCAGTGTAATGTAAAAAAACACCATATGTCAGAAGTTATAGTGGAAATCCACAAACCCTATGAAGGACAGGAATCTGAAATTACTGTGTAAGCATAATTGGAAAAGAGCATGCATGCCCAGTGCTGTACCAGATGTTTTTCATAATTACAATTAATAATAATTAATAATTACAATTATCTTTTTAAATCAGGTACTTGAACAAATAATGCCATACTGTGCACCTTCATTTTCAAGTTCTTGATAGAACACCTACCTACATGTTTAGCTGTTTAGGCCAAGAGGCAAGAGGGAAAGAACTATGTCTTTACTGTACATCAAGTTTCTGCAACACTAAGGGGGTGGGGGTTGGTGGGCTTTTTTTCCTTTTTACATTATGACAATGTTGCTGTTTATTTCTTGTACAATAATGTTTGAAAAATAAAATAATCAGTCATTTACAGGCCAAACACATACCCTTTATGAGCCACTTGTAGATTGGCAGTGTCTAGTTGCATACGTTATGAGAGACTGTTCTCTTTGGCAACTGTAAAACCTAATATAAGAGATCAGACATCATATTAGATAGTTGGTTGATGTTGTATTGTAAAATTACTGGCACTCCGTCCAGAGCTGATTCCTGCATTGTGTGTGATGCTGCTGCTATCGATGCTGCTGCCCTGTGCCCTTGAACTAGATTAAGGTGTTTCAGGAAATAATTACATGAAGGGATAATAGAATTAATTAAAGGTGAAATGTTTTATCAAAATGTTCAGAATGAAAATTGCAATTTGAAAATAGCCTGTTTGACAGAAGGTTAGAATAGCTGTTATTCTTCATTTTATTTGTAGAATTTACTGAATAAAAAGTGAGTGGAGAGGAATCACCTAGGTGTTCACATTCTAACACATTAATAGATAGATAGATAGATAGATAGATAGATAGATAGATAGATAGATAGATAGATAGATAGATAGATAGATAGATAGATAGATAGATAGATAGATAGATAGATAGATAGATAGATAGATACTAGGCCAATAAATTAAGAAAAATGTCCCTTTTTTAAATAATGTACATCTGTAAATGTTAACTTTTAAAATTCCATCCTCTGGTACATAATCACTACTAATCCCTAACCTTGGCTGTCCTCCACCTGCTGTAAACCTAATAACTGTTGTTACACACATGTACATGGGAGCCAGACACATGGACCAAAAGAAGGGAATTCCATGCCTGGCCACGTGGTGGCACAGTGCACTCAGCCTTCTTATTTTGTCCCCGCAGACCAGACACGGGAAATTCTGCCTAAGTACGAAGATGTCACTTCCGCCTCGGCTCTGAGGATGACATCACTTCCTGTCCCGGCCTCAAGGACGACACTTCCTTAAACCTCCCTGTAAAACCCAACTTCCTTCCTCCGTTGTGCAGTTCTGCTTTGGACTCTCTTCTGTACTGTATTGTGCTGAAAACTTTGCCTTTTGCAGCCAAGGTCAAGTACATGGGTGGTTGCCCCAAACCTTTGTCTTGTGTCAAGGCTCATCATTTCACACTGTCTTTAAAGGATCTCATGATTAAGTAACCTGTTCCAAGCTTGGCAGATAGGTGGCAGGGATAGGTCTAAACTTCGGTCATTAGGGGGCTTTTAGAAGGCTTGTTTTTATTAAGGGTATCTCTGTACTTTGCTCTGCCCATCTTTCTCTCAATCCTGACTAATATTTCAGTGTTCAGCTGATGCCACCACTATGCTTGACCATTGAAATGGTATGATGAGCAGTTCTTGTTTTGCGCCTGTTGTGATACTTAAAATTAGCAAAATGAGCAGAGATATCCTTAATGGAAATCTGCTCTAGAGCTCTCTGAACCACAGACTGGGCTGAAAGTTCACCTTCCAACAAAGCATTAAACCAAAGCACAAAGCAAAGACAAATAGGAGGGGCTTAGGAACAACTCTGTGAATATTCTTGAGTTCCCCAACCAGAGCCGATTCAACCTGACAGAGCTTGACAAGATCTACAGAGAGGAATGGCAGAAAATCCCCCAATCCAGACACTTGTTGTATCAGACCAAAGAAGAGTCCAGGCTGCCAAACGGGCTTCTATAAAGGACTGAGCAAAAGATCCAAATACTTCATTTTTGATAAATTTGCAAAAAGTTCTTAAATGGTCTTTTCTGGAGAAAAATACGTTTAAATGATTTAAGCATATAGGTGCTTGTGGTCTAGCAGGTCTGCGGTTCAGAAAAACTGGCCATATTAATAAATGAATAATGAACATGCTCACACTGGGGAGCAGAGCAGGTGCAAGCAATTGTCTGTGAGGATGTCTTTTCCCCGGGTTGGTTCGCGGCAGTTGGCTGACCTTGATTTGCTGTGCCGGCACTTGCGGGCAGTCTGATTGTCTCAACATCAGCCCAGGGTGGCAATCAGGTGATCGCACCTGCAACTGCTCCCCAGCCTATAAAGGGGAGTGCAAGCTCACAAGAGAAAAAGAAAGGAAAAGAACAAAAGGGAGTGGAGGTTAAAGAACAGAGAGAAAGGCAGGAGTGGGCCAGTGCTTAGAGAGAAGCAGTTGGATGGGAATGGGTAGTGATAGGCAAAGCGAAGCCTCACGAAGCATAGAAACATTTGAGTCGAAAATCGTATCGAAGCTTCAAAGCATGTGACACTCACCTCTCTAGTGACACCTTTGGCTGTTTTCATTAACGTTACACAAACTCATGATCAAGTTCAATGACGTCTGTTAAAACTGCATTGCTTTTACTTTTTCGCTGCTAGACTGGCAACGAAGAGAAGGGTTCATCAATGGCTTATGTCTAAAAAAAAAAATAGTATATAACTAACGCCGAAAGGCAGAATGTACTTTTACGATTACCTCACTCTTGGAGCCCTGGCTCTATCCATGAATATTCACTTTTACACTGTAACATTATTATTGCTCCTGTTATTAGTATTATTATTAATCCTCATCTTTCTTGAAATCACATTTAATAGCCCAACGTTTGGGGTTCCACGGATCTAATGTTGTAGTTTAAAAAAAAACATAAATTGAAAACGAGCCTTGTTATTTATCCTTGAATGTTTTCATTGTTCTGACTAAATTTAAATGGAGTAGATGAAGTTTTAACCCTGTACTTTGCAATAATATAAGTTAAGCACATTTGAGAAAGAAAAGATGAAATCCTTAAATCAACAGATGTTATTATTCGATCAAGTATTGAGATATTTCATTTATTAATACTTTACAATATTTTCTGGAGCACAAAAGTAACGAGTTTGCAACGAAGAAAAGATACCATAACAGTTGATTGTGGCTCAAGTGACTAAGGTGGTTGCTTTTTAAATTCTGCGCATAGTGCAAACCCTAGTTCGTTCCTAATTAAAGAGTCATCAAAATTAATAAAAAAAAAAAATTCTCCTAATATATACTATATCTGCGGTGGGCTGGCGCCATGCTCGGGGTTTGTTCCTGCCTTGCGCCCTTTGTTGGCTGGGATTGGCTCCAGCAGACCCCCCCGTGACCCTGTGTTAGGATATAGCGGGTTGGACAATGACTGACTGACTGACTGTATACTATATGACGTATGATAAAAAAAAAATGAGCTTGCATGAAAACGTTGCATGAGGTGAAGAAGGAATATTTATGAGAAAGGTTTCGTCACCTGTATTACTAAAGCTCTTCTTTGCAGCATTATGCATTCTACAAGTCAGCATTTGTATGATGTACAGTATAATTTATACTTTTGTTTCTTGTCACTAAATATTATCAGGCACAATCATTTAAAATGTATTGATCATCCACAAACATTCATTTCGCCTGGCAATTCTGTTGCGATTTTGAACTCTGTTGATGCCATATGTACTTCAAACGGAGCTTGATCAATAATGATCTGAAGCAATGAGCAGACATGCACACTAGTTAATGAAGTGTGAAGCGCAGTTTGAAGCACTGAGCAGATATGCGCACTAGTTAATGAAGTGTGAAGCGCGGTTTGAGGGACTGAGCAGACATGCGCAGTAGGATTGAATCTTGAAGCGTGCTTCAAAGCACTGCGCAGACATGCGCACTGGTTAATGAAGCGTGAAGTGCAATTCGAAGCATTGAGCAGACATGGGCACTGGTTAATGAACCGTCAAGGCGGTCAAAGCGCTGAGCAAACATGAGCAGTTAAAGGAGGCTTTATGAAGCCTCAACACACTCAAAGGTATTGTGCTCTATATTTTTGAGAGTCTATGTGACACTTAACTCTAGTTATATTTTGTAACTTGTATTGACACTACACACTTCAGTTGATATAGTTAAGTGATGGACTGAAACGACAATTCAGGTAGTTGCTGACAAGTCATTATTGTTATTGTGGATTGCTGTGATTTCCTTTGTCTGATACATAGTTTCAAAGATATATTGTCATATATCAACTTTATATATATAAAAAGATTAGGTAAATCGTGCAACCTTTCTATGCAACGCATAATTTTCTTCAAAACCGTACATCATATAGGATACATCTATAAATCTAATTTTTTCGTCTTTATTAGGAGAATACAACAATGATACTCTTGTGTCAATTAAACCAATTTAACGTGCATATGTCAAACAATATATATTGTCTACATTCACTTCGCTAAGAACAGTAGTAGTAGTTCAGTTGTGTGGAGCTCGTTAATTAGATAGATAGATAGATACTTTATTAATCCCAAGAGGAAATTCACATACTCCAGCAGCAGCATACTGATAAAGAACAATATTAAATTAAAGAGTGATAAGAGTGCTGGTATAACAGACAGACAATATCTTTGTATAATGTTAACGTTTACCCCTGGAATTGAAGAGTTGCATAGTGTTGGGGAGGAACGATCTCCTCAGTCTGTCAGTGGAGCAGGACAGTGACAGCAGTCTGTCACTGAAGTTGCTCCTCTGTCTTGAGATGATATTGTGAATTACCCCGATTAGGTGGCTCAATGGTATTGCAACTGTCTCTCAGTAAAGGCACCAGGGCTTCGCTTCGTTGATCCTCCTCTTGTGAAAAGTTTTTTTTTTTCTATTCCTCCATTTAACAGAAAATTCCACTGTGGACCAATAGTGAGCGAATCGAGCTATCGAGGTAAGGTTGGGCCGCCGTGAACAGTCACTAGGCACATGCCCCTAATTATATTGTGTATATTAATAGTTTCACTGTAAAATGTAATAAGCTTCATTTTTGAGTATTTGGAGATCCTGGTGTCGTACTGAATTTGTATTGCAGAAAAATATAAATTACTGTCCAGCATTCTTAAATATTTCTTTTTATTTCTGATTGCTATACGGCACTTCTATCTTGGGACAATTCACCAAAAACAGTTTCAGTCAATCCGTGCCTTCCAATCATCCAGCTGGACAACGTGAACCTTCATTGTTAGCTGCGTGGCATCTTCGTTTCATTTACTTATATTTAGTTGTTAGACTATTTACTGTTAAGTGGTGTTTGAGCTACCGTTTAGTACAACAGGTAGCATACTTAGTTCTTAAATTGATATTGAAATGCACACAGAAGCCTCCTAAATTATTTATTGAAATGCCAATTTTTACAGTGTGCCTTTTAGGAAGTTATTATGAATTATAATTTCACAGCGTCACATATTATTTGTTACTACTCACGAGTCCTGCTTCATTAAGATTCTGTTTTATATTCTGTATATGCAAACATTTTAAAAGGAGTGTTTATTGAACTGACTATAGCAGACTTGTCATCTTCTTAAAATGGCTTTATTTATATGATATTGACAAATAATCATCCATCCATCCATCCATCCAGTTTCCAACCCGCTGAATCTGAACACAGGGTTACGGGGGTCTGCTGGAGTCAATCCCAGCCAACACAGGGTACAAGGCAGGAACCAATCCCGGGCAAGGTGCTAACCCACCGCAGGACACAAATAATCATAAGGTCAAAAATCAAGGAGGTTATGAGTTTGTATGGAATGTGCTGTTTCTTTTTTTTCGTGACATCGTGTCATTAGAGAGTACGTGATGTCAAACAATGCATTCTGTCCTAAATGATGAGCTTTTTGATATTTCCCAAAGGCCAATGTGTCTCAGTTTGTTCGTTAATATGTTTTGACAGTGTAGTTTAATCAGAATTATTATAAACATAGTACCCATGTTCATTTCCCATGTAGATATGTAACGTTTGCTGAGGTAACAACACATATAATAGTTATGTTGCATTGTTTAGAATTAACAAAACTCATTGGTTATCTGAAATGTTCTACTTTGCATTTTTACATTTGGGAATGGAATGCTTTCGTATACAGTCGATTTATTCCACTTCTGAAGGTGTACATTGTCAGTATTCTCCATTGCATTTGCCCCCAGTGTAACACATGCCAGTGTAACTGAGAGGCAGTAGACAAGCTCACATAATGGGAGACAAGGCACCTCCTCACGCTGATGCCATGCAAATTCTTCTCATAAATATTCCCATCTTGTGCTTTTTCTCATTCCTACCAGTTTACTATTATTATTATGGAACATGTACAGGTATGTAGAGGGGGTGGCACGGTGGCGCAGTGGTAGCGCTGCTGCCTCGCAGTTAGGAGACCCGGGTTTGCTTCCCGGGTCCTCCCTGCGTGGAGTTTGCATGTTCTCCCCGCGTCTGCGTGGGTTTCCTCCGGGTACTACGGTTTCCTCCCATAGTCCAAAGACATGCAGGTTAGGTGGATTGGCGACACTAAATTGGCCCTAGTGTGTGCTTGGTGTGTAGGTATGTGTCCTGCGGTGGGTGGGCACCCTGCTCGGGATTGGTTCTTGCCTTGTGCCCTTTGTTGGCTGGGATTGGCTCCACCAGACCCTTGTGACCCTGTGTTCGGGTTCAGCGGGTTGGAAAATGGATGGATGGATGTATGTAGAGGAAATGTGTGTCTTATTTTAAGGAAGGACGGTAAACCCTTGAATGAAACTCAGTGTTGATACTTTGGGTAACAAGACAGGTAAGGAGCACGGAACGTTAAATGTGTCAGTGACTGCAGCTGATCGTGTAACTGGAAGATAGTTTAACAAAACAGAAA
This sequence comes from Erpetoichthys calabaricus, assembly GCF_900747795.2. Classification (NCBI taxonomy): domain Eukaryota; kingdom Metazoa; phylum Chordata; class Cladistia; order Polypteriformes; family Polypteridae; genus Erpetoichthys; species Erpetoichthys calabaricus. Next base: position 283,197,109 of record NC_041397.2, on the reverse strand, counting down.
CAACAAAAGCTTAGTCTTTTTCAATAATTCTATTTACATCAATGATTTACTCTACTGTGCTGCAGTTCAGAAGACTACTTATTAACCCCCCACCACAGCCTTTGATAAGATGCAATCACAAGTAAAGGATATTGCTGACAAAGTCAGGTTCTTTTTTGGAAGTTTGGCTCCAGATATGTTTATCCAGCTGTTCCTTCTTGTCAGTACTTGAGTGATCTTTATGTTCACCTCTGGATGAATTTGCAAAGTTTCTTTTCAACATTTTTGTCTCATTAATCCAGAAATCCTGAGGCTTTCCCTAAACTGCAGAAGACGTAGTCAATTGCAGTGATTCTGTCTTAAAGACCGTTTTGGTTATTTATGCAGCACACGCTTTTACTCGCATTGCTTTTTGGAAATCAATAATACATATCAGCTACAGATCTGGGAATCACTGAATACTAAAAACATTTAATGAGGAGTGTCTTGCGCATATACTGTTGTGATGACCAAGTCGGCTTTGGTGAAGTGTTTCTTAGCCTCTCTGATATGATCGACATGGGGTAGAATAGATTCTGGATTGTTATAATACATGCTGCCTTACGCAAAATATGCTCATCAGTTTGTTACAGGTTCTAGGTGGACACGATTCCACACCAAGGAATGAGGTGCCCCATGTGAATCGTTCATAATGTCTTCTAAACTGTTTTTCATAAAGTCCTTATTTTAACTTTGGGCAAGGACCATATGTGAGCCCCAGTTAGGATTTGAACTCAGGTGAGGGGAGACCAAATCGGCTGCTTACTGCGCAGATATCAATGACGTCATGATGCTAGCGTGCCTCAAAATCACATGACGGACACATTTGAAACAAGCCTCGAAGCAGCACTTTGAGCACCAGCGCTTTGAAAGTTCGAAACAGTGTAAAAACTTTAGTATCGAGCAGCCCATCTCTAGGGAATAGTGCCTCAGGAAATAACGTGTGGTCAGCACTCAGGAGGGGACACAGGAATCACTCCTGTTGAGTAACCAGGGAGCAGGGGTGATTGTTATACTCCGGAGTGTCCTGTCGCCAGGTGGAGCCAGCGATCGGCAGCATTTGGAGGTTGGCACGCTTTCGCCAGGTGGAGCCTGGAAAGGCAGTGGTGGGTGCGGGAGCAGGGTCCAGTGGCCCCCCATGGAACGCCATGGATCAGGCAGTGGAGACATGGACCAGATCTGAAGGATGTCTGTGCATGTTGGTGGACGTCTCTCCGTTCTGTGAGGACTGAGTAGGATAAGTCAGTTTTTAAAGGAAAGCACCGGGCATTGAGGATTTTAAAGAAGACTTCTGCCTGAATTTTAACTTTGTTTTAATGGATTTATTTAACTAACATTTGGACATTTTTATGGGTTATTTATTTATTGACCATTGGAGCACTGCACCATTTTGATCACTTTGATTTTGAATTTAATTAAAGCACTGAGCACTTTGCACCTTCCCCTTGCTTCTCTGTGTGTTGTCCTCATCTGCCACACTCATCTCGGTCATAACTATAGTGACTAAGGTCCAATAGCTTAGTCAAGAGGGATAGATTGTACACACTCACTTTCTCCAACACACTTAATCTAATTCACACGCATAAGCAGCAAAAACGTATCCCATGCACCACAAGGCTCGGCCCGAGTCCAATCACAGGAACCACTGACACAGGTTCAAATTATAATTTTCCAATTAACCCAACTTGCACGACTTTGGAGAGAAAAACCAACATAAATGGGGGAGAGTTTTAGAAGTCTACACAGACAATTCCCATGCAGCAGGGCTAAGAGTGGCCTACTGTAGACTTAATGCATGTCAAACTATGAGGTCTTTTGATAAAATACAAAGGAGTTTATATGAATTATTGTTTTCTCCAGCAGTAGCACACCCTGAACATCAACAAGACAAAACCTTACTATGGTGTACAGAAAATCATGTCCAAGTCAGTATTAACTAAACACTGGTTAAAACTGCTGCTTGTTTTAAAATTATCATCTATTTCTATTGTAACTTCTTTTTTTATTCATTTTCTTTTTAACTTACTGCTACAAAGACAATAAATATGAATTTTTCCCCGAATATGGTAATTACACAACAGAAAATAAAACTTGAACTTCCCTTCGTATATTATCTAAGTGTCTATTGTCACCATTCATAGAAATATTAACAACATTAGGCAACTCAATATCATATTATGGAAATTTACTGCATGTCTTATTGCTATAGATTCAAAATCTAATAATAAAAACAAATACGTTTTCTTATTTAGTCAAGGACTTTATTTTTGCATGACTGAACTCCTTTGCTGTAGTGTGTAAAATAATGACTCTAACAGAGACCTGCATCTGCTTAGTGTTTATAATGGAGAAATGAAGATAACATAAATCAAAGAAATTGTTTTGCAGTCATTTATTAATGCCCTCTCCCATTAACAGAGCTGTCAGAATTGTTCTAGAGAGTAGGGTTGTTAACAGATCTCATCTTCTACTATTGATTTATATAACAACAGCTTAAGTATAGCATCTCCCTGTGGTACTATTGTGTATATTACAAAAAGAGAGTGTGAAAGAGAGGGACAGACCAGCATGCACCTCTCTATTTGGGCATAACCAGCTGCTAATACAGTTAGACTTTTACATATCCTATACAGACACTTATTTTCTATAATGCAAAAAGAAGTGCAGCATTTGGACAAATTGCCAGAAAGCACATCTGCAAATGTCACACTGCCATTTTTGCTGTTTTGATGTATATGCAGGATGTAGTAGTTTGCAAAAAAATAAAAAAACACCATCCCTTATCAAATGTACTGACAGGAGATAAAGAAATTAAGCCTGTTGAGTTTTGATCAAAAGGCCCTCCTTGGGACCTAATCCAGGTATCTGAAATACTTGATGGCATTGATAAAGTTGATCCTGCAGAATTCTTTTCAGCTAAATAGTAAATTGCATGGTTGAGGATGCTGATGAGGATTAGGGAAAGTGAATTCAATCTGCAATCTAGGAAACACCTGTTCACACAAAGTGCTGTGGAATTTTGGAAAACAAATGACGTAATTCAAGCAAAAATCTTGACAGCTGTTAAGTATCTGGAAGAGATATTCAGACAAATTAGCTATTAGCTAAGTAAGTGATCTTGATGGACTAAATAGCTTCCTCTTGTATGTCGAATTTATTATGTCCTCATTTTTAAGGCAACTCACTTTTCATGTGTAGGCGTACTGGAGGAACTGTGTCCAGTGGCAGGAAAAACAGGTATTCACCTGAATCCACTTTAATATAAATAATATAAGTGTCTCTGTGTCTATCTGGTTACTATCACTCTATCACATCACTATGTTCTTGGTCGCAGTGTCAAAGAAAGGGCATTCCAAAGACTTCAGACCAATTGCTTTTACTTCATATATCATAAAAACCATTGAGAGGCAAGTTCTAAAACAGCTACGACACCTGATTTCAGAACATCTGGATACTCTGCGGCTTGCCTATCAGACACATATGTGTGGAGGATGCTCTCATCTCCATGCTCCACAGAGCCCACACACACTTGGACAAAGACAGCACCACAGTCAGTACAATGTTCTTTCACTTTTGCAGTGCTTTTAACACCATTCTACCTAATGAACTAGGACAGAAGTTTAGAGCTTTGAATCTTGGTGCCCTTGCTGTTTGCCTTCTACATAACAAGCAGACTTCCAGCCCAACACCAGTGTTTACCATCTACAGAAAGTTTCAGATGACTTGTACATCATAGGCTGCATTAATAACAGAGACAAGTCAGAGTACAAGAAGGTTGTGGAAATATATATATATATATATATATATATATATATATATATATATATATATATATATATATATATATATATATATTTATATATATATTTATATATATATTTCAAAAATTTATTTCAAACAACCTGTATAAGACAGAAACAAATTTTGCGCATCTCTGGATAGAGGAAAGTTCAAAGTTTAAAAGCCCGTCTAAAAGTACCAGTGAATGCAACTTTGTGCTGACTTCATTTTCATGCAAGATGGTGGCCCGCTTCATTTCCACTTGGAGGTCCGGCGTTACCTGAACGACACCATTCCAGGACGATGGATTGGAAGAGGTGGACAACAAGATCTTGCTCATGGTCTATGGCCTCCTGTGTCTCCAGACGTTATCCTGTGCGATTTATACCTATGGAGGTATATTAAAGAAAGAGTGTTTGTTCCACCTATGCCCACTAATCTTCAAGATTTGTGACACTGAATTGAGGAAGCTGTGAATTCAGTAATTAGGGACCAGTTGACTCGTGTGTGGCAAGAATAGAATGTGTTTCTGTCTTATACCATTTGTTTGAAATACATTTTTGAAATCAGCTTTTTCCTGTATATATATATATATATATATATATATATATATATATATATATATATATATATAAAATATATACTAGGGTATTCATGTTGTGCGTTGTGAAGAGGGGGGCTGAACGCACCCCAAGGAGACATGGTCGCTCCTCCAAAACCCCCTCTTAAATGGTGATACAATGAAAAACAAATACAGTTTTTTTTTTACCTCCTCTTTGCTCGATGCTCGATAAGCTGCTGGCTTGCTGCTGCCGCCGTGCCATGTGATCTGCACCTCCTGTGGTGCTTCGAACATTTAAAAGCCTGTACAGCAGCTGTCCTACTCTTTGTGTTTTATTTCCGGCCCCGGGCGTGGTTAAATCTTTTGGCACAAAGTCCTGTCTTGCAAGATGCAAGTTCTTGATATTTTTTAGTTTAGAATTTAAAATGGAATAAGAATCTGTAAATCTAAGAACAGCACATTAAAGTTTGATAAATTCTGAAAAGAAGGATACCAAATATACAGTATATACGTAGATTTTAAAATAAGCCCGATTTAAAGCATGACAAAAAACGTGACCTAAAAACGTTGCACTTTTAGGCTTAGGATTTTATATATAGAGAGTAGATATGTATACAGTATTGATGCATTTGTTTTTAAATAATAAATAAATAACAGTAAATGTTCCCATTTTCAGAACAGTTAACTAAGTCTCCAAACACACTTGAATTTTAAGTCATACACATTTTATCTAACTTACTAACACTGAACTTCTTTCAGTTATAAACCTCCTCTCCCTTATACTTCAGGGAGCACCATAGCTTATCAAAAAGAAGACTGTGTGCCTGGCTACACCACCAAAAGTGTTTTTGTCAGCCTTTCAAATGATACACACACACTCATACATTATATAATACACATACATACAGAAAGATTCCAGCTTCAAAGCAATCAGGGCAGCAGTCCCTGTGAAGACAAGATGAAACTGAAGTCCTCCCTAAACTCACAGAGAAGGCACCATTCAGCTGAAACCTGTAATGTAGCAGCACATACAATTTTTCAAACACTAAAACACAATTTGATTTTTGCAAAAATAGAAATCAATATTAATACAGGAATTGTACCACAGACCAGGAAATGCATCTTCTTAAAAGTGATGATTAATTGGACTCCCAGAAATTTTATTTTCTTCGCCTATGTGGCAGACACAAGATATCAAGCCATCAAACAGACAGACTTAAAAATGGTGGTCAAGCTAAAACTAATTGTGTCTGAAAGAGTTTTCTTAATCTGCATTATGTGTTTTTAGTTAAAGAACTGAAAATGTGTCAAGATGAGATTAAATCCAGCAGTGCTTAAAGAAAATGCCAGACAGTATGACACTGGTGTCCGGAGTCCCTGTCAGGAAGAAAAAGCCTGGAAACAGAAAAGATATATCCCTTAAAGAGCTCCAGTGGTTTATGCACTTGATTGAGTGAATTTTGTTGTGTGTGGCCTCTTTCTATACTTATAATTTACTTCTGTCGAGTATGAGTTCAACACATTTAGTTACTTCAGTTTTGGGGTGAAATCGTTTAAATTAGGGTTTTTTTTTCTCCCTACCGATCTAGAATGTTTGAGCCACTTCAGACTAAATAGAAAATATCAAAACATACATTAAATAAAAATACTGAAATTGGGGGACCACAGATAAAGCATCAGTGTGTTAGCCAAATCGCAAATAGCTTGATGGACTGCACTGATGTGCAGTCAATTTAGAATTGACAGTCAACCAAACCCACACATGTTAGGGAGTTTGGGGGGCTAACTGGGCACCAGACGAAGCCCCACGCCATTAAGAGATCACCTCATAAAAATTAGAGGAATGGTAGATTAGTTCTATAAAATCAAAAGTATCTTCTGCATCTCTTTGTCAGTTTACTAAAGTGTGCACTCATATTGCCCCACAACAAGGCGTGCCAGGGGTCAAGAATAAACACCCTGTGAAAGGAGGACCCATAGGCAGAGTTCAGGACCCTACCTGACAACAGCACTCAGTAAGAAATGGTGGTGTTAGCATCTTTTGGTCGTGATACTTTTCTGAGGTAGGGGCAGCAAGTTTGAATGAAGGATCAATGGAGGTAAACATAAAAATTACTGGATACAAATCTGTGCCCCTATACTAGAAAAGTGAAGTGTTTTAACAAACCAGTCACCCAAGGCACACTGCCAGAGCAATAGTACAGGATCTTAAAATTTAGAAAATAGTTTTCCTTGAGTGGTCCAGAGTTATGATATTAATCCTGAAACAAATCTTTGCCAAGACTTTCACATTATCGTCCATCATCGTTCCCCATCAATTTACACAGATGGACAAATTTGGCAAGATGAAATGGAGAAATATTGTTCCATCAGAATGGGCAAAGCTAAGGGCTGCTCTTTACTTTCTTTGTTCACTTCTCATGACTCACAAATATAATTCATATCACTAATGCACCAAAATTCCATAATGTACAGTGCTTTCAGAAAGCATCCAGACCCTTTAGTTTTTATACATTTTCTTATGTTGCAACCTTGTGCTAAAATCATTCAATGTCATTTGTACTTCATCAGACAGACACTAAATACCCTAGAATGATAAAGCAAAAATTAGATTTTAGAAAATTTTGCAAAATTATTAAGAACAAAAAAAATCTGGAATATCACATCGACACAAGTATTCAGTCCTTTTACTCAGTACTTCATTGAAGCCTGTTTGGCAGCGATTACAGCTTGGAGTCTTCTTGGGCATGACGTGACAAGCTTCTCACACTTGGATTTGTGGAATTTCTGCCATTATTCTCTACAGATCCTCTCAAGCTTTGCCAGATTGGATGGAGACAATCAGTGGGACAGTCATTTGCATGTATGATTGGAGTCCGAGACCAGTCAAGCACATTCAAATAGCTGACCCTAAGATATTCCCATATTGTATTGTATCATTGCCCTGTTGAAAGGTGAACCTTCAGTCCAATCTGAGGTCCAGAACACTTTAGAGCAGGTTTTCCATCCATCCATCTATTATCCAACCCGCTATATCCTAACTACAGGGTCACGGGGATCTGCTGGAGCCAATCCCAGCCAACACAGGGTGCAAGGCAGGAAACAAACCCCGGGCAGGGTGCCAGTCCACCGCAGTCTAGAGCAGGTTTTCATTAAGAATATCTCATTATTTTGTTGCTTTTAGCTTTCCCTTAACCCTGACTAGTCAGTGCTGCTGAAGGAATGAGTGGTGGTTCTAAGGCCAAGGATCTGCAGGGGTATCTGGAAGGTTGCTGGTTTGAATCCCCATTACTGCTAAAAGAGATCCTACAGGGCCCTTAACCTGCAATTGCTCCAGGGTTGCTGTTCAATGGTTGACCCTGCACTATCTTTAAACTTACTTTACTTCTCAATGCATCCATAATGGCTAACACAGTACAACACCCTACTACTATGGTCCATGCCACTATTACCTATCCATGAGATGCTGACCCCAAGAGATTTCTTCTCATCACGACCCAAAAAGATTGAAAGGACAGTGCTTGCATTCCTAAAGTTTTCACTTGTACTTTTTAAAAAAATGGAAAAACAATAGTTTATCAATGAGTAGATAGGTACAAATGGCACCGAATAAGCTTTTCCTGTGTAGAGCATGATGCTAATTGCTGCCTTTTAAATACAATTATTGAGAACCATTTAAGAGAGAAAACAATTAACAAGGAAGCAAGTGATTAAAAGAAGACTAAATTGAGGAAACTCCTGTGTTCTAAAAGGCTTTCCGCAGTATACATTTTAAACTTCTTCTATTCATCTATCAAGCGTATTCCTCTTAAATGGTTGGGGTTAAATAATATTCTGGACAACATCAGGAACTGGGACGGAAGTAACCTGGATACATATATGCATTCACTTGCTCTCGCTTGTGCGCCAGCTTAGAGTTAATGGTTAACCTGGAATGTTTACAGATTACTTATATAAATTAATTGGAAGTGGCATATTTTGATATAAAAAACCAAGGTATAGAATAAATAAAGAAGACAACTTAAAGTAAGAGTGTTATTTCTGGATTAAAAGAAAACCTTTAGCCACGTGATCCCTAATACAAGTTTAAGAGCCGCTGTCTGTCACCTTTCCCATTCTGCTTACTTTTTCCATTTTTTTCTTTTCATTTTTTTTCCAGTTTCTTCAATTTTTCTTAATTCCACATATATATTGTTAATGTGCAATTGACATAACAAAAGAATATTTATACTACACATATTTATTTTTTTTCTAAGTAATATATAAATAAAAATGGTTCTGTTTTTCTAAACTGTAGCACTTATTAGTTTAACTGACTTGCTTCAGGTTTCCCAATGAGTCTGTTGTTAGCGACTGATTCGGCTACACTGTGCTTTAAACTAAATTGCTTAGCTACTAAACCAGGCAATGAAAGCGGAGCTATATTATGCAGAACTTCTTACCTGTAATTTTTCTATGTTTCCCTCATTCATTTTGTGTAATCTTGCACTCTAAAGTGGGGTTTGTAGTACAGAAGATCATGAATCTGACATTAGTTTTTGCACTTTCAGCTTACTTTTGTTGTTATTGATTTTTTCCATTATCCCTGCCATCCTGGATGGAAGTAATTGGCATAATTTTATATCTTGACTACATAGGCCACTCTCCCATATCTATGGGGTTGCCTTCTGAAATTGTAACCAATGTTCCCTCTAAGCTAAGCGCGTGAGCGATCGCTCACACGAATTCAGAGCGTTGCTCATACTTCCCGCACGATCGCTCATTCCGACAGTGTCGCTCGTACTTATCGCACGATCGCTCACTCCGACCATCGGAGTTGGTGCTCATAAATTTTTGGCTTAAACAAAATGTCGCTCATAAACAATGTTTTTTGCTCACTATATGCTACTCCTTAGAGGGAACATTGATTGTGACCACTAACCAATTACTCATTGGGGTTAAAAGTCACTAGGTAAGGTCACTTCATTATTTGAGCAGACAGATTCTAAACATACATTTTTGCCTTGTGCATTGTGTAATTCACTTTTAGAATCTCTAGTTTTTGATCTTCTGCCTGTATTTTTTTGATTTTGAATTTGTCTCCTGTTATTGCCTTGCTTCTGATTATTTGTCATTCTACTGTAGTGTTTGACCCCTTTTTGCCTTCTCCTGGTTACTTAAACAAACCTCTCACTACCTGAAAAACAGGCTATTTCAAAATGATAATTATCGATTGTACGATTTACTCCTCTTATTCACACAGATTTGTCCTTAATTGTGTATGTAGAAACATATAAAGCCTTCTAAAATGTCAAATAAAGTCAGTATAAAGGCATAACACAATAAATGTAATAATTATGCTTTGTTTCCAGAAAAATTTATCATTGTTATTGTTTTATTTATTTTTTGCACAGTGAGAGTACTTTACATGGTCCCGTATGATGACTTTGCGCTTTAGGACAGAGCTTCCATAGAGATACAATAAATGAAATTGAAAAGTGTCAAAATGCCGTCGTAAGCGGTTTTATTACAGTATTAACATTACTGAAGTATTATAACTGTATTTCAATAATTATAAATAATTTATGTGATGTTTGTATAGGTTACATTCCTTGAGGTAAGGTAAGCTTAGAGTAGTTTACAACAGGTCCGGTGCGTACTTAACTTGTCATTATGGCAGAAATTACATAAAAGCATGACCCTGTGTGCTACTGGCCTACGTTGAGATTTCACTGCATACTGCACATGGAATATAGCGATGTTTGTGCGGCGAAAAAGTTTCTTAATGAGGAAATCGACTAACGACACATTGGTCAGAACCATATGTCATTATTAAGCGAGACACAACTGTACTGTCGTATTGAACACCTGTTATGTTTCAGACAGGTTTTATTGCCAGGATTATGTATATGTTCTGTTTAATTGTTGCTTTAAATTATTTTTTTTATGTATTTTCAATTTTTTGTTTCTTATTTAGTGTTTTGTACTGTGTCTTTAAGTTTATATATGATCCTTGTGTTCTGTGGGTGGATCCCCAAGAGGCGGAGTCACTATGACATCACATCTGAGGACCAGTCCCATCTACTTTTCAGTTCTGCTAGAGGAGACAGCTTTCCTCAGGCTGTCATTGAGTGTTAATTGGAGCTAATATTGAACTTTTTTTTTCTTTTAATTCTTCTGGATTTGTGGATATTTTTTGCTTCTGTTATTGGATTTTAAATTCTGGATAGCATATTGTCACTTATTTTGATTACCTTTGAAACTAAACAGTTTGTCCTTTTTGTGCCTTTTTTCCTTCTCTGCCTTTTGTGAATATACTCGTTATTTATAAGGAAACCCCATTTTGCTTTGTCTCTTCTAGCCAGAGGCGTATTGTTTCTCTCCCTAGAAAGACACTTTTATATATTTCAGGTCATTAAAGAAATATTTAAAAGTCTGCCCCTATTTTCCACCTGCATAGTGGTAGGAGGGGGCTGGCTACCTCGGCGTATATCCTTACCAGGGCAGGATGGTGAGGATCCTGGCCTGCTTTATGTGGATTTTGGAAGATGTCACACACTATTTGGCCATGTTTATGTCTATTCTATACAACAACATTGAGTACTTGCTTTATTAGACAGACTTACCCTACCCTTTTCTCACACATTGAATAAATTACCAAGTAGTGTGCTGGACAGTAGGATCGTGGGGACCTTCAGATTTCAACTTGATGTTATTTTGGACAATCTAGATGAATAGCATTGACAGGCATGTTAGGTTGAATGGCCTGTTCTCATCACAATTTTACTAATGTTCTAATAATTGCCCAGTCAGTCAGTCATTAAAAAGATTATATGTGATGACATTTCTGTGTAAAATAGACAGGTGGGCTCCAGCAGATTCCTTGCATGCAATTCTGATGGAGAGTTTGTTGGGATTATGGTTAAACCTAAAGATATGAGTGGCTTTGAATGCCAACCTGAATAAAAATGCTGGGTTTTTACATAATGTAACATCTTTGAAAACAGTAAATTGAATTTAGGGTTCCAGGAAGCTTGAGCCAATCCCAGTAGCAAGAAAGAGCCTTGGGCAGTGCACCATTCTATCAAAAGTCCCATTCAAAACACATCCGCTGTCCATTCATACTCGTACAAGGGAAATGTAGAGCCGTCACTTAATAGACTCATCTTTTTATTTTTTTTGTTTTTGTCATGATTGTGCAAAAGCAACACACAGATGTCTTTTTTAAGTGTCAAGAGGCTTACAGGGCGATTCAAAAGAATTTCACAGATAAGCTGGCTCAGGAAACAATAAGTTCAACAAAGCAAATAGAATCAAAAGAAGTAAGCAAAAAACAACTTTGAGCTAGTAAGAGACTGAAACCAAAAGTAAACCTGAAAACAAATTTAATTACTCAGAAAGCTAACCTTCTTCTATATAATAGTTTTTTTCTTTGAAGAAACAAAGTGCAGGTACTTTTTGAGCACCAGCTTGATCTTTTGAAGACACCTCATAATGGAGTTATTGCAACTGAAACACAAATGGCACCAGTGGTAACATAACAAACAAATCTCTAAAAAAACAAAACAGCAAAATGGCTTAATTCCTAAAAGGGTTGCAAGAAATACAGAAGTGCCTGGATGGAAGCCCCATGCAGAAACAAAGCACAAATGCAAACACTACAAAGATATTGATCAGGAGCAAGATTCAAACCTAGTATGCTGGCTATGTGAAGAAGCAGCACCGACCACTGCATCACCATGATATCCACATTATCTGTCTACTGTACAATATGATGGGTTCATTAGCTGGAAAGTTCCTTGCACAGTGCATGAAACAGATGGCAAGCAATCACATCTGTAGATGTTTAATTCTTGGCAGAACTTGATAATGTGGGCCCTCGGAACTTCCTTAGGGTTGTTCAGGTGGGCATCCTACTTCCAAGCTCACAGCACCTCTGGGTTGCTCAAAAGTGAACCCCAGCATCTTAGGGTATCCCCCTTGGCCTCTCATGATTCAGATCTACTCGGGTATACCTACCATTTATTGTGATTCAGTCACAGCCACCTCGATAGAGACTCTGGTTGTGAAGTGATGTTAGTCACAAGCTTATTTTGGGTTGACCCCATAAATACCAAAATGGAAAAGGCTCTCCATAGTTACTTGCCTACACCTCTTCTGCAGCCCATTTCCATTGGGCGATTCCCTGCTGGCCATCCCCTCTGTTGGAATTCAATGATGAGTGTGTGGTACTTTCCATGCTTTCTCTCATTGGCATCTTCCATCCTCTTCTCCCAATGCACAGTCAGCTTAAAGATCACCACTTGTTTTGTTGTCCTAGACCCTAGAGCTATGTCTGGCCTGAGCTGCAAGCTGGTAATCTCCTCTGGGAATTTTAGTTGCTTGTTGAGATTCACTCTTGTCTCCAGGCCAGCAGCTGATGCCAAACCTCTTGTGCCAGTTGATGTTCCGCTAGAGCTTTCTCTTGGTTTCACAAATCTGAATAAAGCAGGGCCTTTTGGTTTTGATGTTAATTAGATACTTATAAAGGTCCTCTTTCTAGAACACATCAAGCCAATGTAGGTTGACCACTTTTAGGCAGATTGGCAATCGTCGTTCAACTAACAGATGGTAGTGACATCAGAACAGTCATATCAGAGCACATGACTCATCATACTTAATCACGAATGGCAGATGGCAACTGATGACCTGGCAGATGGCAACTGATATTGTTGAAGTGGACTAAGAAACAAAATCACTGAATATTTAAGGAAAGGAAAAACATCTCCTGGTTTAACGATTGCTACATTCATTTTCAGAGCTCTTCGGGTTTGGTCAAGGAGGAGGCCATAGTGGTTACAGCATTTTTATTAATTCAGAAGCTGATATGTGAATGAAAATGCTGGAACCTACAAGATTTTCAAAATCTGAATATTAATTTTGTTTAAATATTTTTTCTGTGCCATTCTGATGATGGTGATGAACTCACATGAAGCAGTACAGGGAGTACATGGCCTTCCTTGTTTAGACTGAAATACTGAACTGGCATTACTAGAATTGATCGATTTGTTTAAGTTTTACTTTGTCTGCATCCACATATTTTACTAATTGTTAAATGTATTTGATTTACATTTTTTGTGTGAGTTTTAAAGTAATGCCTATATATGTTTTATGTTTTGTGATTCTGTAGTTTGATTGTTTTTATATGCAATATGTTTAAGTTTTGTTAAAGAACAGTATACAGCAAAACTGTCATGATGCCTCAGCGGTTTGAAATATATGGCGAACGTTATAATAAATTTCAACTGGAACAGCCAGTGTTCTGCGGTGGGTTGGCACCCTGCCCAGGATTGTTTCCTGCCTTGTGCCCTGTGTTGGCTGGGATTGGCTCCAGCAGACCCCCGTGACCCTGTGTTCGGATTCAGCGGGTTGGAAAATGGATGGATGGATGGATGGACAGCCAGTGTTAACATACAGTATTTGACAGAATTGGAAATAAACATTGTTTTTTTTTCATTAATACAGAAACTTTACACCATCCCCTAGTGTATAATTTTTGTCAAAGTTGATTAATTATGTTGTGATGTATTAAAATGTCAGATGGGAGCAGGTATGGGATATTGGGAATATGAAGCTGAATTCTCATGATTTTGGGATTTTCTATAAAGCACCAACTGTGCACTTCCTGCCCTTAAGTGAATATTAAGTCAAGTCAAGTCAAGTTGGGAAGCATGCACTGGTACAGTGCGTTGCCGCACCCACTACACAATGAAACAACTTGGGATCCCGGTTTGCAAGCCCCCAGGCAGACACGTGGTCCAATCCCACCCTCTGGAAATGATCCTCTATCTGCCAAAGCCAGGTGTTATGTGGGCGTCCTCTTGGCCTGGTCTAGCCACTCGGGTCCCCAACAATGATCACCTTCGGGGAAACGAGCCACATGACCGTAGTGCCGTAACAGACGCTCCCGCCCAATGCAGGTAATGTACCTTATTCAGGACTCCATGAGCAACTGCTCATTCGACACAAAGTCAAACCAACGGTACCCAAGGATTTTCCGGAGAGACACAGTACCAAAGGAGTCCAGTCTTCGTCACTGGATAGCATCCATGTCTCGCAACCATATAGCAAGACAGGAAGCACCAGGACTCTAAAGACTTGGACCTTCATCCTTTTGCATAGATATCAGGAGCGCCACACGCCCCTTTCCAGCGACCTCATGACCCCCCATGCTCTCCCAATCCGTCTACTGATTCATAGGAAGAGTCACCAGAGACATGAATGTCACTGCCCAGGTAAGTAAACCTCTCAACAAGGTCAACACTCTCTCCGCAAACAGACACACTGCTGATGGCTGTGCCCAAAAGGTCATTAAAAGCCTGGATTTTGGTTTTTATTCAGGACACTCACAAGCCCAGACACTCAGACTCCTCGAGAGCCCCGATCAGAGACTCCATTGACTCCACGAATATCACAGCATCGTCAGCAAAGTCAAGATCCATGAATCTTTCTTCACCAACAGATGCCCCACAGCCACTGGACCACACGACCTTGCCCAACATCCAGTCCATAAAAGCATTGAACAGAGTAGGAGCAAAAACACACCCCTGACGAACCTCAGAATCAATTGGGAAAAATGCAGAGGTCCTGCCTCCACTCTGCACAGTACCAGTGTACAGGCCGGCCATGATATCCAGCAACCTTGAGGGGATCCCGCAAATCCTCAGGATATCCCACAGGGCAGCTCGATCAACTGAGTCGAATGCTTTGCGAAAATTGACAAAGGCTGCAAAGAAACTCTGCCAATATTCACGTTTGCGCTCCAAGAGAACCCTCAGTGCCAGGATGCGGTCGATGGTAGACTTCTTAGGTGTAAAACCAGACTGTTCCGGTCGCTGGTAGGTGAGCAAGTGATCACGGATCCTATTGAGGACGACCCTAGCAAGGACCTTACCCAACACCGAGAGCAGTGTTATCCCCCTGTAGTTGCTGCAATCCAAGCGATCACTGCTCCCTTTCCAGTTAGGGACAACAAATCCCATTTTCCAGTCAGTTAGGATAATGCCAGTCTCCCAAATGGAAGCAAAGATTGCTTGCAATGCCAGGAGGACAGCCTTACCACCAGCCTGGAGAAGTTCACCCCGGATACCACAGATCCCTGCAGCCTCCCCCCCCCCCCCCCCCCCCCCCCCCCCAGCTGGTTCACCACCTGTGCAATCTCAGTGAGATAGGGTGGTTCACAGCTAATTGGAGGATCAGCTTTGAACAACTGCTCAAAGTAGCCAGCCCAGTGGGTCACAACTGCAGTGTCATCCGTAAGAACTGTTCCATCAGCTGCCCTGACTGCGACTCTCCGAGGAACAGATTCAGATGTGCGTAATGCTTTGATACCTCTGTAAGCAGGACGTGGGTCGCTAGACCACAGATTCCTCTAACAAATGCCTCTTTATCTGCCCTCAGAGCCCTCACAGCCGTCCCTCTCAGTTCCCGATACAGACCAGAGTTGCTATTGAGCCGTGCGGTGCGACTCCTCTCGATGATCTCCAGGGTGCCCTGCGAGATGAAACACCTCCTTCTGGGAACACTGGTAACACCAACACAACCCTCAGCAACCTTCATGGTCTTGTCACGGAAGGTCTCCCACATCACATTAGGATCGGCAGTCGTATCCATTCTGCAAGTTCCTCACACAAACTGCGTGCAGACTCATTAGAAACAGCCTGGTCTTGGAGTCTGGCCAAGTCCAGGCTCATTTTCCTAGTAGGTGGTAACCTACTGGACCTAAGCTGAATCCTAAGAGTAGCAACAACAAGTCTGTGGTCAGAATTCACAAACTGGGCACTGCTGTAGACCCCGCAGTTTTGCAAGAGCCTCCAGTATTAAGTACAGCATAAATAAAAAAACTTGCTTTCAACTTTGTCTATGCTTGTTTAGGATATGCAACAACATACAATTTATTTTTATTAAATATTTCAAAATGTGATCATCTTGGTAGCGAAGTATTTAGTGCTCTGTGTCACTGATCCAGGATCCCTGGTTCATATCTCATTCCTGTATGTTGTCTGTGTGGAGTCTGCACCTTCTCCTCATATTTCCGTTGGTTTGTCTCCTAGTTTTCTTCCACTTCCCTAATATTATACTGTACAAATTAAATTCAACACAGGCGATGTGTAGGCAAGTGTATTTGTAAGATGGCCCTGAAATAGACTGCCCGGGGATGTTTACTGCCTTCCGCCCAGTGTTGCCAGGATGAGCTCCAGACACATATTACGTATGCGATTTCAAAGTAAGATGATGGTAAATGGTGCCATTCTCAGCCTGATCAGTAACATCAGTAGAGTTGCCTATAATAGATGAACTGGTAAGTGCTTACTTTGTACTAACTGTTAAATAAGTAGCCATATCAGCTATAACAGAAGCTTATTTTAGAAGATTATCTCAACATACCAGATAGTAAGTCTAAATGTTTTGGGTCAGGATGAGCATGATATGTCCCTGGCTGGTTTTTAGATTTATGAGTGTGCCAAGTTCATCTACCTTAAAAACAATCCTGAGAAATTCTTGTTTATTCAGTTTTTAAAAATACAAGTATAACAGCATTATTGCAATATAACGATTAGCACAGCTAACACCTTCTAATCGACATTTACTTGATTATTCAACTGTGTCAATAGCATTGCCTTACAATCCAGGCGAGTTGCCTATAGCACAGCTGTCCAATGCTACTGTTATGGAGTGTCATTTGTGCCAAAAACAAATAAAAAAAACAATCAAATGCCAAAATGCATCCATTTGTAGTGTCATGCATGTGCAGAACTCCTTACAGGCTCTGTCAAGGTATGTAATGGGATGACAGGAATGTGCTATCGCCGATAAAGTTGTCTTCTCCTTCTCTCCCTGAAGCACAGAGAAACCGCCCAGTGAGGCCTCCTGACTCCGCTCCCTGACCATAGGAACATGGCTGCCCCAAAGGATGTGTCATTTTGGCAAAAGTGATCTGCTGGTCAGAACTCCCAAGCAAATTGACCCGAATCCACAGCTAGAGCTAAGCCTTTAGTTTGTTATTTGAAGCATAAGGGCAAGAGCTCTAACGCCTCAGGATTGTTTTTGTTTGTTTTGGAACTTTCTGTTAATTAAACGGGACAACTCAGTTGGCAGTTAAAAATTTCTTCAGTCATCTGTTATTCCTGCACACGGCCACAATATAAATCATTAATTTTTGAAAAACTGCAACATTACATATAAAGGATTTACTAAATTGTGAAAACAATGCATGACTACATAAAAACTGTCTAATTATCATGAAATGCTACATCAGCTTTTTATTCAGTTTCAATAAAGTACTCACTTTTAATTTCATTTTTTCAGGTTTTATTTCAAAATGGAATGACTCAGTTCTATGTATCTCTAAACATATTCAAGTGATTATTTATTTCATAATTGCCTTTTTATTTATGTCTTTCTGGTCTGAATTGTGTTTCATCTGCTCCTGCCAATCGAAATTACCAGTCTAATTTAATATACCTGACTCCAGTATTCCAATGATGCTTCTAAATCATGAGGACTTTTTGCAGTCCAATTGAGCCGGGTAACTTTAAGGAATTTAATCTAATAATATACTACTTAAAATAAAAAGTCACGTTAAAAGCCCTATGTTGTCTTCCTGATTTTTTAGCTGTTTTATATTCTGGGACCATCCAGCTGACGACCAAAATTTCTTTTTTTCTTATGTTTTTTGACCAATTTTGAAAAACTACCAGTTACCACAAATATACTATGGGTAAACCAACTGATTCACGCTGGCTATGCTTTTTTTTTTTTTGTTATTCTGGTATGCGTAGCATGTTTAATTTACATATTTAATTTGTCTGTTTTGTTTTTTTTTTAATAAACCGTAAAAGGAATTTTATGAACACTATGCTATTATTATGTTTTGATTTTTTACTCCGCAAGCAGTTTGTGGAAGGTCAGATGATCTACCTGAACTACCCCAGCTACGCCCCTGCAGACAGTGTTAAGAAGCCATTAAGAAGGCTAACAGAAGGTTGTACTGTAAATCAAGATGTGCAGAGCACAAGTAAGAGGTGATGCTTGAGCTTTATAATGCAATGGTGAGGCATCACCTGGAGTATCGTATGCAGTTTTGGTCTCCAGGCTACAAAACAAGACACAGCAGCACTAGAGAAGACCGACTAGGCTGATTCTGTGATTAAGTTGTAAGAATTGTGAGGAAAAACTAAAGAGTTCAACCATCCAGTTTAATCAAACCGAAATTAAGAAGTGACATAATTGAAGTGTTTAAAATTATAAAAGGAATTAGTACAGTAATTTATGTTGGTACTTTGAAATGGGTTCAGCAAGATCATGGGGATACAATTGTAAATTTGGATACATTTCTCATAAAAAGTTTTTCTTTACATGGAGAAACAAAAACATGTGGAAAAAGTTAGTAGTGTGCTGGACAGAAGGACTTTAAGGACACTGAAAACTCAATATTATTTTAGTGGAATTAGGCGGATAGTTCCGGTGAGCCGTGTAGGGCTGAATTGGCCGTTTTCCTCAAAAATTTACTAATGCTCTTTTCAGCTTTTGAGTGGTTCCATGCTCTATCTGGTAAATGACTGTGACAGTATAACATGAAAGTATGGAACCATTTTTGTGAAAAGCTTGGACTTATAGAGGGCTGATATCCAAGTTGCAATATTGGAAGTGAATAACCAAGGTACAGAAGAAGAATATCAAGAGATTAAGCCAAAGGCAAATTGGCTGCAAAGTTACCCAAGGAGAAAAGCCTCCAGAGCGTAGAAGCGAGATCATGGAGGAGAAAGACATGAGGTGAGAGAAGAATATTAATCAAAAGGATTGAGGAAAGACAGCCAGAGCCAAGGGTCAGAAGGAGGAGGCAGGAGGACAGTTCAAGGACTTGTAGAAGAAAGTCTAAGGGGCATTTATGACTACTTTTTTTCTTAATGTTCAGAGGCCAGTCACATACCCTAGTGCTTGTGAGGAGTAAGGTATAAACAATGCACCAATTACATCGAATAGGATGGTGATTAGGATTTTGGAAGAGAGTGAGATATTTTTAAAAACTGGTACAGAGTGTATGATGGAAGGTTACACGTCTAAACTGAGTAAGTGAAACCACAGAGAAAATTACAATAACAAAATGGGACCACAACTTGCTGTGCACAACCATTTACAATAATGGTATGGATCTTTGCTAACAGCAATCAGCTTACTACCCTATCAGCCTTGTTCTGAACTCACATTTTACAGCACAGTGTCATAGGGGCATATTTGAGCAGAAGCTGGAGACTGTGGAAAAAATACCCACATGAACAGTTTGAGACTATGCTAATGCCACACTGCGAACACCATGGCTGGGACTCATAATGGTCTGGCAGGGACGGTGCTTGCTGCTCCACCATACAGCTAGCACATTACACTAAATGTGAAAAATGAATTAAACTTTATAGAGTAGTTCATCCATTTAATCTAAAACTAACGTTCCTAACAGCCAGGAAACATTTCCAGTACAAACTGTGACAAAACAGTTTCTCACAACTACTTGAAAAAATGTTTAATGCAGAATTCTGACATTTCTGGCTTGACAGCGTTTAAAAAAGATTTTATAATAGTTATGGAAAATTGTATTTATCTTGTCATTTGCACACCATCCAAAAAAATGTACATTATGTCCTAAATTGTTTCTCTGGAGTAAGCACATGGTATGAGTTAGAGAAAATCCATTTAGCTGCTTTCAATTGGCTTTAATGCAAAGCATGAAATAACACTGCAAAACAAGGACATAAAAGTCACAATGTCTTTATAAATTCCCCAGAATGTTTCGTTCCTCAGCGGTTTATTGAATCTTGAATTAATTCCTGCAAAATTTGTAACAAACAGAAATTATAAATATACATAAAATATATGACTTGGCACGGTTTAAGGGTTTGACATTTCTATGACAAAGAAAATTTACTTTCATCAGCTAACATTTTTTTGGATTTGTTTAGAAATTAGTAAAATTAAAAATCAAAATGGAAAGAGACCAATTACTTCATTCTATTTATAAGCCTGCTTAATGTTAGTCTGGCAACATAACATAACATTAACATGGTAAAACTCATTTAATCGATTTTGGGGTTGTGGGGACTGGAGACCACCCCTAAAACAGTGGGGCAAGCAGGCAGCAACCCTAGGATGAGGTGCCAGTCCATTGCAGGGCACAATGACACACATGGGGCCAGATTAGAATCATCTAACCAACGTGCGTTGGGAGGCAGCTAAAAGAAGGTAATTACACACCAGGCCAGGGGGTGGCGGGGTGCAGTAACCCTTTCTCTGTTATCTCTACAGACCAAACACGAGAAATTTTGCCTGGATCTGATGACATCAGTTTTGGTTCCAGCCCCACTGACACGACTTCGGGTCGCGGCCCCAAAAACGTCACTTCCAGTTCCCGGGCCCATGACGTCGAGTCTGGTTTCCGGCCCCGAAGACGTCACTTCTGGTTCTGGGCCTGAAGACGTCACATCCGATTCTGGCCCCCTTGAGGTCACTTCCGGTTCTGGCCCCCATGACATCACTTTCGCCGACCTGCCTTTAAAGCCAGACAACCTCCTGCATTCCTCAGTTCTGATTTGGACTCCTACCTGTACACTTCTGTGCTAACAATTCATCGATTTTTGCAGCCTAATTCAAGTATTCGGGTGGTTGCCCCAAATCTCTTCCTGTGTCAAGGCCTGTTATTTTCACAGTGTTTAAGGATTTCATTTCAGTGCCTGCTTAAACAGGCACTTTACCTCATAAAAACACATGAAATACCAAACACACTAAAAGACAAAAGATAAAACAAAATAAATGACATTAAACAGAACAATAATAACTGAAAAAATCCTAAATGGAATAAAAACTTGCTCAAGTAAAAAAATCCTTAATTCTTGAGTTGAACACATCTAAACATTGAAGCTGCCTGATGCTGCAGAGTAAAACAATCTGTTTGGCACACTGCAGTTTATCAAAATGGATACATCTGAAGGAACAAAAGAACATAAGAAATTTGACAAACGAGAGGAGACCATTCAGTCCATCGGGCCTGTTTGTTTAGCTATTAGCTAAGTTGTTCCCAAAATCTCATTCGGATTCTTCTTAAAGGTTGTCAAGGTCTCTGCTTCAACTCCATTTCAGTTTGTTTCTGAGTCGCACAGCTCTTTACGCAAAGAAGTGCTTCCTGGCTTCAGGTTTAAATGTATTTACTCTTAATTTACATTGATGTCCTTGAGTATGTGATTCACCCTTAAGGTGAAAGAATGTTGCTGGGTCTATTTTATCAAAGGAGATTTATCGTGTAACGTCTTGACCATTAAAGACAAAACTTTGCTTTTCAAAATGCTTTTCAAATTGAACCAAACTGAACTACCATTAAAACTGTGGTTATGTTTGATCACATCTTGGTGTGCATTAAAAGACACACAAGTAATTCTGCACTGTTTGAAGAATATATATGGATCTTTTTTGCCGACCACTATATAGAGTATTACAATATTCCAAGTGAGTAAGGATTAAAACGTTAATTGCTATTTCAGATACTGTAGAAAGCACAGTAAAACTAACATATGCACAAATCTGAGTGATGTTCTTATTTAAAAGTGGCTTTTATTTTTGCATTAAAACAGAGTTCTGAGTCAAACACCACAGTCAGATTATGCAAGGAACAGTTATAACTGACTTTACTGTTACCTAAAATGAAATAATTGTCAGATAGGGCTGTCACATTTTTATCTGATCCTAAACATAAATCCTGAGTTTTGTTCACTTTTAAATTAAAAAAATCTAGGGTCATCCAAGAGTGAATTTCGTTGAAATGATCGGAAAGTTTTGTAAAATCAGTGAAAGTACCCTTATTTATTGTCATGTAAAGATTAACCATCCATCCATCCATCCATCCATCCATCCATCCATTATCCAACCCACTATGTCCTAACTACAGGGTCATGGGGATCTGCTGGAGCCAATCCCAGCCAACACAGGGCGCAAGGCAGGAAATAAACCCCGGGCAGGGTGCCAGCCCACCGTAGGAAGATTAACCATCTCAAAATAAATATAGAATTGTAAACCTGTCATTATAAATAACCAGTAATGGAGCACTGCATGTGAATACACTTGACTTGAGGATTCATACTGTAGTTTTCCTCCTCTTTCTCTGTACGTCTAGCATTCGTTTGCTCAGAGGTTGATGTGCTTGCTGCTTCCTGAGCAGATCTTCTTTTCTCCACTCTAGCGGCCCAATTCTTCTCTTCTTTCGTCAGCATCTTTTTGCATTAAAACTGATTAAGTCAGTGTTTGTGTTGCAATCTGCCTCAAGAATGATTTAAGATATGAAGAGGAAGGGGAAGTAATGGCGAAGGTGGTAGGGATGAGAACGGGACTGCTGGCTGCTGCCAAGAGTTGATTCTACAATAAATTAAATAAAAATAAAAAGAAGAATAACCTTGGAGGTGGCGGCACAGTGGCGCAGTGGGTAGCACTGCTGCCTCGCATTTGGGAGATCTGGGGACCTGGGTTCGATTCCCGGGTCCTCCCTGCGTGGAGTTTGCATGTTCTCCCCGTGTCTGCGTGGGTTTCCTCCGGGTGCTCTGGTTTCCTCCCACAGTCCAAAGACATGCAGGTGAGGTGGATTGGTGATTCTAAATTGGCCCTAGTGTGTGCTTGGTGTGTGGGTGTGTTTGTGTGTGTCCTGCGGAGGATTGTTTCCTGCCTTGTGCCCTGTGTTGGCTGGGATTGGCTCCAGCAGACCCCCGTGACCCTGTGTTCGGATTCAGCGGGTTGGAAAATGGATGGATGGATAACCTTGGAGGTCAACCATCACCCTGGACATGGATAGTAGACATTACGTAGTACAGTATATGTGTACCAAATTTCAGTTAAATAGTTCAAACTATTGAGAGCTACAGGTGATTTAAAATCTTGGACAGACTAACGGACAGCCACAGTAGCATATTATATAAGAAGATATTCCCCAGTGGAAGTATGTATCCAAGAAATAAAACAGAGTCTAATATTGAGCATTGAGGTACAACATGGCAAATATAAAATAATTTACAGCAGTTACAGACCACAGTTTGACAAATAAGAAGCAAACCATTTCAAGGTGGTGACTAGTCTAGTGTGTAGTGGGATGAGAGATGATGCAAGGTGACACCAAAAATAGTTGGGATGTCATCCAGGCAAAATCCTGTTTAATTCGATTCTACAAAATAAAGCAGCCATTTCAACCAAAAAATAAGCACTCACTGGTGCTACAAAGGGCGGCACGTTACAGATGTTTGTAAATGCCTGAATCATCTGCATGCCCTTCGTTGTGGCTTGTTAGGTTTCATCTGAGATGCCACTTCCTGGGAGTGTTTCTGTTTTATAATGGCTGGACCAAAAGGGGAGGGGGGGGCTTCTTTGCCTCAGTTGACTTGAAAGGGTGATTTCTCAAGGCTGTGAGGGAAAAGGGAGACAAGACTGTTACTGACAGGGTGGTACAATATACTTTAGGAGAGCCCTGAAGGTGATCCTCAGGGGCGCATACGTGACAAGTGATACGAGTGGAAAAACTGAGCACCTGGAGAAAACTTTTTATGCAGTTAAGAAGGAGAATATGCCAACTCTACACTGAAATGCAAACCCAGGGCACTGGACCCATGAGGCAGTAACACAAACCACTGCATCTCCATGCCTCCTAAATGTTGTTTAAAACTGAGAAAAAAACAGATGATATTATTCAGTGTGTACACTGTGTGAAAGGAGAGTGGATTTGCTGCTAACATTTTTAAAGCAGCCTTAAAAATAATGCAAAATGTTGCTAAAATGCTTCACCAACCATGACACTGTCTCCGAACATTGGATCTGACACATCTGGCATGTCAGATAATTTTCTAGCCTACATGCAGCATAAAAACCTCTCCGCTTTCATATTTAATACAAGTCCTCATCTACAATTATGTTTAGTTGCACAATTTTTTCATTCATTTTCTCAACTGACACCGCAGAAGAAGAAGGTTGACTAGTGACTAGTGTGGAAGTGAGTGTGGCGCAGCTCCTTGTAATAGATTAGAAAATGCTGATTGCCTCTTTATATCCATAATTTGCCTCCAGACAAAAATGAAAAGAAAAATTTGGGCTCTGAAAATGGATGAATGATTAGCATTGCACGGTGGGATGACTGTGACTTAACCATTATGTGAAACAGACTCAAGATTGCACACATTTGTATTTCATAACTGTTAGGTGCACCCAGGAACAAAGAAGATTAACACAATTTACAGAAGGTAACAGAATTGTGTGTGAGTTTTTTTTGAAAGGAAGCGGATAAGTTCCAATAAATAATCCTTCAAATCATCATTGTGGAATTTAATATATGTCAAAAATGGCATCATCCATCTCTTTAGGGCAGGAACTTCGGAACTTGGTTCTTCCAAACTGCGCAAGGAAGATCGTCCACCACTGGGACTGAAGACAGGAGAGCTTCACAGTTCACAGTATGGGGAGCAAATAACAAGCACAATCACTTCCCTGTTAATCTGGCTTGTCCCCCAACATCGCCATGTATCATACACTTGGATCAGCCATGGTAGTCAGCCTTTTTAATCACCTACCTGGAAAGAAAACAAGGATGTCCAAGTGGATGTCCCAGCACCTCATACAATATATAGGTGTATAACAAAAGGATTTTTCTGAGCTTCCACTTACTTGGTTGGGACTGCAAATAGGAAACAATTTTTTGTTTGCTTTTTCATGCTGTATAGACACCATCTGTTTGGACAATCTCCATGTATTACCATGAAATGTTTGATTTCTCTGGTCAGCCTAGTAGAATACCTCAATACCACTTCAGAGGTTTGTTCCATGGAAATCGGTACAGAAAAGACCAAACTAATGACCATTAACACCATTGGCTTCAACATTGACATCAAAGTCAATAGCTAGAAACCTAAAACACTTTTGAGCTTCAATTACATGAGAATATCTGCCTCAAATGAATGTTCAAAGCCTGAAATCCTGGCCAGGATCACTCAAACAACAGACCGTACACTATTTGCTGTGAGAAACGGGAAGGATGGCACTGGGACGGTAAATTAGAAACAGGCATTTGCAGTCATTTAAAGTGACATGGTCTGGGGATGAGATCAGTGACTGCATTCAATACACCCAACATACCCAATATGGTATAGCAGGGCTCAAGGCGATGTGCAATTGTTAAGTAATTAATTAAAAATGGTGCAGTTTTGGCTCTGTGGAAGTGTGTGTTCGTGTGGCCCCGGGATGTTTAATGGGGTGGTTGGGTCTGATCGTCTTTGCACATGAGTGTGTGGTTAGTTGCAATCTTCTTGTTAACTTTACATGGATTGTAATTAAGACATCACACCCACAGAGGTATAAAGGAGGATGAGCAACAGGACCCGAATGAAGGCCGAGTCGGGTCGCTCAACCCAACGTAGTAATGGGAAACAGGCAGTCAGTGGCCCTGTGGAAGAGCGTCTCCTACTGAGCATAAGAAAGAGGTGGGGGAATGAGAGAGAAGTCCTCTTAGGGATCCAGTAGGTGCCAGAAGGGTGTAGGGAAGATGGAGGGCCATGCTTAGAGCATCACAGCAGAAGCCGATGGAGGCAGTCATGGCGAGAGCCAGAGGGTGTGACTGTAGCTGCTGGCCATCCACTGTCTGCAAGACCCAAGCAGGGTGAGCTAGGGAGACAAAGAATGGAAGATGCGCTGGGTTGGAAGACAAAGAAAAACCTGATTTCTGCACAGTTTAAACAGAATAGTGATTCTATGTCTGATTTTAACCTTCATGGAAGAGCGCCTGCTTTTAAGGATTATTTATTGACTTTATTTATTGACAGCACTGCACATTTTGCACTTTATTGTTTGGAATAAAAGCACTTGCGCCACCTCATATTTGCTCTTATGTCTTTATTTTCCCTAGCTCATCTTAGTTCATGCCTATTGACGGTTCTGGGTTCATGAGTTGCCTGGGACTGTGGAGTCCACCCAGATCATCAACATTCACAACTAGAAGTCACGTAATGTGACATCAGCTTAAAGCAATGAATGGATGGATTTTCAAAACCAGGTGAAATTACTCCCTCATGGTTCCTGGACACCAACTTTAATTCCAGGCTAATGTGCACAAAAATGTTCTTCAGTTTTTATAGTGGTTTCCAGCATGGAGTCTTGTAACTTTCAATTCTAAAACAATGCCATTAAATTGATTGGAAAATTTGATTTGTGTCAATTGTATTAAGTGTAGATGTTTGCTGCAGAATCTCCCTGATGGGTTCAGCTTCCTGTGACCCTAAAATCCAAATCCTGACCCTAGTTTTTCTATAAACAAAAACGAATGTATGACTGTCATTTAACCCACTTTAGATAATTAAAAATATATTATTTTAGGTATAAAGCAGATGTTTATCTCTGTAAAAGGATAAAAATAGGTCATGAAAAAAATTGTCTCCTCTTAAAATAATGACTCAGAAAAACACAACTGTAATGCTGGCACTGATAAAGTCCTTCCTATCAAGTCATATAAAAGATATTCCTCTTGACTTATTTCTTTGCCAGCAGACTTTGACATACTCCAGCAGTACTGATCCTACAAATCTAAGTAAGGCAATTTGAGGATTTAAAATACATTCCTAGGGCTTGAAGTACAGCTTTTTTGAAGTCAGACTCCTGCCTTGATGCTGATTAAGCTGGACTAGGTGGACAACCTGCCTTTGGAGTTTCTGCGGGTAGATGTGTCATGTATACGGGTGTTACTATATGAAATTGTTACTGTAGATTAACATCACATACACATTCAGTATTTGCATTTTATAGAAATGATGATGTGCTTTGAAGCATTACTACTAAAATGTTCCAGTCATCTTTTCATTTCTCACAGACATGAAGATTAAAATTACACAGCATTGTCCCCTGTTTACAGCAACATATTTCTGCAGCATTCATCTAAAATATTCTCCGCTCCAAGAAAAATGATAACATGATAAAATCCATCCATTTACACCAAAGCCAATTTTACATAACTGAAGGCTGACATATCAGGTGGAAGACTGGCTCCATCTCTAGACAGAGCACAAGCACACTGCAGTACGGGCAAGGTTAAAATAGGAAGCACCGCGTGTCACTTGAGGAGGATTATGGGGGAAGTGTTCCCTTTGAGCTTATGGAAAAGAAAAAATAAGGACATTATTGAGAAGGACTCAGTATGCTGCCCGACATAGCTTGTCATACTTCATTACCTATTATTTTTGAAATAGCACCGAGTTAAGATTTCAGGGCTCTAAAGGTGCATTTGTAACACCATAATAGGCAACGTCTTCTGCGTATCTACTGTTCCTGGTGTCAAAAAATACATTTTAGGATTTATTCAAAATTTAGCATCAGTGATAGATAGATAGATAGATAGATAGATAGATAGATAGATAGATAGATAGATAGATAGATAGATAGATAGATAGATAGATAGATAGATAGATAGATAGATAGATAGATAGATAGATAGATAGATAGATAGATAGATAGATAGATAGATAGATAGATAGATAGATTTCCATGGTAATTGACCTTGAGCTTGTGCAAAACCTTTGTGTTTTGAGAAACTGTGATAGAGGACAGTAGGCCAGGTATGTGCCCTTAATCTGGGGAAGAAAGCGGGACGAGAGTGGCTGCCTTTTATTAGAACTTTTTTCCTTAATACCAGCTCAGTTTTTATTTTAGTTCAATTGGTAGCTTGTTGTAAATGGAGTATTTGGTTAATGCCTTTCTGAGACTTTGAGAGAAGCCATGGACATTCAAATGGAACTTACTATCTATTTGGCTGCTGGACACTTTTCAAGGAGCTCTGTCTCAGGCCAGAAATTGTTCATTTCACTTTATATCACTTTATAATTTAAGGATCATCTAAGGAACTGAATCATCTGAGAAATATCATCTGGGACTGAATAAAGACATGCATGTATAATTCTTTGTGTTGCTTATATTTGCTGCCATTGGTTATTGTGCAAATAAATATAATTTTTAAGTAAAATGGTCTTTGTCCTATTATTTATTTTGTTGCCAAGAACTACAATTAATTTCACTGTAACAATTACACTGTTCTTCCTATCACCAATAGGTTAGAGGGGCACAGCACAGGTGATCTAATAACACAATAAAATAGACAGATTAGGACAAAATATGATAGATAGATAGATAGATAGATAGATAGATAGATAGATAGATAGATAGATAGATAGATAGATAGATAGATAGATAGATAGATAGATAGATAGATAGATAGATAGATAGATAGATAGATAGACAGACCCATCTTATCCTGCCTGGATCACATATTACCTGAAGGGCGGCCATGTTTGAGTTATTTTTGCATTTGACTTCCTAAAAAGATGTTATTGTTATCTTTGTAAAAAGATTCATTTTTCGATTTATTTTCATTGTACGGGGTCACATGCTTTTCCGTGTCTGCTTCTTGTCTTGCAATAAATAGATACTCACTAAATCTGTCATCTTGCACTTAATATCTATATTTATCTGACCAACAGACTTTATTCAAAAATGTAATCATAACTATATGTATCATGTCCTAAAGATTTGCCTAAATGCAATCTGTTTTTGTAAAAGGCTTTGTGAGAATTTAAAAATGTTACGTTGTTTCAAAATAATAATATTTCTTTATTCAGACATAAATATAAATTAATGTGAATCCTAAATCTTTTTAGTTAAACTAATATTGTTAACTTATCTAAAACATATCTAACTTAAAAGTTAATTCAGCTCATAGTAATACAGAAAATTATATAATTATATTTTGGTTCATATTTTATTAGTGAAAAAATGCTAGCCTGACTGATGAATTAATAACAAAGAGGTTGGTGTCCCTGCTTCACAGCTCAAGGAGACTGAGATTGTTTTACAGACCACATACCTGTGTGGAGGTCCATATTCTTCACAAGTCAGTTTGGCTTTAACTTTTATTATCTGATTTTTCCATTCACACTTCCATTAAGTGACAACTGTTCATGTCCCTGGTGCAAGTGTCCAGGTACTTGTAATGGGGTCATCTAACTCCTAAAGCTGACAGAATAGACTTGAAGTAATTAAAGCATTTAAATCAGATTGTGCTCTTCAATTACTCATTAGCAGAAACAATGACAAAGGAGGGCAATAATATAAAAATATACAAAACAAAGGATTTTAATTACAAGAGAAAATCTTTAGGGAGAGCACAAAGCCCAATGGCGTACATATGAAATAGGGCAGTCTCTGATTATCATGAGGGGTGACTGGACCACTTGCCCACACAAATTTCCTGCTCACCTTCCTGTATATATCAAGAAATACTCCTGTACATGCATACTTGTCTTCCACCAGGTGGGCTGACTAAAAGCTCAACTAGCCTTCATATCCTACCAGTAAGATTGCCCTAGTGTATCTTGAGACCTGCTTGCAGATGTTATGAGTTTACTTGTTAATAAAGTTTTTGTAATATTTCTGGTCCTGTTTTTTATGGAGGTCTTGTACCTATACAGAGTTTCTAGTATGAGTGATCAATATTGGAAGTCAATTTTGCAATTCAGTGCTTATTTAAAATTATGGAAATTATCGTGTGCCATTTCTGACACCATCTTGGTTTGACATAACACACAGCCATTTTTTGTGTCCCATTGTTGGGATGTTGCTCCCTTTGTTGTGGATGTGGACTCATCCACCGAGATTGTGGATAACAAAACTCTTTGCTACAAAATTCTTTCTGAAAGTCTTGTTGTTCTGAATTTTGTGTTAATACAGGGTGAGCCAAAAAGAAATACCACATTTCAAACATTTATTCTACTGAAACACCACAAGATCAAATAAATTTCATTACGGCACAAAAAAGGGTATACAAAATAATTTTTTTTCAATGTCTTTTAAGGTGGTGGCCATCATTAGCAATACACTCTTCGAGACGATTTCCAAAAGCTTAAATGACTCGTTCGGCCATTTCAAGGGGAATAGTGGCGATTTCATGGTGAATAGCGTCCTTGATGGCTTCAAGGTTTTGAGGTTGGTGTGTGTATACCTTCGACTTGAGATCACCCCACAAGAAAAAAATCGCACAGAGCAAGATCAGGTGAACGTGAAGGCCACCCAACATTGCTGCACAGTTAGATCAGCTTCCCCGGAAAGATCTCCCTTAAAACTTGCATGGATCTCCATGCCATATAAGCTGTAGCTCCATCCTGTTGAAACCAGGGATCCATTTCTTCCAGTTGGGGCTGCAAAAAGTTCTCTAGCATTTCAATGTAACATTCTAAAGTGAGGATGACCGTTGCTCCCCCCTCCTCAAAAAAGTAAGGGCCTACAATGTCAAATTCTGCAATGCTGCACCAAACTGTAACACACTCACTGTGCTGGGGTCTCTGATGAAGTTCACAAGGGTTGGTTTCAGCCCAATGGAGAAAGTTTTGCTTATTTACTCAACCACTCAAATGGAACTGTGCCTCATCACTACATATGATGATGGAATCTCGATAAATGGTTTGCAGAATTTTTATGCACAACTCTCCACGGCTCTCCCAGTCTCTCTCAGTAATTTCCTGCACTACCATCATTTTGTATGGATGGAAATTAAGGTCCTCATGCAAAATCCTCCTCAAAGATGTGTTGGAAATGCCTAAGATGGAAGGATGTTTGGGCGCTGAACGTTTAGGAGACTGCAAAATTGATGCCCTTACAGCTTGGATTGATTTCAGGCATTCATACAGTCCGAGGATGACCTGGAGATTTTCTTTTCAATGTTGTACCTGTCTGTCTAAATTTAGCCACACACTGAAGAATTGTTTTCTTATTTGGAACATCACTGTTTGGAAGAATGCTGAAGTGCATTCGGAAGGCGCATTGTGTAGTGATGATGATTCGTTGTTTTTGAAGAACACTTCAACAGTGAAAGCACGGTGCACACTGGACCAAGGCATGTTGCTGACTGAAAACTACTAGGGATCACCTATCAAAGCACCCAACCCACTCAGCTGCCTCTACCTCGTGCAATGACCTTGAGAAATGTGGTACTTCATTTTGGCTCACCCTATATTTTGGCCTTGATGACTAGGGTTTTTGACTGTTGTCCACGTACGTCTCTTCTAGTCTCACTCCTTCAATTTTGCTAATGTTTCATCTTTAGCATAACAGCAGGATGATGTGTAGAAGTTTCAGAACAATATACCTAAAGGTCCCTCTGGTGTGCAGTGTCCATTTTAATATATTACTTTTCTCTAGAAAAACTCGATTCCCCTTTCCAATTCCATCCTTTAACCTCAAAACCATCCCACATGCAGGACTTTCAAAGAGAAAGCATACAGTGCATGAATGTGATTGGTCGTATTAAACGTATTGCTGCTTACATAAACATAATGAAAAAATGTATAGCATAAAATAAAGATTAACAGATGTGTAATCTCATTCTAATGACTTGGATGGTAGTAAAAGTTTCATACTGTAGATTGACAGCCTTTATTGTAAAACTGAATGATAGTTGTTTCTCTCTCTTCCAAAGCTTCCTGCTTTCATTTTTCAGCTTTTATTTCTGAGGCAGAAGCAGGAATGAATCCCAAGTCCATCAGTCCCTTGGCCTGACAAGACACTGAGCTCCCCTTCCCCAAACTCTGCATTTTAGCCACAACCAAGCTACAGTCACATTGAATAATGGTGCATTATTCAACTAAATACTGGTGTTCATTTGCATTAATATGGCATCAAACACAATCAAATAATAGCATTAAACTAATTAAGCAGTAGATCACATACAACATCATTTATGCAACAATAATTGTTGCTTGCATTGGCGTGTTTTACACAAAGTATCTAGCAATAAAACAATATCCTATACTTGCTTTGTATTCAAAGATAAAAAACAAATACTGTAAAACCAAACAATAATATGAACTGGGAAACAATGTGATCATTGTTTGGCTGTCCTTCTTCCCCACAAGAGACTACAAGAATCATAATCTCTAGTTTGTTCTAGTTTGTTTGCGCCGTACTGGATTTATATTTAATCAATGATAAATATCCACCACTGCAGCCATCAGTGAGGTGTAACTGAGATATTCTGTAGAGCTACAAACAATAACGTTATAGTCATTTGCATTATCTTTATTGTCCTACCTAAGCCATCCACTATAGGGCAGAACCACAATTAACCACAATGCAATGAAATAGAAATAGAAAACACAACTAGGCAGGAAACATAAAATAGCAATTAATAAATCGGTTCCCTATCTTACACAGGCATCTGTCTTGTCTTCTCCTCACAAAATCATTAAATTGCAAGTCTCAAGCTATGAGTCAGTTCATTCTCAATGGACTTTAATGAGTAGCTACAAATTTCTAGTTGGTTTAATTTTCATGAGGGCACCTCCTGCCCAATAGACCCAGGCGCAATAAAGTCTAAAGTTTTATAAAGAATTAGTGAGGCCACACTTGGAGTACTACATACACTTTTGGTGTCTGGTTCACAAAAAAGACTCAGTAGCCCTAGAGAAAGTCCACAGAAAAGCAACGAGGCTGATTCCAGGACTGCAGGAAGTGAGGTATGAGGAATTATTAAAAGAGTTTCAGTTTAAACAAAAGAAGATTAAAAGGCGACATGATTGATGCGTTTGAAATTGTGTAAGTAATTAGTAGAGTGAATCGAAATTACTACCTTAAAATGAGTTCAACAAAAACACAGGGCCAACGTTGGAAACTTGTTAAGGCTAAATTTTGCTCAACCACTAGGACGTTTTCATGACTCAGAGAACTATAGACACATGGAATAAAGTACCAACAGTGTTGTAAACAGTAGGACTTTAGATACCTTCAAAACTAGACTTGAGGCTATTTTGCAAGAATTAGGTTGATAGCATTGGTTAGCTTTGTTGGGCTCAATGGCCTGTTCTTGTCAGAATTATTGCAATATTTGGTGGGAAGGAGTGAGAATAGACTTTTGTCGCATGGCAGAAAGTGGATAGAAATTTTTCAGAGGTGGTGGGTAGAGGATGGTTCTGTCTGCTGATGGAACTCATTTTGGCAGCGGTTGTAGCAAGTATAGAGTTTTGCCAAATGGAGAAGAAAACAGGTTGTCCATCCCAAAAGCTCACCTATCTCCCCATATGTCTATGGTTGTTTCATTAAAGAGTTCAGAAATTATAAAGAACAGAGTTCATTTGGTAAAACCCCCTGCTTGTCAAAATCTGGATTGCAACCTGCAGTGAATCACAATGGATACAGCAAATGGATTGGTGGACGGTTGATAGAAATGATGACTGCATTACAACAACAACAACATTTGTTTCTATAGCACATTTTCATACAAAGGATGAAGTTCAAAGTGGTTTATAACATGTCAAAAAAGTAGTTACATGCAAAGAAAAGCAAATTGAACTGAGATAAGAATAATAATGAATAACAGATATGTAATTAAGAGATGTAGAGTACCTAAAAATAGAATTTTTTTTAAGTTTCTAAATGACAGTCTGATGATAAGGTCAGAGGGCCAGGAGGACTGAAAAGAATAAAATAAAACTCCAATTAAGATGGAGGAAAAAACAAAGTCTGCAGGGGTTCCATGCCAAAAGACCACCCAGAACCCACTGGACATTCTGCCTAATATAAATGTACTTAAGTTGTTCTTTATTGTTTTCTTTTTAGGCCTTATCTTAGAGGATTTGATGGAGTGAGTCTTGTGATTAGTTAGGGTACTTGCTTTCATTCATTTCACTTTACAAGAAGCTTCTAGTAAAGAGTGTCAATTTATTGAAAGCAAAGCTTGACTTAAGACTGAATCAACTGCCTACTCTGTATAAATATAATAATAAATGACCAGCAAGGTAGCCCAAAGAATAGTGTTGCTACCTCATGGACATGGGGTTCAGACCTAGGCCAGGACTATTATACTGTATTGAGGATTACTTGTGTTCTGTTATGTGTATTGTATTGCATTGTATTGTATTGTATTGTATTGACCCCCTTCTTTTTGACACCCACTGCATGCCCAACCTACCTGGAAAGGGGTCTCTCTTTGAACTGCCTTTCCAAAGGTTTATCCCATTTTTTCTTCCCTACAAGGGTTTTTTTTGGAGTTTTTCCTTGCTTTCTTAAAGAGTCAAGGCTGAGGGACTGTCAAAAGCAGGGCCTGTTAAAGCCCATTGTGCCACTTCTTGTGTGATTTTGGGTTATAAAAAAATAAATTGTATTGTATTGTCTTTATGGATTTTGCAAGTTCTCCCTGTGTCTCTGTGGCTTTTTCTGCAGGTTTTTCCCACCACATCCCAAATGATGTGAGGTTAGGTAAATCATTGCTTTTAAATTGGCCCACATACTATACTGTATGTGTCAGTGAACACTGTGATTAAACTGGTCTTCTGTCAAGGGCTTTTTCCTACCTTGCCCTCAACGCTTCCACAAAGCAGGCTAAACTCCCCATTCAATGTGGCCCTTAATTGCATTAAGAATGGGAATTGAATGTTATTTTAAAAAAGCTGGATCTTTAGCTGAGCCAAAACGACCTGACAAAGTATTTTTCCTTTCATGTTGGTTTGACTTAAATAATAAATAATCATTCTATTTTTCATGTCGGTTTGGCCTAAATAATAAATAATCATTCTATTTTAGGTAGTTCAAGCTTCATCTATGAGTTAAAGACACACCAAATCTCTTCTTCATGGACATTCTGAAATATTTGGCAGAACAAGTGTCCTCATCTTCAGGTGAAACGTAAAGAAATGAAGTTCCCTCCCCTTATTACGCTCCCCTGCTTTTCACTGCCCTGCCAAATCTCCTGCCCACTGCTCTCAGCTCATTTTGACAACCTGCCTTTCAAGATCACCGCAAACCCATCAAAATAAATCAGACCACAGCTGTAGTTCTCAACAAATGCCAAGTATGCAGGAAAAAAACACATAAGTAAGCTCAGCACTTAAACATCACAAGGTTTAAATCTTTAGAGATCCATAAATTACGCCTTTCTTTGCTGTGAAATATTGGTTTACCTTAGTCAAATACAAATATGTTCCAATAACTTGACATATATTTCCTAAAACACTCTTTTATAAAGACAAAAACTTGATTCACTGGTAAACATTTATGTTTTGATCATCTGCTAAATGGTGCCAGGTCTTCCTCCCTTAGATATACTGCTCTGAATTTCCTTCATTGTAGCTATATTTTACAATTAATACATTTATATACATATAAAAAGTGCATTATACATCATAAAGTATATACAATTCAGATGTTCAGTTATTAATGACCTTAAATGAAATATCCCAAATGATTTCTACTGCTCAATACACATCACACATGAAGAAATAACACAGAACTGTTAGAAACAATACGAGGAGAGGAATGATATTAATTTGGACACATTTGTTACTTTTCAATGCTGTGTTTTCCAAAAAATAAGCAAAACTGATAAAGAAATGAGGACACTTTTCAAGGTATAGGCGGCTTTGCCAAAAGCAACCGAGCAGCTGCCAGAAGAGAGGGCAATAGTGTTAACCTCATTTCCATTCATTATTTACTAAATATCTCGTCTGTCTCTAGAGATTTGATGTCCTTCTGTTGAAATAAATCCAGAAAAAGAAGACAGCCTTTATTAAGGAGAGTAAATGAGAGTTAACTTGTATTTTTCTCCTCACACAATGGATGGCAGTAAGCTAAAAATCATTGAAAAAAACATGAAAATGGAATAGGTTGTGATAGGGATATGAAACTGATTTCTATAAATTTGTTCTATTGTTTATTTTTGGGGCTCACAAGGATACTGTAGTTGATGTTTTGTTTTTTTTTTTTTGCTATGTTTATGAAAATCACCAAGTGGTATATATACAAAGTGTATGTATGGTTTGCAGTGTTAAGGGTACCTGTACCTGTTTTGGAAGAACTCTACAATAACATACATTAACGAAGACTGCCTGAAAATCCATGAAGTATAGCTATGGTAGTGTATTTATGTACAGTTTTTAGATCTGTATAACACATATATGCATCTAATATAATATAATATAATATAATATAATATAATATAATATAATATAATATAATATAATATAATATACTGCGGTGGGTTGGCACCCTGCCCAGGATTGTTTCCTGCCTTGTGCCCTGTGTTGGCTGGGATTGGCTCCAGCAGACCCCCGTGACCCTGTGTTCGGATTCAGCGGGTTGGAAAATGGATGGATGGATAATATAATATAATATATAATTTAATTGTAAATTGGCCCTAGTGTGTGCTTGATGTGTGGGTGTGTTTGTGTGTGTCCTGTGGTGGGTTGGCACCCTGCCCAGGATTGGTTCCTGCCTTGTGCCCTGTGTTGGCCGGGATTGGCTCCAGCAGACCCCCGTGACCCTGTGTTCGGATTCAGCGGGTTGGAAAATGGATGGATATATAATATAATATTCCAATGCTATTGCCTCATAGCTCCAGAGTCCTGAGCTCAAATCTCAGCTCAGACTCTTCCTGTTTGGAGTTTGCTTGGGATTTCTTCAGATATTCACATTTTCCTTTCATGTCCCAAAAGCATGCAAGCTAAGCTTAAGGGCCAGGTAAGACCGAAGGTTGGTGTTCTGCAACAGACTGGCACCTCTTAAAGAGTTTGTTTCTGCATTTCGGGTTTTAAAATGGATGGGTATTAATATTGATTCATTAGATTATATTGTCCATCAACCATAATATAATATAATATAATCTGTCACACTATTATTCACTTCTTTAAAATAATATAAGATAGCTCTATATTTTTCCTTTAACCACATGGCTAACTGCAAAGCAATTTTATTAATTGTATAGCTACCACATAACACCTGGACACCAGTTTGTGTGCTTTACCTATGTTTGT